>NC_072392.2:75190384-75507307 GCF_028885625.2 Pongo pygmaeus | reverse complement strand
CTACGATGAATAGGGTTACAGCCCCCAGATCCCTTACTGGTCTGGAGAGATTTCTAAATCCAGGAATAAACCTCCCCTTGGCCAGGCACAGTGGCTCATGCCAGAAATCTCAGCACTTGGGAGGCCGAGGCAAGGGGATCACTTGAGCCCAGGAGTTTGAGACCAGCCTGGGCAACATAGTGAGACTCTGCCTGTATAAAAACTACAAAAATTAGCTGGGCATGGTGGCGTGCGCCTGTAGTTCCAGCTACTTGGGAGGCTGAGGTGGGAGGATCACTAGAGCCCAGGAGGTTGAGGCTGTAGTGACCTGTAATCATGCCACTGCACTTCAGCCTGGTTGACAGAACAAGACCCATCTCAAAACAAACAAACAAAAACACAAAAATGGCCAGATGCAGTGGCTCATGCCTGTAATCCCAGCACTTTGGGAGGCCAAGGTGGGAGGATCCCTTGAGCTCAGGAGTTCGAGATCAGCCTGGCCAACATGGTGAAACCCTGTCTCTACCAAAAAATACAAAAACTAGCTGGGTGTGGTGGTGCATGCCTGTAATCCCAGCTACTTGGGAGGCTGAGGCAGGAAAACTGCTTGAACCCAGGAGGCAGAGGTTGCAGTGAGCCAAGATCGCGCCACTGCACTCCAACCTGGGTGACAGAGTGAGAACATGTCTCAAAAAAAAAAAAAAGGCCAGGCACGGTGGCTCACGCCTGTAATCCCAGCACTTTGGGAGGCTGAGGAGGGTGGATCACATGAGGTTGGGAGTTCAAGACCAGCCTGACCAACATGGAGAAACCCCATCTCTACTAAAAATATAAAAGTAGCCAGGTGTGGTGGCACATGCCTGTAATCTCAGCTATTTGGGAGGCCCAGGCAGGAGAATCGCTTGAACCTAGGAGGTGGAGGTTGCAGTGAGCCGAGATCGTGCCATTGCACTCCAGCCTGGGGAGCAAGAGCAAAACTCCATCTCAAAAAAAAAAAAAAAAAAAAAAACCAAAAAACCAAAAAACAAAAACCTCCTCTTACTAGGATTGCTCCCTTATGTTGTAGTTTGAGACCTTTCATGAGGCACTAGGAAGATGGCTTTGGCTATAAGAAGTCTGTAGCTCTCTCCCCAGTCCCATTGACTTCCAAGTTCAGCTGGCAAAGACCTTTATCTAGGAAGCCAGAGGCCAGGAAAACCAGCCAGCTCAGCCTTTAGGGGTAGGGGTGGAGCAGGCAGCAGGGGTAGGAGAGAAGGGGGGGATGCTGGGGGTAGGGCAGAGAGACAAAGTGGATTTGTTTTCCAGCAGCTGGGGCTGTTTCCTGACTATTCCCTGCCTGTCACCCTTAATCCCTCCCTAGCCTATTCACATTGTCTGAGTTTAGTGAAAGGAGGGGCTCTCTCCGCCCTTTGGTGGGGCGTGGGTGGGTTTTTAGTCTGGGAGGTTATGAAGGAAAGATCAGAGCTGAATTTTTTAAAATATATATATATACTGGGGCTGCAGGTAAATTCTGGGTGGAGATGGATGAAGAGGGTTTAGATCCTACAATGATGTATAAGTCTTAAATGATACGCACTCCAGTAGCAGGCAGGGTAAGGGTGATTGTAGGAGCCCCAAAGTGAATGATTGGAAATCAGAGGGAATGCAAAGAGAAGTTGAGACCCTCCTACACTCAGAACAAGGAAAACACCCTTCAATGCCTCAGTGAATGATAAGAGGCAGAAGGATAAACAAAATGCCCTAGGATGCCCATGATCTGCACTAAGCCACCTATGGTAGGTAGAGACTACAAGTCCCAGCATGCCCTGTGCCCA
The DNA here is from genome assembly GCF_028885625.2 of Pongo pygmaeus. Classification (NCBI taxonomy): domain Eukaryota; kingdom Metazoa; phylum Chordata; class Mammalia; order Primates; family Hominidae; genus Pongo; species Pongo pygmaeus. The sequence goes on along the minus strand of NC_072392.2, from coordinate 75,505,514 downwards.
GGTCACCTTGCCTGCTGGGAGGTGTAGTTGGGTAACAGAGAGCTGGAGGTGGCTTGGTGCCCAGCAGAGCTGATGCCCAGATGAGAGAAGAGGTGGAGCCAGCATTCCCTCTTTGTCCCTGCTAATGCTATTGACAAGAAGGGAAGGAAGTTGGGAGAGGGTGTTCCTAGTTTTCAGTGTAAATCAGGAAACTCTGGGGGGATGTTGATGGGAGGGAAGAGGAAAGAGGTTGGGGGCTGGGGAAGGAATTTCTGTAGCAGGTGGTGCAGAGATACCGAGCGGCCTATGTATAGGGGGGTGTGTGTGTCTGTGAGAGGACTCAGTTTATGTTGCCTCATTTTCTTAGGGGACAGGATTTTTCTTATAATTCTGGGAAACGGTCTTCAGAAAACCCTTTAGAAAAGCGACTATCTCTCATTCCTTCATTTAAAGTCCCTAAAGGGAGTCTGGGCCAAAAAGGAGATCCTATTGATGATCTTGGTCTGCCCTTTCCCTTTCTGTGCTCAGCCTCCCCTGCTTTCTGATGAGGGTAGAGGTGGGGGAGGGAGTGATCCAGAGATTCTGAAATGTTGGCCAGAGTCAAGCTCTTGGAAAATCTTCCCGGAATGGAAAGCAGTTCTGGTGCTAAGTCCTCCAAGGAGAAGACAGAAAAGCAAAGAACTGGCTCTGAGCTCCAGGGTCATGGGGAATCTGAGACCACCCATCCTACTCCTAGACCCCTGAGCTCAGGCTTTGTGCCGGGGGCAGGGGGTAGGGAAAGCAAGAATTGAAAAGTAATCTCTCTTCTATCCCAAGGTAGGGAAGTCGCAACCAGAAGAAATGTCCAGATTGGGGAGAAAACATGTCCGTGGCTCCCAGCCAGCTTCTTCCTCTTTCCAATATCAATTTCTAAATGTGGGGAGAATGACCACTGGTGGAGCCAAACAGTATGGAGTCAAGGAAGGTGGAGGTGGGGGAGGGTGGACCACAGTTCTCCATCTCTAAGGCTGGTTCTGAAATAGCTTAAGGCCGGGAGCAGTGGCTTATGCCTGTAATCCCAGGCACTTTGGGAGGCCAAGGCGGGTGGAACATTTAAGGTCAGGGGTTCGAGACCAATCTGACCAACATGGTGAAACCCCGAGTCTACTAAAAATACAAAAAAAATTAGCCAGGTGTGGTGGCGCATGCCTGCAGTCCCAGCTACTCAGGAGGCTGAGGCAGGAGAATTGCTTGAACCTGGGAGGCGGAGGTTGCAGTGAGCAGAGATCGTGTCACTGCACTGCAGCCTGGGTGACAAAGCGAGACTCCATCTCAAAAAAAAAAAAAAAAGAAATAGCTTGAGTCTGGGAAATGCACTCCCTTTACTTTACCTGCTTGGGTGGGTAGGTGTAGCTGTGGGCTCAAACCCCTACCCGCTTTCAACCTAAACAGACACTCCCACCACTTGCTTTTCGGCCTGGCTCGGGCAGTGTGCGATTTGCGGCACCAGAGGGCGCTCCGCCCATTTCCAAAGTGGAGCTGTGTCTCCCGAGGGCCGCAGTGGTTTAATATCATCTACGGGTGGAAAGGGCGCAGGACAGGGTTGGACGACCACAGAGATTTTAGCCCAAGTGCAATTATTACGCAACCCCATCTCCGACCCGGAGTTCGGTCCTGCTCGCGCGGTCTCTTTAGTCACCATTCGTTCAACACACATGTGTTTTTTAGAGAATGGCAGCGCGAGGCCAGGCGCGGTGGCTCACACCTGTAATCCCAGAACTTTGGGAGGCCGAGGCAGGCGGATCACCTGAAGTCGGGAGTTCGAGACCAGCCTGACCAATATGGAGAAACACCGTCTCTACTAAAGATAAAAAATTTAGCCAGGCGTGGTGGCGGGCGCCTGTAATCCCGGCTACTCGGGAGGCTGAGGCAGGAGAATTGCTTGAACCCGGGAGGCGGAGGTTGCGGTGAGCCAAGATTGCGCCCACTGCACTCCAGCCTCGGCAACAGAGCGAGACTCCGTTAAAAAAAAAAAAAAAAAAAAAGAGAGAGCGAGAAAGAATGGCGACGCGGGGTTGGGGGGCCGGAGATGGGTGATATGTTGCCCAGGCTGGTCTCGAACTCCTGGACTCAAGCCATCCTCCTGCCTCGGTCTCCCAAAGCGCTAATATTACAGGCGTGAGCCTACACACATTTACTGAGCGCCCGCCAGTTTCCTGGGGACCACAAGCGTCCCATGCTCCCCTCTCTCCAGGATCGTCACCACCCTGACTCAGGCTCGCCCACGTCCCCCTCCTCCGACCCCTCTCATGTCCCTTCTCCTCTTCCCTTAGGATGAAGTGAAGCTGCCGGCCAAACTGAGCATCAGCAAATCGCTGAAAGAGTCGGAGGCGCTGCCAGAGAAGGAGGGCGAGGAGCTGGGCGAGGGCGAGCGGCCCGAGGAGGACGCAGCGGCGCTGGAGCTGTCGTCGGACGAGGCGGTGGAGGTTGAGGAGGTTATCGAGGAGTCCCGCGCAGAGCGTATCAAGCGCAGCGGCCTGCGGCGCGTGGACGACTTCAAGAAGGCCTTCTCCAAGGAGAAGATGGAGAAGACCAAGGTGCGTACCCGCGAGAACCTGGAGAAGACGCGCCTCAAGACCAAGGAAAACCTGGAGAAGACGCGGCACACCCTGGAGAAGCGCATGAACAAGCTGGGCACGCGCCTGGTGCCCGCCGAGCGGCGCGAGAAGCTGAAGACGTCTCGGGACAAGTTGCGCAAATCCTTCACGCCCGACCACGTGGTGTACGCGCGCTCCAAGACCGCGGTCTACAAGGTGCCGCCCTTCACCTTCCACGTCAAGAAGATCCGCGAGGGCCAGGTGGAAGTGCTCAAGGCCACCGAGATGGTGGAGGTGGGCGCCGACGACGACGAGGGCGGCGCGGAGCGCGGGGAGGCCGGCGACCTGCGGCGCGGGAGCAGCCCCGACGTGCACGCGCTGCTGGAGATCACCGAGGAGTCGGACGCCGTGCTGGTGGACAAGAGCGACAGCGACTGAGCCGTCCCCGCCGCCACCCACCCCATTCCTCGCTCCTTCCGAACTTCCTCTTTCGCATTCTTTCTCGGCCCGAACTGGCTGAGATTTTTCTAAATTGAAAACACGCCCCCCTCCCCACACCTCCAGGAGCTCCCCTCCCAGTCTTAGAGCTGTTAGGACCCGATGGGGAGGCCGCCCCCGCAGTGGACAGCCCCCGCTTGGACACAGTCCGGGTGGAATGGGAACGGAATGGTCAATCCCTGTCCTGGTTGTCCAAGTCGGGATCTCAAAGAGGAAATTTCAGTGATTCCATGGTTAGGCCCCCCTGGGGGGGCTGCCTTCCCCTCAGCCTCTCCCCACGCAACCCACCCAGCTGCTATCATTCCGCTCACTGAGCTCTTCTTCATTCTCACCCTGACGCCTGGGGGACTCAAAGCCAAAACTGCCCAAAGAGGAAAGATTGAATCCTAAAGGGGATCCTTGCCCCCATGGGAGGCCCCCTACTAGAAGGACGTGAAAGCAGCTTTTGGGGGAAACTGAGGCAGTGGGGAAGACAAAGCAGAATGAGCCCTCACCCTGGCTGGAGGTCCAGCACAGGCTGTATCTGCAGAGGGTCCCAGAAGAACGCTGGAGCCAAGAGAAGCCCTGGGAAGGAGGGGTGGGGAACAACATGCATGTGAGGGATGGCACACTGATACGTTTATGCACCTGTACACAGGAGCGCATGGCCATGGCTTTGTAAAGGAGAATGGAAAAATAGAAGAAGGTCGGCCGGGCTTGGTGGCTTATGCCTGTAACCCCAGCACTTTGGTAGGCCGAGGTGGGCGGATCACCTGAGGTCAGGAGTTCGAGACCAGCCTGGCCAACACCCCATCTTTACTAAGCGAAAACCCATCTCTACTAAAATTACAAAAATTAGCCGGGCATGGTGACGCATGCCTGTAATCTCAGCTACTTTGGAGGCTGAGGTGGGGAGAATTGCTTGAACCTGGGAGGTGGAGGTTGCAGTGAGCCAAGATCGTGACTGCACTCCAGCCTGGGTGACAGAGTGAGACTGCATCTCAACAGAAGGAAAAAAAACGAAAATAGGAGAAGGTGGAAATGGGTGAAGAGAGAAGTCTCCTCACTAGCTGCATGAGAAATCTATCTTACTGTGGTTCTCCATGGGCAGCAGGACCATTTTTCAGAATCAAGAGGGAGGACAGTGTGAGAAGGCGATGATCCAAAGAGGACAGAGAGGTCAGCCCCACCCGATCCCTCAAATGGGCTCTCGGAGGCGTCCCCAGGGGCAGTCCATTTCTCAAAGTCCAGAAAATTAGGGTCCCAGAAGGGGGCAGTAGCAGGCTGGGAGTTAGGAGGGAGAGCAGGGTGCTGGCCCTGCCACCAAGTTGAGAGCTGGAGGGGAGGTGGGGAGAGCACATCACAGAGCAGCCAGCCCTGGTTCACTCCTGGCAGTTTTTTCTCAAGCTCCTTCCCTAACCGGGCATGGTGGCACGTGCCTGTGGTCTCAGCTACTCGGGAGGCTGAGGCGGGAGGATCGCCAGAGCCCAGGAGTTTGAGGCTGCAGTGAGCTATGATGGTGCCTCTGCGCTCCATCCTAGGCAACAGAGTGAGACGCTGTTTAAAAAAGAAAAAATCCTTCCCTAGAGCTAGTATCCTAAAGCTGCAGAGCTAGCCAAGACCTCATTGGTTTCCTTGTCCTTGGGGTGCCTTTCCTGAATCTTTGGGGGTGAAGGGAGTGTTGCTCCCAGTCCAGAGGCCTGATTCTGTTCAGATCAGAGTCTCAAGACACAACCAGGTTCTCAAGACACGAGTCCCCTTGTTCCTCCCCATTAAAGGGGGTTTGTCAGAAGCAAGAACAGCCCCTCTCCCCAGTCACAGCCTGAAGGGAGGCCCCGAGAGCTTCCTCCTTCCCCCCACCTGCTCCTTACCTTCTCTGCCCTGCTTTTTAGAACTGCAGCTCATTGTTTTAAGGGATTAGGGGAGGGAGCCTGGGGACACAAACCTTTTATACAATACAAAGCTTTGCTTTTTTTTTTTTTTCCTTCCTTTTCCCTTTCTCGGTTCTCTTCTCTCTGAATGGTTGAAGACCCCTCTGCTGAGGGAGGTTGGGGATTGTGGGACAAGGTCCCTTGGTGCTGATGGCCTGAAGGGGCCTGAGCTGTGGGCAGATGCAGTTTTCCGTGGGCTTGGGGAACCTCTCACGTTGCTGTGTCCTGGTGAGCAGCCCGACCAATAAACCTGCTTTTCTAAAAGGATCTGTGTTCGATTGTATTCTCTGAAGGCAGTTACATAGGGTTACAGAGGGCAGGTGGGAAGGAGGGAGAAAAAGAGGGAGGGAGAACTGTTGGTATAAACTTGTCTCACCTGCCTGGGGTGGGGGAAGGCCCGGGAGATAACAAGAATTGCCAATTTATTGAGCCCTTACTCTCTGCCAGAAACTGTTCTAAGCACTTTGGTATGCAATTGCTTATTTAATCTCATAACAACCCTACTAGGCAGAGCCTATCATTATCATTCCTAGTCTAGATATGAGGAAACAGTGACTTGTCTAAGGTGCCATAAGCTGTGAAGCAGTGGAGCTGGGATTCAAAGGCACCTGGATCCTCAATCCGTTTCATGGTTATAACCCTGTGTCTGTACCGGGTTGTACAGTCTGTTTCGTGGTTATAACCCTGTGTCTCTACAGGGTCTGTAACCCTGTGCCCCCTGGACCCACTTCCCTGCAGTCAGGGCATTAGCCCTCCAGACACACCCAGTTACTGTACTCAGCCTGAGCTTCCCACACACATACCCTTTGGAATCATAGGCCTAGAGGAGGCAGCCTAAGGGAGGGGAATATCAGAGGCCCTCAGAGGGCTGAATATCGGTAAAGAAAGTGCATGACATATCCCAGTTGTATCCACACAGCATATCTCAATCTCCCCACAACCCTGTGATGGGCGCTGCTATGGTTTAAATGTATTACCCATATTTCTTTCTTTCTTTTTTTGAGACGGAGTCTTATTCTGTCACCCGGGCTGGAGTGCAGTGGCGCAATCTCTGCTCTGCAACCTCCGCCTCCTGGGTTCAAGTGATTCTCCTGCCTCAGCCTCCCAATTAGCTAGGATTACAGGCATGTGCCACTGTGCCCAGCTAATTTTTGTATTTTTAGTAGAGATGGGGTTTCATCATGTTGGGCAGGCTGGTCTTGAACTCCTGACCTCAAGTGATCTGCCTGCCTTGACCTCCCAAAGTGCTGGGATTATAGGTGTGAGCCACCACACCCGGCACAGATTTCATATGTTGGAAACCCCACATTCATATGTTGAGGAGAATCGGAAGTGGGGCCTTTTCAAGGTAATTAGCATTAGATAAGGTCACCAGGGTGGGGCTCCCATGATGGGACCAGTGACTTTATAAGATGAGGAAGTGGGCCGGGCAAGGTGGCTCGTGCCTGTAATCCCAGCACTTTGGGAGGCCGAGGCAGGTGAATCCCCTGAGGTCAGGAGTTCAAGACCAGCTTGGCCAACATGGTGAAACCCCATCTGTACTAAAAATAAAACAATTAGCCAGGCATGTTGGCAGGTGCCTGTAATCCCAACTACTCAGGAGGCTGAGGTGAGAGAATAGCTTGAACCCAGGAGGGGGAGGTTGCAGTGAGCCGAGATCACGCCATTGCACTCCAGCTTGGGTGACAAAGCGAGACTCCGTCTCAAAATAATAATAATAATCATCATCATCATCAGATTGTTCCCATGTGGTGGCAAAAGTGACCATAAATAGCCGCAGGCTTATGGACTAACAGGTGAGCAACCCCAGTGAAGGGGGGTTCTTTCCAGATTTGTCCAGCCAGAATCTCAGCTGTCATACCCTGATAGGTCACATATCCAAATCACTATGGCTCTGACCAAACACAGGTCATGTGACCACTTGTAGACCCCACCTGAAATGTGGAATTAAGAGTAGTATTAATCAGGGCTCTTCAGAGAGACAGAACCAATAGGCTGGATGCATAGGTAGATAGAGGAGAGGGAATTTATTGGGGGAATTGGCTTATTTAATTATGTAGGCTAAGAAGTCCCACGGTGAGCCATCTGCAAGCTGGAGACCCTGGGATGCCATAGCTTGGCTCAGTCCAACTCTGAAAGCCTCAGAATCAGGGAAGCTGATGGTGTAACTATTAGCCCGAGGCCAAAGGCCGGAGAACCCAGGAGGCCACTGGTATAAGTGCTGGAGTCCAAAGGCCAGAGAGGCTGAAGTTCTGATGTCCATGGCAGGAGAAGAGGAGAGTATCTCAGCTCCAGAAGAGAGACCAACTCAGCTATTTCTCTGTTTTTTGTTCTATGGTGGGTTAGGGGGAGCTGATTGGGTGGTGCCTGCCCACATTGAGGGCAGATCTTCCCCACTTCCTCCCTTCACATTCACATGCTAATCTCTTCTGGAAACACTTCATAAGTATTCCTTAATCTAGTCAAATTGACACCTAAACTTAACAATCACAAGTGAAGGAGGGCTGTTTTCTCAAAGGAAAATAGGGATGTCGTTACCAATAGAAAAGGGAGGCTGGGTGCAGTGGCGCCTGCCTGTAATCCCAGCACTTTTGGAGGCTGTGGCAAGAGCATAGCTTGAGCCCATGACTTCGAGACCAGCTTGGGCAATATAATAAGACCCTTTCTCCACAAAAAAATACAAAAATTAGCCAGGCAGGATGTTGTGTGCCTGTAGTCCCAGCTATTCAGGAGGCTGAGGTGGGAGGATTGCTTGAGCCCAGAAGTTCCAGGCTGCAGTGAGCTATGACCCAAACCATTGCACCCCAGTCTAGGTGACAAAGCAATACCCTGTCTCTTTTTTTTATTATTTTATTTTAGACAGAGCCTTACTCTCACCCAGGCTGGTGCAGCATCGCAATCTTGGCTCACTGCAACCTCCGTCTCCCAGGTTCAAGCGATTCTCCTGCCTCAGCCTCCCAAGTAGCTGTGATTACAGGTGCCTGCCACCATTTCCAGACAATTTTTGTATTTTTAGTAGAAATGTGGTTTCTCCATGTTGACGAGGCTGGTCTCGAACCCCTGACCTCAAATGATCCACCCACCTGGGCCTCCCAAAGTGCTGGAATTACAGGCATGAGCCACTGTGCCTGGCCTATTTATTCATTTATTTTTTAAGGAGGGGGAAAAAAGAGAGAGAAAGATGGGCAGACAACAGATGGTCTTTCCAAATGATCTGTTTGTGATTCTGTGCCAGGAGCTGAGAGACTTAAAAAGACAGCCAGATCTAGTCCTTGATTTTAAAGGGTTTGCAATTAGTGGGAGAGGCAGCTGTTCAAAACAGCTCAAAGTGGCCTGGCACGGTGGCTCACACCTGTAATCCCAGCACTGTGGGAGGCTGAGGAGGGAGGATTGTTTGAGTACACGAGTTTGAGACGACTGTGGGCAACACAGCAAGACCCCATCTCTACAGAAATGTTTAAATAAATAAATATTATTAGGTTGGTGCAAAAGTAATTGTGGGTTTTGCCATTACTTTGACAAAAACCGCAATTACCTTTGCACCAACACAATCATATCCAGAAAGATCTTCAAGGCATCAAACAAATACATCATAAGTAAGTACAAGCTCAAAGACATGACTTAAGGTAGGAGAAGTAAAACAAAGTGCAATGACAATACCCTGAAGAGGGGTTAATCCTGCTTGGGGAATATGAGAAAACTTAAAGGAAGAAGGGGGCTTTTAAATTGTGATTCTAAACATGGGTAGGATTTCCATAGATATTGTTGGAGGCCAGAGGCAGCATTTTACTTGATATTTGTGTCACCAGAAACTAAAAGTGTCTCAAACACAATTATAGTGGTTTATGTTACTTAGTGGAAGAGTAGGAATCAGGGGATTTCCTGGGACTTCTGCAGAGGGAGTGCTCCCTAAAGTGCTGATATTAATGGAACTCAGCTCTAAGGGCTCCCAGGCTCTGTGCCTCTCTATTTCAACATTCCAAATTCCTGACAGAGAGACTCTGAGTAAGCTAGTTCACACTAGTGTATGCCCTGAGTTTAATAATGCCCGCCCGGCACTGTGGCTCAGGCCTGTAATTCCAGCACTTTGGGAGGCCGAGCTGGGTGGATCACGAGGTCAGGAGTTCAAGACCAGCCTGGCCAAGATGGTGAAACCCCCGTCTCTACTAAAAATACAGGCGTGGTGGTGAGCGCCTGTAATCCCAGCTACTCGGGAGGCGGAGGCAGAGAATTGCTTGAACCCGGGAGGCAGAGGTTGCAGTGAGCTGAGATGACGACACTGCACTCCAGCCTGGCAGAATGAGACTCCGTCTCTAAATAAATAAATAAATAAACAAAAAATAAATAATCAAAGGCCAGGAGAACAGGATCATATGATACAGATGTGGCTGAAGGGACCCATTTCAGTGTCTAATCGCAGGGAGGAGGGGAAACTCTCAGGAAAAGAGGACCTGTGAGCTAGACAGGTACACAATACACATGAATGAAATGCAAGCAGTGATACAGCGCAGGGAGGTTCTTCAGGCAAAACGAACAGCGTGAAAGCAGAAAGGCATAGGGGCTGAAGGCTTGATTAATAATTATAGAATTACGGTGTGAGGCTGGGTGCGGTAGTTCAAGCCTGTAATCCCAGCACTTTGGGAGGCCAAGGCAGGCGAATCACCTGAGGTTGGGAGTTCAAGACCAGCCTGACCAACATGGAGAAACCCCATCTCTACTAAAAATACAAAATTAGCCGGGTGTGGTGGCACATGCCTGTAATCCCGGCTACTTGGGAGGCTGAGGCAGGAGAAACCCTTGAACCCCAGGAGGCGGAGGTTGCGGTGAGCCAAGATCGCACCATTGCACTCCAGCCTGGGCAACAAGAGCGAAACTCTAGCTAAAAAAAAAAAGAAAAAGAAAAAGAAAAAGAAAAAAAAAGAATTTTAGTGTGCTAGAACTAAAAGGGCTCTTGTTTTTTGACTTTCTTCTTTGTGATGGAGTTTCACTCTTGTTGCCTAGGCTGGAGTCCAATGGCGTGATCTCAGCTCACCACAACCTCCGCCTCCTGGGTTCAAGTGATTCTCCTGCCTCAGCCTCCCAAGTAGCTGGGATTACAGGTGCACACCACCATGCCCGGCTAATTTTGTATTTTTAGTAGAGACGGGGTTTCTCCATGTTGGTCAGGTTGGTCTTGAACTCCCGACCTCAGATGATCCACCCACCTTGGCATCCCAAAGTGCTGGGATTACAGGCGTGAGCCACCGTGCCTGGACTTTTTTTTTGAGACGCGTCTCACTCTGTTGCCCAGGCTGGAGTGCAGTGGCACTATCTCCCAGCCACCGCAGTGGCTCCCGCCCGTAATCCCAGCACTTTGGGAGGCCGAGATGGGTAGATCACTTGAAGTCAGGAGTTCGAGACCAGCCTGACCAACATAGAGAAACCCCATCTCTACTAAAAATACAAAATTAGCCGGGCATGGTGGTGCGCGCCTGTAATCACAGCTACTTGGGAGGCTGAGGCAGGAGAATCGCTTGAACCCAGGAGGTGGAGGTTGTGGTGAGCCGAGATCGTGCCATTGCACTCCAGCCTGGACAACAACAATGAAACTCCGTCTCAAAAAAAAAAAAAAAAAGAAAAGAAAAGAAAAGAAAAAAAGACCTGGTCCTGTCTGAGCCAACGAAATTTTCTGTGGCTGGAAATTAGAATTGCAAGCCAACAGACACATACATAGAGACTGAACATTTTCAGCAGCAGCGTCAAGTCAAGTCATGACAGGGGAAAAGCAGAACTTTTCCACAAACTCCCTCTGCTGAGGTTCCTGGAACTGCTGTTCCCGAGGTGTGGTTGTTCAAGTCTACTGGAATTTATGAGAGGTCTCAGTTTCTGTCCAACAAGTCCCGCCTCCCTCTTTGCTTTTTGTATAAGATAATAATGCCTAACATATATTGAGGATATGCAATATGCCAGATGCTATATTAAATGATTAGCAGGTTGTCTCATTTAATCTTCACAACTACCTATGAGGTAGGCTCTTCCATATTGTCTTTTTTTTTTTTTTTTTTGACAGCGTTTCGCTCTTGTTGCCCAGGCTGGAGTGCAAGGGTGCGATCTCGGCTCACGGTAACCTCCACCTCCCAGGTTCAAGCCATTCTCCTGCCTCAGCCTCCCAAGTAGCTGAGATTACAGGCGCCCGCCACCACGCCAGGCTAATTTTTTGTATTTTTAATAGAGACAGGATTTCACCATGTTGGCCAGGCTGATCTTGAACTCCTGACTTCAGGTTAATCAGCCTGTCTTGGCCTCCCAAAGTGCTGGGATTACAGGCATGCACCACCACACCCAGCTAATTTTGTGTTTTTAGTAGAGACGGGGTTTCTCCATGTTGGTCAGGCTGGTCTCGAACTCCCGACCTCAGGTGATTCGCCCGCCTCGGCCTCCTAAAGTGCTGGGATTACAGGTGTGAGCCACTGCACCTGGCTTAGGACCTGACTCTTATCTGCTATGCTGCATGGTCAGCTGGAGAGTATCTTCCAACAAAAAACACTTTAATGCAAATTCACTAAAGTTAGAATTATGTTTTCTATTTGCAGATGAGGATGCTGAGGTTCAGAGAGGTTAAGGAGATAGCCCAAGGTTGCACAGCTTCTTCTGTGTCAGAGCCAGGATGTCTCGCCTCAGCTCCCCTCAGCTCTCAATTTAATGCAATTGCTTCTATCAACTGCTGTGACGGTCAAGGGACGAGAGAATGTGTAGGAAGGAAGAGGAGGATAACAGCTCTAGATTCAACGCGAAGTTAAGTAAAATGACTAATAAGATATCAACGTTTGGGAGGCCGAGGCGGGCAGATCATGAGGTCAGGAGATCGAGACCATCCTGGCTAATAAGGTGAAATCCCGTCTCTACTAAAAATACAAAACAAACAAACAAACAAACAAACAAAAACCTAGCCGGGCGTCGTGGCAGGTGCCTATAGTCCCAGCTACTCAAGAGGCTGAGACAGGAGAATGGCGTGAATCTGGGAGGCAGAGCTTGCAGTAAGCAGAGATCGCCCCACTGCACTCCAGCCTGGGCGAGAGAGCGAGACCCCATCTCAAAAAAAAAAAAAAAAAATCAACGTTGATGAGGAGGTCCCTGGTAGCCTTCAAGAGCTCTGTCCTATGAACAAGAGAGGGCAGAAACCACCTTGACGGAGCAAGTGGGGATGAGGACATGGGGCAATGAATGTGAAGTGATGGGGGTAACTTGAGGAAATAGCAAGGTCAATATAGGAGAGAGGAAGGATCTTCAAGTCAGAAAGAAGAGAACAAGTGGAGAAGATCAGGAAGGAGAAGAGAATTGAGAACACTCAAAGAGGGGAGAGGTGGGATCAAGAGCACTTCCATGCATTCATTATTTATTGAGCATCTATTATGTCAGCATGCTGACCGGGGAGTCAAGGGAGCCTGGAAGAGAGAAGACACCTCTTCCTGGAACTAACAGTATAAAGAGAGAGATAGATGAGAAACCCTGTAAACAGAGCTGGGTGTGGTGGCACACACCTGTAATCCCAGCTACTAGAGAGGGTGAGGCTGGCGGATGCCTTGAGCCCAGGGGTTCAAAGCTGCAGTGAGCTATGACCACACCACTGCACTCTTGCCTGGGTGACAGAGAGAGGTGCCAAACCCTGTCTCTACTAAAAATAGAAAAATTAGCCAGGGGTGATGGTACTCACCTGTAGTCCCAGCTATTCAGGAGGTTGAGGTGGAAGGATCGCTTAAGCCTGGTAGGAAGAGGTTGCAGTGAGCTGAGATCATGCCACTGCACTCTAGCCTGGATGACAGAGTGAGACCCTGTCTCAAAAAATAATAATAATAAAATAAGGCCGGGCGCGGTGGCTCACGCCTGTAATCTCAGCACTTTGGGAGGCCGAGGTGGGCGGATCATCTGAGATCGGGAGTTGGAGACCAGCCTGACCAACATGGTGAAATCCCGTCTCTACTAAAAATACAAAATTAGACGGGCATGGTGGTGTCCACCTGTAATCCTAGTTACTCGGGAGGCTGAGGCAGGATAATTGCTTGAACCTGGGAGGCAGAGATTGCAGTGAGCTGAGATTGTGCCACTGTACTCGAGATCGTGCCACTGCTCTCCAGCCTGGGCAACAGAGCGAGACTCCATCTCAAAAAATAAAATAAAATAAGGCTGGGCACGATGGCTCATGCCTATAATCTCAGCACTTTGGGAGGCCAAGACAGGCAGATCACCTGAGGTCAGGAGTTCAAGACCAGCCTGGCCAACATGGTGAAACCCCATCTCTACTAAAAACACAAAAATTAGTCGGATGTGGTGGTGGGCACCTGTAATCCCAGCTACTCGGGAGGCTGATGCAGAAGAATCGCTTGAACCCGGGAGACAGAGATTGCAGTGAGCCAAGATCTTGCCACTGCACTCTAGCCTGGGTTACAGAGCGAGATTCTGTCTCAAAAAAAAAAAAAAAAAAAAAATTAAATAAATAAAAAAGAACTGTGATGAATTCCACAGGAAACAGGATATAGAAATAGGGATTAACAGGCTGTGAATAACTTTAGATAGGAGTGATTAGACAAGGCCTGTCGGAGTAACAAGGAAACAGCCACAACAAAGCCGCAGAAGGAAAAGGAACAGCATACGCAAAGGTCCTGAGCTGGGAAGTGGACTGGCTGGAATTTAGTGGGCAGCAGAGATGTAGGTGGGGTAGGCAGGGCTTTGAAGGAGATGAGATAAAGAAGGACTGTATCTAAAGCCCCATGAGAATTGACTGGAAGAACAGAAGGACATGGTATGAATGATGTGTTAAGCGATACAGAAAAAAAATCATAGCCTTGAAAATATTGAGCTGGGGGCCGGGCGCGGTGGCTCACGCCTGTAATCCCAGAATTTTGGGAGGTCAAGGTGGGTGGATCACAAGGTCAGGAGTTTGAGACCAGCCTGCCCAACATGGTGAAACCCTGTCTCTACTAAAGATACAAAAAATTAGCTGGGCGTGGTGGTGCGGGCCTGTAATCCCAGCTACTTGGGAGGCTGAGGCAGGAGAATCACTTGAACCTGGGAGGTGAAGGTTGCAGCGAGCCAAGATCGTGCCATTGCACTCCAGCCTGGGCGACAGGGTGAGACTCGGTCTCAAAAAACAAAAAAGGCCGGGAGCGGTGGCTCACGCCTGTAATGCAGGCACTTTGGGAGGCCAAGGTGGGTGAATCACAAAGTCAGGAGACTGAGACCATCCTGGCTAACACGGTGAAACCCCATCTCTACTAAAAAAAAATACAAAACAATTAGCTGGGCTTGGTGGCAGGCGCCTGTAGTCCCAGCTACTCCAGAGGCTGAAGCAGGAGAATGGCGTGAACCTGGGAGGCGGAGCTTGCAGTGAGCCCAGATTGCGCCACTGCACTCCAGCCTGGACGACAGAGCGAGACTCCATCTCAAAACAAACAAACAAACAAACCAAAAACAAAAAAGAAAAAAAAAAGAAAATATTGAGTGGGGAGGACTGTTCAGACTGAAGGAAAGAGACACACCTGCATAACAATGTCTGAGGTGTTTCGGCAGAGAGAAGGCCCAAGGAGTTTGTGTTGCGCAGACCTGCTCTTCACTGTGATATTAGTGAGGGGGTTTTGGGCAGCCCTGGGTGAGCCTTTCTGTTGCTGAACCCCATGAGTTCAGCAACCCTCACAAGTTGCCCCTTGCTCCCTTTGGTCACTGCAGTGACTTGCCACCCACTTACCATCTCCAAGGTTCTCTTTCTTGCTATGCTTTCCTCTTGACTTTGGGTTTTACTGCTAATTCCTTCGGGGAAGAGGTGAAGCAGTTCTCACAGGATTAACGATAATTTTGGACACAAATATAGTTATAATTAAGGAAAAACAGATATTCAAGCTCTCAAATTAGACAAACTGTGCTTGAATCTGAATCCTGGCTCTGCCATTTACCAGCTGTATGTTCTTGGGGAAGTGACTTAGCCTTGGGTAAGTCTCATTTTCTGCATCTGTGAAGTCACAGTATTTGTTTGCCTCATGGGGTTATTGTAAGGATTAAATGAGTTCACAGATGTGTTACATGAATTACATGCTTAGAACAGTGGCTAATACATAGTCAACACTCTGTGTTTGTTAATGCTGATGTCATTATTCAAGACTTTTTTTGGAGACAGAGTCTCGCTCTGTTGCCCAGGCTGGAGTGCAGTGGTGTGACCTCTGCTCACTGCAACCTCCACCTCCCAGGTTCAAGCGATTCTCCTGCCTCAGACTCCCAAGTAGCTGGGATTACAGGCGCCCGCCACCATGCCCAGCTAATTTTTGTATTTTTAGTAGAGACAAGGTTTCACCATGTTGGCCAGGCTGGTTTCAAACTCCTGACCTCAAGTGATCTGCCTGCCTCAGCCTCCCAAAGTGCTAGGATTACAGGATGAGCCACCACGTCGGGCCTCAAGACTTATTTATTAATATTTAATTAATTCAGTCTTAGGTGAGCTCCAGGCTAGATGATAGATGCTGAGATTATGAAGACAGGCCTTAAGGGGTTCAAGTTTCCAGGAACCCACAGTTTAGGGGAAGATGTTTGTTAGCACGTGGCCAGAGAGTCAGCCAGACCTGATTTTCATTCTGAGTTTCCGCCTAGTTTCTAGCTGTGAGACCAGTCTTGAGCCAGTCTTTCACTTTCTCAGTCTTCGTTTCCTCAGTTGTAAAATAAGAATTATAATATTACCCACCTCACTGGGTTCTGGTGAGGATCAAATGAGATAATCTATGTAAAATGCTTAGCACAGTTCCTGGAACATAGTAGTACTTACTTAATCAATGTTAATTATTGTTTTTTTTCAGGAAGTAGGCCAATACGTGGATTTATTAGAGTTCAAGGTAGAGAATGTATTCTAGATGGGGAAACAACCTGCCAAAGGAGTCTGGTAGGAGATTAACTTTGCCAGTAAGCATAGAAGGAAGCCTAGAGGAGGTAATGTTGCAACAGGGCTTTGAAGAATGAGTAAGAGTTCTCAGGTAGGGACTGTGGAAAGGGAAGAGATTCCAGGTAGAAGGAAGACTATCCACAGAGGCATGAAGTTGCAGAAGGTGTAGATATGTTTGGAGGAAGGTAACACATTTAGTAGGGTTTGTGGGACTAGGCTAGAAAAGGAGGGATTCAGGTCAGCCTTTGTGGAATTTATTTTTTTTTGAGACGGAGTCTCACTGTATTACCCAGGCTGGATTGCAATGGCACAATCTTAGCTCACTGTAACCTCTGTCTCCTGAGTTCAAGCGATTCTTCTGCCTCAGCCTCCTGAGTACCTGGGATTACAGGTGCCCACCACCACGCTCAGCTAATTTTTGTATTTTTAGTAGAGACAAACTTTCACCATGTTGGTCAGGCTGGTCTTGAACTCCTGACCTCAGGTGATCCACCCGCTTCCGCCTCTCAAAGTGCTGAGATTACAGGCATGAGCCACTGTGCCGGGCCTGTAGGATTTTATGATTCAAATCAAGAGGGAAAAAGAAGGAACATCAATTGAGCTCCTACCATATGCATGGCACTGAATTATGGTGTTTTTTTCTTTTTCTTTTTTTTTTTTGAGACAGAGTCTCACTTTGTTGCCTGGGCTGGAGTGCAGTGGTGTGATCTCGGCTCACTGCAACCTCTGCCTCCCGGGTTCAAACGATTCTCCTGTCTCAGCCTCCCAAGTAGCTGGGATTACAGGCACCTGCCACTATGCCCAGCTAATTTTTTTGTATTTTTAGTAGAGACGGGGTTTCATCATGTTGGCCAGGCTGGTCTCGAACTCCTGACCTCAGGATTCGCCCGCCTCAGCCTCCCAAAGTGCTGGGATTAAAGGCATGAGCCACCGCGCCCAGCCATGGCACTGAATTCAATGGTCAGCTTTTTTTTTATTGTTTGTTTTTGAGACACGGTTGGTCTTGTTCTGTTGCTCAGACTAGAGTACAGTAGAACAATCATAGCTCACTGTAACTTCGAACTTCTTTCTAAGTTCAAGTGATCCTCTTGCCTCAGCCTCCAGAATAGCTGGGACTATAGGCATGCCACCACCACGCCCGGCTAATTTTTTGTAAAGTTGGTGTTTTGCCATGTTGCCCAGGCTGATCTTGAACTCCTGGCCTCAAATGATCCTTCTGTCTTGGTCTCCCAAAGCTTTAGGATTACAGGCATGAGCCACTATGCCTGGCCAGCATTTTTTAAATTTAACTTGGATTGGCCGGACACAGTGGCTCCCAGCACTTTGGGAGGCTGAGGTGGGCGGATCACTTGAGGTCAGGAGTTCAAGACCAGCCTGGCCAACATAGTAAAACCCCGTCTCTACTAAAAATGCAAAAATTAGCTGGGCATGGTGGTGGGCACTTGCAGTCCCAGCTACTTGGGAAGCTGAGGCAGGAGAATTGCTTGAACCTGGGAGGCGGAGGTTGCAGTGACCCGAGATCATACCATTGCATTCCAGCCTAGGCGACAAGAGGAAACTCTGTCTCAAAAAAAAAAAAAAAAAAAAAAAAAATTAACTTGGAGTTTATCTTGCCAGCAATAGGGAACCATAGAGATTTTTAAGCTGACTGTGACATGATTGATTTTTTTTTTTTTTTTTTTTTTTTTTTGAGCCAGAGTCTTGCTCTATCGCCTAGTCTGGAGTGCAGTGGAGGGATCTGGGCTCACTGCAACTTCCACCTCCTGGGTTCAAGCAATTCTCCTGCCTTAGCCTCCTGAGTAGCTGGGACTACAGGCATGTGCCACCATGGCTGGCTAATTTTTACTTTTGTTTTGAGATGGAGTTTCGCTCTTGTTGTCCAGGCTAGAATGCAATGGCACGATCTCGGCTCACTGTAACCTTCACCTCCCGGGTTCAAGCGATTCTCTTGCCTCAGCCTCCCGAGTAGCAGGGATTACAGGTGCAAGCCACCATGACTGGCTGATTTTTGTATTTTTAGTAGAGACAGGGTTTCATCATATTGGTCAGACTCGTCTCGAACTCCTGACCTCAGGTGATCTGCCCGCCTCAGCCTCCTAAAGTGCTGGGATTACAGGCGTGAGCCACAGTGCCCAGCCTAATTTTTGTATTTTTAGTAGAGACGGGGTTTCACTGTGTTGGCCAGGCTGGTTTTGAACTCCTGACCTTGTGATCCACCCGCCTTGGCCTGAATGTTTATTTATTTAATTTTTAGGATGATGTCCCTGGCACCCAGTGGAAGAATAGGATAGAGTAAGGAGAGAATAATCAGGTGGTTAAGGCAGTGGCCCAAGGGACAGAAATTGCAGCATTTAGCCAAGAGGAATTTGGCGGGGACATGGAGAAAGGCCAGTGTCTGGGCTGAAGAGAATTTTTGCAGGTCAAACCAATAGTCTCAGAGGTAGATTTTATGTGTTACTGGTGGGGAGGCCAATGAGGGAAACAGAGGCCAGCTCTTGAGAAGTCAGAAGCAGGGCAGAGTTTGAATGAATGGAACAAAGCTATGGGACGTAAAGGCCCAAAACCTGACTCTGAACCTGATATATTTCTGAGTATCTCTGTGATCTTGAAAATGTCATATTATGTTGTCTTTAGTTTTCTATCAGCGGATAATATGGCCTCTCCTATCTGCTACTCATGATTGTGAGAAAGAAACGAGGCAGGGAGTGTATAAGGTGTGTAAGTGCTTTGTAAGCAGTAAATCACTAAACAAATCCTAGACCCTATGTTATCAGGGAGGCAGTTAGCTGCATGGGATAGTGCAGTTACAAGAGAATATAGGCGGAGATGGGGGATATCTGTCCTTCAGTGTAGATAAACAGTCTAATCAATACACACACACTCTACAGGTAAATAAAACAATTTCCACACTGAGCTGTGTCTACCAGAGGGCAATAGGAGGTTCTCAATTTCCCACCACCAGTGACCCTATGAATTGCCCTGTAGATGCCTCTGACCCTCATTGGATATGAGGTGGTACGAGCGGTCTGAATCTGTAGACGTTAGACAGGCTTCATGTATCTGGGGAACCATGTGATTGTATTGTTTCTGGGGCTAGAATCTAGTCTCCTTCAAACACTCAGAAGGATCTGTGACTCCCTTCAAAGGTTAAGAGTCATTGGCCGGGCGCGGTGGCTCACGCCTGTAATCCCAGCACTTTGGGAGGCCGAGGCGGGCAGATCACGAGGTCAGGAGATTGAGACCATCCTGGCTAACACGGTGAAACCCCGTCTCTACTAAAAATACAAAAAATTAGCCGGGCGAGGTGGCGGGAGCCTGTAGTCCCAGCTACTCCGGAGGCTGAGGCAGGAGAATGGCGTGAACCCCGTGGGACGGAGCGTGCAGTGAGCTGAAATCGCGCCACTGCACTCCAGCCTGGGCGACAGCGAGACTCCGTCTCAAAAAAAAAAAAAAAAAAGTCATTGATTTTTCTCACTAGAAATTAATAAGAACAGCTATCCTTGAGGAGAAGGAATGATGGGGGTAGCGAAAGATTTTCATTTAATATTTTTGACCTTTCTGAAGGGTCTGCATTTTCCAAACAGGAACATGTATTAGTTTCATTGAAAAAAATATGTCAGGGGTTATCTGAGCAGTGAGATAATGGGTCCTTTTTAGATTTTTGTCTTTATACCGGTTCGTATTAAACAAACACAAATATTAACAACATATTTTTAAAGACCCAAAAAAATAAAAATTAAAAACCCTGATAGTATCAGCACATACACAGAAATCACTCCATTATGCAAAGTTCATCCTCTATTATGAAAGGCAAAATGTCTGCATTTCCTATGAACCACTGGCTTAAATTCAGTAAAACTTGCATACCAAGTAGGCAAGGTGGAAAAGAAAAAGGCAGAACATTTCATGTATTTCAATTCAGACGCATAAAAATGTCAAGCCCTACACGTATCAGCTTTCGTATACACCGTCTTCTGCATTCGCCTGTACCGGCCAATGGGCTAGCTGGTCGGCGTTTGATGCTTGAAGTGATGGAACGGAGTACGGGGTTAAATCCACTACCCGCTCCCCACGCACTCTAGTAATTACTCTATTTCCACGTCATGTTTCCGGGTGTGTGTGTCCCTGCTCACGCAGAAACTGAAGTTCAAAGCAGGCGGAGTCACCCATGTTCTTTTTGTTGTCCCCAGAACCCAATTCAGGAGTTGGGTCCCCAGAGGATCTGGAGATACCTGGGGACTGTCTAACTAGCTGATTCCCACGTGGTAAGAGGCTCTCAACCTTGCCACCACGTGGTGCCAAGGGCCGGGAAAAGGGAGAGCGGGCAGGAGGGAGCTGTATCAGGGGCATTTAAAGTGCCTTGACGTCACGCACTGCCAGGAACTCAGCTGAGTTTTCAGCAGGACATTCCGGTCATCTTCCCTCCCTCCCCCCGGGCTTCTGTGCCCAAGTCCTCGGCTCTTCCCTCGCTGAGGCGGAGGGAGGAGCACCGAACTGTCGGAACAGCCAGCACAGGGGCGTATCAGTCTCCTCTTAGCTCCGCCCTTTCTCCTAGCTGCTCTCCTCATTGGTCAGTGGGCGGGGCTTAGGCTGCACCGCACACGCACTGGGACCTCTGGATGGCCGAGCGAGCTGGTCTTTCATGAATTATGCATGACGGCGTGCCTCGGCCAGGCTGGGGCTGGGCGAGGATTGGCTGAAGGGGCTGTAATTCAGCGGTTTCCGGAGCTGCGGCGGCGTAGACTGGGAGGGGGAGCCGGGGGTTCCGACGTCGCAGCCGAGGGAAGAAGCCCCAACCGGATCCTGGACAGGCACCCCGGCTCGGCGCTGTCTCTCCCCCTTGGCTCGGAGAGGCCCTTCGGCCTGAGGGAGCCCCGCCGCCCGTCCCCGGCGCACGCGCAGCCCCGGCCTCTCGGCCTCTGCCGGAGAAACAGGTGAAGGGGGTGCAGGGTGGGGCCGTCGGGGAGGCCTGGGGACCCGGGGGCTCCGCAGCGGCAGGGGGCCTCTGGGACCTTGGGGATGTTGTGATGGACGCTGCAGTGGGGCGGGGAGAGATGAAGAGACGCGGAGAGTCGCCCTGAGGGAAGACTCTTCGGGGTGACAGGAGCGGGCCTCGGAAGGGACTCGGGGCGCTGGAGGGAAGTTTCGTTCTTCGGAGAAACAGTGAGAACGCGCTCGAGGGGGCACCGTGGGGCGAGGGCGCACTCGGTTGCGGCGGCAGGAGTGAGGGACAGTCCCCCGATTTCCTGCTCCCTGGGGCCCTGGGGACGTTCCGGCCACCGGAGCGACTGTCACGCCGACGGGGATCACCGGCGCGAGTGGGGGGTCGGAAAGCGCCTCCTCCCCGCCTGGCCGGCGGCTCCCGCTGAGCCACTTCCTCCGCTTGCCCTGTTCCCGCTCCTTCAGGAGCCAGCTGTGCCCTTCTGGAGGCAGGAATAGGTGTGTCTGTCCCCTGCAGCCTTACGGGCTGGCTGGTCGTGGGTAGGCTTTATTGCATAAGAATCAAGTTTCCTGTAGGGAAATTGACAGACCGGTACTCTTTCTAAATTCCCTCCCATCTTTTTCTAGGTTAAACTATGCTCCCCCCAGGTCCCCGCCTTGTAAAAAAGAGAGAGAAAAAAAGACAAAATAAAATCCCCATCAACCCGTCAAGCCAGCTCTAGAGAGAGAAATAAACCTCTTGACATTGTCCTTTTCCAAATACCTGGTAAAGTCGGCCAGAAGATAAATAATTGAGCCATTGCATTTACTGGATTGTGGTGTTGCTTAATTGCATAGGACAGAATGAACCAATCGAGAGGGGGAGTTTTCTGTCTCAGAGCCAAGATCTTGGGTAAATGCAGAGGAGAAGGAAACAAAGACAGGCTGGCCTTGAAAAAACCATGTGTGCAAACTTTACCTGCATTTGGGGGGTGTGGTTGCACTGAAGTTAACAAGATTCAAACTGTCGCCCAAGTTGGTATTTCCATGTTTGGTACACATCACTCTGTGCCATATCAGGTTGTTGTTAAGTGTGGTGACAAAATCAGTAGTTAGTCATTTTTTTTTTATTAAAAATGTGTATAGTGTGTACCTGCTGCTCTTACTGTATGTGCAACTAAAGGTTTACATAGTCTGTGTATGGGTTGTACATTTTTGGCTGGCTGTGCTGATAAAGCATTGGGCTTGAATAAAGCAAAGCAGAAAATCATCTCAGTCTTTTATATGTGGATTTAGACTGTGTTATGACTTGGTTCAGCCAGTTTTCTATTTTATTTTATATTAAATATGTCTGTGTTCTCTGAGTCAGCACATTTATTTCCTTATTACATGTTCCAGACAGGAGTGCTAGCCCAGTTTTTGTTCAGTTTGCATAGTGGGATGGGGAAACAAGTCTGGAATTTAAAAAAAAATGTTTTAGAGGTTGGAGCCTTGATTTTAGTCTCTATATTAGCACATCCATCACAAAGAACCATTAGTAAATTCATGAATCTTTTGTTTTTTATGTAGTTCATTTGGGAAGAATAATCACTTAGAAATATCCACAGTGCCAGGCATGGTGGTGCACACCTCTGATCCCAGCTAATTGAAGGCTGAGGCGGGAGGATTCCTTGAGTCCAGGAGTTGAGTCTGGTCTGGGCAACGTGGTGAGAGGCCAGCAATTGGGTCTAGAGTCTAGTCTAAGCACCATAATGAGAACCCATCTTTAAGAAAGAAAGAAAGGAAAGGAGGAAGAAAGGAAAGAAAAAGAAATACCCACGGCACAGTTATGAATTAACCCACAAAGGACTTGTGAGGTGGGTAGTTCACATAACAATTACCCTAATATCGTAGATAAGAAAATTGAGGCCAAAGGATCAAGGCACTTGGCCAAGGCAGCAGAGTGCCATAGTGGTGGAATTTGTGCCTCCTTCTGTATATCTTGTGAAAAGTATCAGTGAAATTCTTTTTTTTTTTTTTTGAGTCGGAGTCTTGCTCTGTTGCCCAGGCTAGAGTGCAGTGGCGCAATCTTGTCTCACTGCAACCTCTGCCTCCTGGGTTCAAGCGATTCTCCTGCCTCAGCCTCCCAAGTAGCTGGGACTACAGGCACGCGCCACCACGCCCGGCTAATTTTTCTATTTTTAGTAGAGACCAGGGTTTTACCATATTGGCCAGGCTGGTCTTGAACTCCTGACCTTGTGATCTGCCCACCTCTATCTCCCAAAGTGCTGGGATTACAGGTGTGAGCCACCGCGCCCAGTAAGTATCAGTGAAATTCTAACATATATCTGAACAGTAAAATACCAACAATAGGCTGAAAGACTTCATGGGAGGTAAATATTCAATAAACAGGTGAAAAAAGAAATACAAATGGAGCTTGCTTAGATTATTTTTCTATCTAATTGCTATGTCTAACTCGGGAAGTGAGGAACTGTTTTTGGTCAGCATAATTTACCATCAGAATTTAGCTATTTACTAATGAAAAGAAATACTAATCTAGGTTTGTTTTAGATTAAGGACAGTCATGACCTAAATGTCATTTAAACCAGAGTGCATTGTGGCTTGATCAGTGGTCATTTCTGTCTCTAGAAAGTTGCTTTAACTTCCCTGCCTCTACGTGTCTCTTGACATTCAGATGTGAGATGGGGTAGAGGTGGTGACCAACTTTCCAGACACCTGAGTCCACACCTTTTTAGCTTACGGTTTTCTTAGGTGATGTGCAAATCAACAAATATATACTTTTTTTTTTTTTTTTTTTTTTTTTTGAGTTGGAGTTGCACTCTGTCACCCAGGCTGGAGTGCAGTGGCACGATCTTGGCTCACCGCAACCTCCTCCTCCCAGGTTCAAGTGATTCTCGCACCTCAGCCTCCTGAGTACCTGGGATTACAGGTGCCCACCACTATGCCCGGCTAATTTTTGTATTTTTAGTAGAGATGGGGTTTCACTATGTTGACCAGGCTGGTCTCAAACTCCTGACCTCAAGAGATCTGCCCACCTCAGCCTCCCAAAGTGCTGGGATTACAGGTGTGAGCCACCTTGCCTGGCCAACAAATATATACCTTTTGCAACTTTGTCAGAGTTGCTGTGAAGAATAAGTTGTATCTTGTTCACAGAAATTGCAGTCTACTGGGGGAGCTGATAAATGTTTTAACCATCTGGTGTAACATGTTGTCATCAAAGAGATGGTGAGACTTTACACTTGTGCTAACAAGGTAGCTGTTCTACATAAAAGAACATACAGTACAGATGTAGAACATTTCTGTTATCATAGAATGTTCTATTGGACAGTGCTACGCTGAATGCTACAGATCTTCAGAGAAAGGAGAGGTTATGAGGCCTGGAGTTGTCTAGAAAGTCTTTTTGCCAAAGAGGGATTTCAACTGGGTCCCAAATAATGGGTGGAATTTGATAGCTGTAAAGAATTTGTGGTGGCTTATGCCTGTAATCCCAGCACTTTGGGAGGCTGAGACAGGAGGATTGCTTGAGCCCAGGAGTTTGAGACCAGCTTGGGCAACATGGTGAAACTCCCTCTCCCCTAAAAATAAAAAAAATTAGCCAGGCCTGGTGGCGTGGGCCTGTAGTCCCAGCTACTGGTGAGACTAAGGTGGGAGGATCACCAAAGCCCCGGGGTGTGAGGCTGCAGTGAGCCATGATCCCGCCATCGCACTCCAGCCTAGGTGACAGAGTGAGACCCTATCTCCAAAAAAAAAAAATTCCTGGTAGCCCAGTAGACTAGGAGGGTAAGTAGGGGAGAAGTGATTACTTATAAAAGACATTGAATACAAGACCAAGGAATTTCAGTTCTGTTCTTTTGTAGGGGAAGCTTTTAAAACTTTGGGGGTGGCTGGGCGCGGTGGCTCACTCCTGTAATCCCAGCACTTTGGGAGGCCCAGGCTCGCGGATCACGAGGCCAGGATATTGAGACCATCCTGGCTAACACGGTGAAACCCCGTCTCTACTAAAAATACAAAAAAATTAGCCAGGCGTGGTGGCGGGAGCCTGTAGTCCCAGCTACTCGGGAGGCTGAGGCAGGAGAATAGCGTGAACCCGGGAGGCGGAGCTTGCAGTGAGCCGAGATCGCACCACTACACTCCAGCCTGGGTGACAGAGCGAGACTCTGTCTCAAAAATAAATAAATAAATAAATAAATAAATAAATAAAACTTTGGAGGCGAAGCACTGATGTTTAATCATAGAGTTCTTACTATGTGTTAGGCACAGGCCTGATTGCCTGATGCTGGTTAATTTGTACAATGTAAATCAGTGCATATGCCCTCTGCCCTGGGGGAGTTATTAACTGGAGTCTGACATTGTACAAAGGTAGGTATCCTGACTAATTTGATTTGGTACTTTGGGTGAAAAAAGCATAGTGTGCTTAAGTGCAGAAGTGTTTTTTGAGGATTTTTGATTGGATACAAACCATCACTCATATTTTATGTCTTTTGCACTTAAAAATTTCACCATAACTTTTGAGTCATTTATAAAAATCACTGAAAGAGTACTTGAGGGACATCCCCGGATCCTGAGGAACTTCTGGTGTTCTGGAGCAGCCTCAGTGAGATCCAGGAGGATGACATTGCTGGGCTGGCCCAGTCCTTATTGATTATGGTGTAAAGAATTAATATGGTGGTTATATACTCTTTGTTAGGCATCTTGGCTTACAAGATGTAAGCGTAAAGTGTAGTGCACTTTAGTCAGTATGGCCACATGGTCCTTTGGTGGTAAACTGTTTGAGATGCCTCCAGTTTTTAAAAGGAGTGGCATATCAGGCCAGGAGCAGTGGCTCATGCCTATAATCCCAGCACTTTGGAAGGCCGAGGCAAGAGGATTGAGTCCAGGAGTTCGAGACCAGCCTGGGCAACATAGTGAGACCACTTCGTTTCTTTAAAAAAAAAAAAAAAAGGCAAAAACAGGCTGGGCATGGTGGCTGATGCCTGTAATCCCAGCGCTTTGTGAGGCAGAGGTGAGCGGATCACTTGAGGTCAGGAGTTTGAGACCAGCCTGGCCAACATGGTGAAACCCCGTCTCTACTAAAAATACAAAAATTAGCCAGGTGTGGTGGCACACGCCTGTAGTTCTAGCTACTCTGGAGGCTGAGCCAGGAGAAGTGCTTGAACCCGGGTGGTGGAGGCTGCAGTGAGCCAAGATCCTGCCACTGCACTCTAGACTGGGGGACAGAGTGAGACATTCTAACAGTGCTACACTGAATGCTACATGTCTTCAGAGGAAGGAGAGGTTATGAGGCCTGGGAATAACATATGGAAGAATGAATTTCTGTTACGGTCAGTTCTCATTTGTCATGTTAGGATTACTGCAACTCTTACCCGGCCGGGTGCGGTGGCTCATGCCTGTAATTCCAGCACTTTGGGAGGCTGTGGGCGGATCACGAGGTCAGGAGATCGAGACCATCCTGGCTAACACGGTGAAACCCTGCCTCTACTAAAAATACAAAAAATTAGCTGGGCGTGGTGGCAGACGCCTGTAGTCCCAGCTACTCAGGAGGCTCAGGCAGGAGAATGGCATGAATCCAGGAGGCGGAGCTTGCAGTGAGCCGAGATCGTGCCACTGCACTCCAGCCTGGGCAACAGAGTGAGACTCCATCTCAAAAAAAAAAAGAAAAAAAAAAAAGGATTACCGCAACTCTTTAATTCAGATCAGCAAACATATTGAGAACCAGGTATTGCGTCAGGCAGGATCCAAGGATAATGAAATATTGTCCGTTTTCATGGAACTGGAGATATTGTAGAGACCAAGGTGTGTGCTGTGCCAGTATGGAAATAGGACAGGGGAGATGACAGGGCAGTGAGTGGTTCAAGACTCAGGCTCTGAAGTCAAACAGATCTGGGACTGAATCCTGGATCTGCCACTTCCTAGTCAGAATCTGAGCCTCTGTTTTCTTATCTGTAAAAGAAGATGATAACAGTACTTATCTTGTAGGTACCGTTGATGATTCAATAAGATAATGTGGATAAAATGCTTAGCATAGTGCCTGGCCCATAGTAAGAGCTCTGTAAATCTAAGTTCTTACTAAATATCCAAGAAAAGAGATTAATTCTCTTCAGGAGTGAGAGAAAGTCATCATTATTGAGGGGCTTTATCAGATGGGAACACCTGAATAGGGTTTTGTAGGATGAATAGGAATTCTTTCCAGGAAGTTGCGTTATAAACAGTTGCATTCAAGGCTGAAGGAACATGAGTGTGCAGAGGCTTAAAACAGCCTTGTGTATTCAGGGAGCTATAAGTAGAAGTTCTTAATTTAGGAGAACTAAACCAAGGGGAAAGGAGGCTAAGGAACCACAGTTCTTATCCCTTTTCTGTTAATAATTGGGTTTAAATGTCATTAAAATAAGTTATTTTGTCCTTTTTAGAAAAGTAATAACATGCTATTATAAAAAAATAAAGACTTGTAGGAATATAAAATGTGTGTTTTACATGTATCCTGTTAATTGACTTGGTTTTATTCTCCAGATTTTTTGCAGC
This sequence comes from Pongo pygmaeus, assembly GCF_028885625.2. NCBI lineage: Eukaryota > Metazoa > Chordata > Mammalia > Primates > Hominidae > Pongo > Pongo pygmaeus. The sequence goes on along the minus strand of NC_072392.2, from coordinate 75,478,212 downwards.
CCTTTCTGTTTACCAGGTTATCTTGGACATATTTATTCCAAATTCCTTTTTTTTTTTTGAGACGGAGTCTCGCTCTGTTGCCCATGCTGGAGTGCAGTGGCGTGATCTCGCCTCATTGCAAGCTCCGCCTCCCGGGTTCACGCCATTCTCCTGCCTCAGCTTCTGAAGTAGCTGGGACTACAGGCACCTGCCACCACGCCCGGCTAATTTTTTTTTTATATTTTTAGTAGAGGCAGGGTTTCACCGTGTTAGCCAGGATGGTCTCAATCTCCTGACCTTGTGATCCGCCTGCCTCGGCCTCCCAAAGTGCTGGGATTACAGGCGTGAGCCACCGCGCCCAGCCTTCCAAATTCCTTTTAACAGCCTAGCAAAAGAATAATAAGGAAGGTAAATCTGCCCCTACAAGAAAATAATGCTTGGACGATCTGGCGTTCCTTCCTGCTACCCCCAGCCATAAGAATATATGACCTTGCTCATCGCTGAAATTTTACCTGACCTTTGAATTTTTAACTGCGTCAGCCAAAGAACTTATATTTTGAGTATCCTAAGGTGATTGCTATTGTAGTTTTGAAACACTTGGTTGGTATGTTTGAGGGTTTCATGGTCCAGAGTTACTATAGCAGTTAAAAAAGTGGACCATCAGGTCAGACCTCTTGGGCTTTAATCCCAGTTCTGTCTTCTCTTAGACCTTGGGCCTGCTGCTTTCACTTCTCTGGGTTTCAGTTTCTCTGTCCACAATTGTGGAAACGAGGTCCACTTGTAGAGTAGTTGAGAAGATGAAGCAAGATGATGCATATCAAGTACTTTGCATAGTGCCGGGCAGACAGGTAACATTCAAGTGCTAATAATTACTATTATTACTATTTATTTTTTGAAACAGATTCTCACTCTGTCACCTAGGCTGGAGTGCAGCGGTGAGATCACAGCTCATGACAGCCTTGACCTCCCAGGCTCAAGTGATCCTCCTGTCTCAGCCTTCGGGGTAGCTGGGGCTACAGGTGTGTGCTACCACCCTCAGCTAATTTTTTAATTTTTTTGAGTCAGGATCTCGTCATGTTGCCTAGGCTGAATTACTTTTATTAAAAACTATAATATCAGGCCGGGTGCGGTGGCTCATGCCTGTAATCCCAGCACTTTGGGAGGCCGAGGTGGGTGGATCACCTGAGGTCAGGAGTTCAAGACCAGCCTGCCCAACAGAGTGAGACCCCCGTCTCTACTAAAAATATAAAAATTAGCCAGTTGTGGTGGTGGGCACCTGTAGTCCCAGCTACTCAGGAGGCTGAGGCAGGATAATCGCTTGAACCCAGGAGGCAGAGGTTGCAGTGAACTGAGATCGTGCCCACTGCACTCCAGCCTGGGTGACAGAGTGAGACTCTATCTCAAAAAAAACGAAAAACAAAAAGCATAATTAGGGTGGTAACGCTTATACGTAGGGGCAGGTGGAATAAAACATAATTAGGAGGTCGGGCACAGTGGCTCACGTCTGTAATTCCAGCACTTTGGGAGGCCAAGGCGGGCCAGGAGTTCAAGACCAGCCTGCCCAACGTAGTGAGACCCCGTCTCTACTAAAAATATAAAATTTAGCCTGTTGTGGTGGCGGGTGCCTGTAGTCCCAGCTACCCCGGAGGCTGGGGCAGGAGAATCGCTTTTGAACCCAGGAGGTGGGGGTTGCAGTAAGCTGAGATCGCGCCACTGTACTCCAGCCTGGGAGACAGAGCAAGACTCCGTCTCAAAAACAAAAAAAGCAAAAAACTGTCATATCAAAAACTAAACTAAAATGGTAATATCTGTTAGATATTACAAAGTCAGGCAAATTATGATTCATGGCAGCCACTAATGACCCAAAGGAGAGAAAGAATAATTAGCAGATTCTAACCTAATGGGAAAAAAACTAAATGAATAGGGATGGGGGATTTACATTCTGTTAGAGGAAATTGAAGCTGTCATATAAAAGGAATAGGTAAGGCAAACTGTAAATTCCTGTTTACACAAATGCCCTTCTGATAAATCTCTGCATTGCCCACAGTCCATGATTACCTCTCACTTATTTTAAGTAATATTTAACACATTAAAAATGGATTACCACCCAAGGAATTGCTCCCGACCCAGAAAGTGCAGGTAGTGTTGAAGGTTTGAGGAGAAGAGGAATGATTAGAGTTGGTTGTGTCTCAGGAAGAAGCCAACAGGAGGAACCTTATTTTGAGTCAGGTAAAGGAGGTGGGAGTGAGGAGGCATCCCAGTGGCCAGGTATGAAGCTGGGAGCTGATTGCTGCACATTACTCAGCTGAATTAAATGTGCCCTCACATCTGTGTGTGTGCATACATGCAAATGTACATGTGTATGGGTTAGTTGGAGGGGTAGACCTTTATTTTCCTGTCCTGTAACTTTCCTTTGCAAACTAATCTGTAATCAGAATAGTGTTGCAGTTAAGAACCACCCAGCTTGTCCATGAAACAGGTTCTCTCACCCCATCTCCCCAGTTTTAGAGAAGGGAGGAAACAAAAGACAGTGCTTTTCTTTTTTCCTGGCCGTATGCGGGGCAGGAAGAAGCCAGCAGAGCTTGAAAGAGAAAGTAAACCTTCTGGGAAATAAACGGCTTGGCTTCCCTATTGTGGAGGAGGAGTGCAAATTATTAGGGGGATGTTTGGGTAGTTTTTGTAGAAGCCATTTCTGAAAACTGATTTGGATTAGCGAAGGTAAGCCCAATTTAGGAAAACCCTGCCCGGTCTGGTGTCAGCCACCTGTTTCCCGCTTTGTTTGATTGATTTGATTAGTTTGTGGTATTCTGACCTCTCATTCTTATTACGAGAGTTGGAAGATTTGAGTCTGAACTTGAGCACCTGCTTCGGTGAAAGCTTCCTAAAATGCATGTTTTTTCACATTTTTTCTCATGTTCATTTTGTTTTGATTTTTAGCAAACACTTTTTCTGACAGAATCTAAAAGCATTAGACTTTTCTTGTTTTCCCCTTCTGTCCCCACAATGTAATCTTGAAAACCCAGATGTTAGCTGTGTAATTATCTCTCCCGTAAACCAAACAAAGTGCAATATTGCATTGAATTAGCATTAAAATAGTCAGCCTTTGAATTTTTTTCTACTTGTGGTTTAGACATAATAAATATTTCATCTCAGACTGACTTTCTCTGACAAATCAGTTTTGCATTTGGGCCTCTTTTCATCAGTATGTTTAGGGAAAGCACATTTATTGAAACATTAACCAAAATGAAACATACTTAGGAGGCCGGGAGCGATGGCTCACGCCTGTAATCCCAGCACTTTGGGAGACCAAGGCACGTGGATCGCTTGAGGTCAGGAGTTCAAGACCAGCCTTGCCAACATGGTGAAATCCTGTCTCTACTGAAAATACAAAAAACTAGCTGGGCGTGGTGACGCGTGCCTGTAATCCCAGCTACTCTGGAGGCTAAAGCACGAGAATCGCTTGAACCCGGGAGGCAGAGGTTGCAGTGAGTCGAGATTGTGCCACTGCACTCCACCCTGGGCAACAGAGACTCCGTCTCAAACAACCAAAAAAACAAAAACAAGCATAATTAGGGTGGTAACACTTATACATAGGGGCAAGTGGAATAATTGAAGCATTCTGGAGCCAGAAATAATCAACTGATTAAGAATAATCTGGCTGGGTGCAGTGGCTCACGCCTGTAATCCCAGTACTTTCGGAGGCCGAGGCGGGTGGATCACCTGAGGTCGGGAGTTCAAGACCAGCCTGACCAACCTAGTGAAACCCCATTTCTACTAAAAATACAAAAATTAGCCAGGTGTGGTGGCAGGTGCCTGTAATTCCAGCTACTTGGGAGGCCAAGGCAGGAGAATCACTTGAACCCGGGAGGCGGAGGTTGCAGTGAGCCGAGATCGTGCCGTTGCACTCCAGCCTGGGAAATGAGCGAAGCTCCATCTCAAAAAAAAAAAAAAAAAAGGAATAATTAATACTCATTCTTAATCCCATGTGTTATTTTCCATTTCTATTCTAATGAATAAATGAGTAGATTGCATGTAGCTAAAAGCATATGAGACACTTGAGAGTCCTAATTACTGTATTGAAGAGTCCTAGGTTCATAGAACCATCTAAAATTTCTGTTTCTCAAATGTGGTGGAGGATTTTGATAGTGGGGGAGGTTGTGTGTGTAATGGGTACAGGGGGTGTATGGGAATCTCTGTACTTTCTACTCAGTTTTGCTGTGGACCTAAAACTGCTCTAAAAAAGAAAGTTTATTGTCTGGGCGCGGTGGCTCATGCCTGTAATTCCAGCACTTTGGGAGGCCGAGGCAGGTGGATCACGAGGTCAGGAGATGGAGACCATCCGGCTAACACGGTGAAACCCCGTCTCTACTAAAAATACAAAAAGTTAGCCAGGTGTTGTGGTGGGCGCATGTAGTCCCAGCTACTCGGGAGGCTGAGGCAGGAGAATGGTGTGAACCTGGGAGGTGGAGCTTGGCAGTGAACCGAGATCATGCCACTGCACTCCAGCCTGGGAGACAGAGCAAGACTCCCATCTCAGAAAAAAAAAAAAAAAGAAAAGAAATTTATTAACTAAAAAAAACACATTCCTGGCTGGGCATGGTGGCTCACGCCTGTAATCCCAGCACTTTGGGAGGCCTGAGGCTGGCAGATCACCTGAGTGAGGTCAGGAGTTCGAAACCAGCCTGGCCAACATGGTGAAACTCCATCTCTACTAAAAATACAAAAATTAGCTGGGTGTGGTGGCACACGCCTGTAATCCCAGCTACTCAGGAGGCTGAGGCAGGAGAATCGCTTGAACCTGGGAGGTGGAGGTTGCAGTGAGCCGAGATCACGCCATTGCACTCTAGCCTGGGCTATAGAGCAAGACTCCATCTCAAAAAAAAAAAAAAAAAAAAAAATCCTGTTTCTGCAGAAATATCCCAAGTGTCCTGGGTCAGCAGTGCCCCATAGATTCCATGGACGTTTACCCTAAGTTTTCCAATGGGAGTTCATACCTCTATAACCAGTGAGAATGTTTTCTGAGTAATGGGAATGGGATTGGAGATGTAGGGTAGAGAAGATCCATACAGTCTTTGGGTTAAACTTTTTCCCCTTTGCCTAGGAAAGATTAATGCTAATCTTAACCACAGATTTGTAGTAAGAATGTATCAGTTTTGTCATTCAGTTCTAGACTCCAGTTTTCTTTATTGTAATACCAATATTTTAGAGTAAATTTTGAAATGAATCAGTACAAAAGATATGTAGTAAGTGAAAAGTTAGTCTGCACCTTATCCTTGGGACTCTTTCCCAGGGACAGCTAGTTACCTACTATTTATCTCTCCTGAGTTACTTCATGTGTATGCATGCAAACATGTTATTCTCTGGGTGTTTTTCCTTCCATAGATAGCAGCAAATACACCAAAACCTGTATTTTGCTTTTTGTCACTTTATGTTAGAGAATACTCAATGCAAATACATGTGTATATACCTCATGTTTAAAAAATCTACATAGTAAAATTAGCCAGGCATGGTAGTGTGTGCCTGTAATCCCAGCTACTTGGGAGGCTGTGGTGGGAGAATCACTTGTACCCTGAGATCACACCACTGCACTCCAGCCTGGGTGACAGAGCAAGATTCTGTCTCAAAAAACAAAAACCAAAAAAACTACACAGTAGTATTCTAGGCTATGCATATCATAAATTTGATTTCCTAATGATAGGCATAGATGATTTGCCTGGGCAGCAAATTAGCGTTGGCTGTGTCTCAGGAAGAAGCCAACAGGAGAAACCTTATTTTGAGTCAGGTTCCAAAGACAGAAACATTGTTGCAATGAATATTCTGACATTTGTTTTTGGGCTTATATGAATAAATCTGTATACATATATTTTTAATGTTTTAATCATAATATGTATACTATTTGGAAATGTGGCTTTTTAGTTAACAGAGTGCATGTTTTACCCCATTGCACTTAAACATTAACTTGGGGGTAATTAAATGAGTCTGTCACTTGGACAGGCAGGAATTGTACCCCCCACAAACCCCCCATTTTTTTTTTTTTTTGAGACAGAGTCTCACTCTGTCGCCCAGGCTGGAGTGCAGTGGTGCGATCTGGGCTCACTGTAAGCTCAGCCTCCCGGGTTCATGCCATTCTCCTGCCTCAGCCTCCCAAGTAGCTGGGACTACAGGCGACCTTCACAACGCCTGGCTAATTTTTTGTATTTTTAGTAGAGGCGGGATTTCACCGTGTTAGCCAGGATGGTCTCAATCTCCTGACCTTGTGATCCGCCCGCCTTGGCCTCCCAAAGTGCTGGAATTACAGGCATGAGCCACCGCACCCGGCCTTTTTTTTTTTTTTTTTTTTTTTTTTGAGATGGAGTCTTGCTCTGTTGCCAGGCTGGAGTGCAATGGCGCCATCTCCGCTCACTGCAACCTCTGCCTCCTGGGTTCAAGTGATTCTCCTGCCTCAGCCTCCCAAGTAGCTGGGACTACAGGTGTGTGCCACCACGCACAGCTAATTTTTGTAATTTTAGTAGAGATGGGGTTTCATTAATATTCATTAATATTAGAAAATTGTCAGACTCACAGTGGTGGATACAAACTTTCTCAAATTCTGATTTTTACTCTAAAGCTCAAATTTTATCATTGGCAACAAATATTGTCAGTTGCTTTCCCTGAACAGACAGCTTCCCTTCTTTCATTTTTGAGAAAATATCTGCCAATATCCCAGTTGGTTTATCAGTCATTCTTTCTTATTTTTTTTGAGACAGAGTCTCACTCTGTCACCCAGGCTGGAGTGCAGTGGCATGATCTCGGCTCACTGCAACCTCCACCTCCCAGGTTCCAGCAATTCTCCTGCCTCAGCCTCCCGAGTAGCTGGGATTACAGGGGCTAGCTGCCACACCTAGCTAATTTTTGCATTTTTAGTAGAGACAGCGTTTTACCATGTTGGCCAGGCTGATCTTGAACTCCTGACCTCGTGATCTGCCCACCTCGGCCTCCCAAAGTGCTGGGATTACAGGTGTGAGCCATTGCGCCCGGCTCTATTATTTCTTTTCTTTCTTTCTTTCTTTCTTTTTTTTTTTTTTTTTTTGAGATGGAGTTTCGCTCTTGTTGCCTGGGCTGGAGTGCAATGGCGCGATCTCGGCTCACCACAACCTCCTCCTCCCAAGTTCAAGTGATTCTCTTGCCTCAGCCTCCCGAGAAGCTGGGATTACAGGCATGTGCCACCACGCCCGTCTAGTTCTGTATTTTTAGTAGAGACAGGGGTTTCTCCATGTTGGTCAGGCTGGTCTCGAACTCCCAACCTCAGGAGATCTGCCTGCCTCAGCCTCCCAAAGTACTGGGATTACAGGTTTGAGCCACCTGACCCGGCTTGCTTATTATTTCTTTTAAACTTAAAAAATAATAAATAAAGGGGCCATGAGAGCAGAGTTTGAGAAAGGTTGGTCTAAAGATTTTAACATAAGAATCCCTGGGTTATTTGCTTAAAAAGAAGAAAGAATCTATGCATCTGCCTGAGAGAGTCTGATTTAGTTTATCTGGGGTCATCCTCACAGGCATAGCAGATATTCTGATTCAGATGGTCCTTGGTCCTTAGTTTGAGAAATGTGGCTTTACAAGGACCATAGACTATAAAGTCTTCTTTGGATTAGTGAAGTCACGTCCACAGGGTTTAGAAAATGTTTTTGTTTTAGAGATAAAGGTAAGTGGAAGAGTAGACATGTAGTGAATGAGGGAAAATGCTTTAGAGATTTCTTTTTATTCTGTTTACTCTTCTTGGTATGCATGTACCTGAATATTAAGGATATTTTATGAAGTCATGACATTACCAGATTAATATTGGTTTTGTTTTAAGGTACTTTCTGACTGCTCGGGTTAATTTCTACAGATGATTCTGGTAAAGAATAGCCTTTAAGTTTTATAAGTGTTGACTTATTTCAGATGTCTTAATAAAGTTAACTTCCAGTTATTACATGTAACATATATAAAGCTCTCATTTTCCTTTATTCTCGTTAATTGTTTGCATAACAAATTCAAAGGGAAATTTGCTTGGCAGAGATCAGATAGCAGAGATGAGATTTAAAAACAGGTAATTTGGCTGCTAGCCTGGGAGTTTGAAGACTCCAAGTTTGCATCCATGTGTAGTCACTTAACATTTCTGTCCTTATCTGTAAATGGGAATAACACCTACTTGATAGGGTTGTTACATTATCTTGGCCACCTCAGGTTCTCTTTGGCTGAGTGATTGACTGGAAAACGCAATGTGAATTCATGCTTCAGACTGGGTTCTTTTTTTTTTTTTTTTTTTTTTTTTTGAGATGGAGTTTCACTCTTATTGCCCAGGCTGGAGGCTGGAGTGCAATGGCACAATCTCAGCTCACTGCAACCTCTGCCTCCCAGGTTCAAGCGATTCTCCTGCCTCAGGCTCCCGAGTAGCTGGGATTACAGGCATGCACCACCACGCCTGGCTAATTTTTTTCTATTTTTAGTAGAGACGGGGTTTCACTGTGTTGGTCAGACTGGTTTCGAACTCCTGACCTTAGGTGATCCACCCGCCTCAGCCTCCCAAAGTGCTGGGATTACAGGCGTGAGCCACCGCACCCAGCCCAGAGTAGGTTCTATATGGGTGTGCTTTTTGGAATTTAGATCATGAGCTATCCCCAACACAAACTGGATAGTGTTTCTTTCTAGATTCTCTCTAAGCGTGTATTCTCTTTCTTTCCTAGGCACGGCCACCACTTCACTTACGTTGTGGGATTATAATTTCATGAGTAGTGGAATTTCCTTAACCTTCTCTTGTGTGGGAGCTAATGGACAAAATGAGATATTCTCTGAAGAGTGGTTACATCATGCAAAACTATGATGTGTAATGAGGTCACTTAGTTTTCTAAGTACATTATACATTTTGATAAGATTTTCATAGAAAAGCTTGTCTCCTTGGGGAGATCACTCATCTTCCATCTTGACTATTATTTAAACTTTATGGGTCAGATTTATCTTTTTAAAAACTTAACCATAAAGCTCAATTAATATATTTTAAAAATTAATAGACTTTATTATTTTTATTTTATTTTATTTTTGAGGCAGAGTCTCGCTCTGTCACCCAGGCTGAGTGCAGTGGTGTGATCTTGGCTCACTGCAACCTCCACCTTCTGGGTTCAAGTGATTCTCCTGCCTCAGCCTCCCAAGTAGCTGGGATTAGAGGCACCTGCCACCATACCCGGCTAGTTTTTGTAATTTTAGTAGATACGTGTTTTCTTTTTTTTCTTTCCTTTTCTTTTTTTTTTTTGAGATGGAGTTTCGCTGTTTTTGCCCAGGCTGGAGTGCAATGGCATGATCTCAGCTCACTGCAACCTCCGCCTCCTGGGTTCAAGTGATTCTCCTGCCTCAGCCTCCCAAGTAGCTGAGATTACAGTTGCCTGCCACCACGCCTGGCTAATTTTTTGTATTTTTAATAGAGACAGGGTTTCACTATGTTAGCCAGGATGGTCTCGATCTCTTGACCTCGTGATCCACCTGCCTCGGCCTCCCAAAGTGCTGGGATTACAGGTGTAAGCCGCCGCGCCCAGTCTAGACTTTATTTTTTAAAGCAGTATTAGTTTTACAGAAAAATTATGTGGAAAGTACACAGAGTTTCCATATACCCCTTACTTTCTCCCACAACTTCTATTATTAACAACTTGCATTAGTATAGTACGTCCCTTACAACTAATGAACCAACTTGATACATTATTATTAACCAAATTCCTGAGTTTATTTTATTTCTATTTTTATTTTATTATGATTATTTTTTAGAGGTAGGGTCTCACTGTGCTGTCCAGGCTGGGATGCAGTGGCATCATCATAGCTTGCTATAGCCTGAAACTCCTGGGCTCAAGCAATCCTCCTGCCTCAGTCTCCCAAAGTGTTGGAATTACAGGTGTGAGCCACTCTGTCCGGCCTGAAGTCCACAGTTTACATTACATTTCACTCTGTTGAGCATTCTATGGATTTTGACAAATGTGTGATGATGTATATTTGCCAGTACACAATTATATAAAATAGTTTCACTACCCTAGAAACCCCCTGTGCTCCACCTATTCATTCCTCTGCTGAACCACTGGCAACCACTGATCTTCTATACTATCGCCATAGTTTTGTCTTTTCCAGAATGTCATATAGTTGGACGTACAGTGTGTAGCCTTTTCAGATTGGCTTCTTTCACTAAATGATATGCATTTCAGGTTTCTTCATGTCTTTTTGTGGCTTGATAGGTTGTTTATTTTCATTGGTGAGTAATACTCTACTGTATGGATATACCACATGTTGTTTATCAAACATTCTCCTGAAGGATAGACATCTTGGTTGCTTCCAAGTTTGAGCAGTTATGAATAAAGCTGCTATAAACATTCCAGTGCAGGACTTTTCACCTCCTCTGGATAAATATCAAGGAGTGCAATTGCTAGATCATATGGTAAGAGTATGTTTAGTTTTGTAATAAGCTATCAAACTATATTCAAAGTGACTGTACCATTTTACATTCCCATCAGCAGTGAGTGAGAGTTCCTGTTACTCCACATCTTCACCAGCATTTAGTGGTGTCAGCATTTTGGATTTTAGCCATTTTTAATGGGTGTATAATGGTATACCTATTAAAATTGGTTTTTTTTTGGAGACGGAGTTTCGCAGTTTCACTCTTGTTGCCCTGGCTGGAGTGCAATGGTGCAATGTCGGCTCACTGCAGCCTCTGCCTCCCAGGTTCAAGTGATTCTCCTGCCTCAGCCTCCCAAGTAGCTGGGATTACAGGCGCATGCCGCCATGTTCTGCTAATTTTTTTGTATTTTAGTAGAGATGGGGTTTCACTGGGTTACCCAGGCTGGTCTTGAACTCCTGAGCTCAGGCATTCCACCTGCCTCAGCTTCCCAAAGTGTTAGGATTACAGGCGTGAGCCACCGTGCCTGGCCTCAATTTTTATTTTTTTTTCTGAGGCAGAGTTTTGCTCCTGTTGACCAGGCTGGAGTGCAGTGGCACAATCTCAGCTCACTGCAACCTCTGCCTCCCGAGTTCAAGTGATTCTCCTGCCACAGCCTCCCGAGTAGCTGGGATTATAGGCGCCCGCCACCACGCCTGGCTAATTTTTTTTTTTTTTTTTTTTTTTAATTAGAGACGGGGTTTCTCCATGTTGGTCAGGCTGGTCTTGAACTCCCCATCCTCAGGTGATCCGCCTGCCTCAGCCTCCCAAAGTGCTGGGATTACAGGTGTGAGCCACTGTGCCCCACCTATTTTGGCTTTTACTGTGAAGACGTGTTAGCCGCTGTGATGACTAGCAAGTGTGGCCCTCCACCCAGTCACTCTGGGCTCCCAGCTCCTGCATCCTGCTGCAGATTTGACATCTTCCCTCAGGTAACTTGTAGTTGTCTCCTGTCTACTTGCCCAAAATATAACTCTTAAACTTTTGTCTCCGCAAGTTTGTGCCTCTCTGCCTGTCTGACTTCCCCATCTAAATAAATGGTAGACCACCATCTACTCCTTTGTGCAAGCCAGAAATCTAGGAATCATCTTTTAAATTCCCTGTTCTGTCTTATCTCTGCTTTCATTCAAAGCATCAGCAAATCCTGTTGGTTCTGCCTCTGAAGTTTTCTCAAATACTGTTACTTGACTCATCCTGACTTCTGTTTCTGCTCTATGTTAGGCTAGATGCCCTGAAAGCTCTTTTGTACAAAACACCTAGAAATACTGGATAAACTGGGCTTAACAGAGAGGCCTGGTGTGGTGGCTCACGCCTGTAATCCCAGAACTTTGGGAGGCCGAGGTGGGCGGATCACCTGAGGTCAGGAGTTCCAGACCAGCCTGGCCAATACGTAGTGAAACCCCACCTCTACTAAACAAAAAAAAAAAAAAAAAATTAGCTGGGTCTGGTGGTGCACACCTGTAGGTGGTGCATGCTTGAACTTGGGAGGCAGAGGTTGCAGTGAGCTGAGATCGTGCCACTGCACTCCAGCCTGGGTGACAGAGCAAGATTCTGTCTCTCAAAAAAAAAAAACAAAAAACAAAAAAAGAAAAACAGGAAAATCTTCAGAAGCAAAAACCAAACATAATCTCACCAAAGAAATGAGAAGATGGCTGGGCGTGGTGGCTCACGCCTGTAATCCCAGCACTTTGGGAGGCCGAGGCAGGCAGATCACCCGAGGTGGGCAGATCACCCGAGGTCAGGAATTCGAGACCAGCCTGGCCAATATGGTGAAACCCCGTCTCTGCTAAAAATACAAAAATTAGCCAGGTGTGGGGGCAGGCGCCTGTAATCCCAGCTACTCAGGAGGCTGAGGCAGGAGAATCGCTTGAACCTGGGAGGCGGAGGTTGCAGTGAGCCGAGATCATGCCACTGTACTCTAGCCTGGACGACAGAGCAAGACTCTGTCTCAAAAAAAAAAAAAAAAAAAAAGGCTGGGTGTGGTGGCTCATGCCTGTAATTCTAGCACTTTGGGAGGCCAAGGTGGGCGGATCACTTGAGGCCAGGCGAACATGGCGAAACCCCATCTCTACTAAATATACTAAAGTTAGCTGGGCATGGTGGTGGGTGCCTGTAATCCCAGCTACTCAGGAGGCTGAGGCAGGAGAATCGCTTGAACCAGGAGGTGGAGGTTACAGTGAGCCGAGATCTCGCCACCACACTCTAGTCTGGGCGACAGAGCAAGACTCCATCTCAAAAAACAACAACAACAACAAAAAAAAACCAACACATGGCCAAGGTGCAGTGACTTACATCTGTATAATCCCAATGTTTTGGGAGGCTGAGGCAGGAGGATCACTTGAGTCCAGGAATTTGAGACCAGCCTGGGCAACATAGTCAGACCTCATCACTAAAAAAAAATTTTTTTTTAATTAGCTGGGTTTGGCGGCATGTACCTGTAGTCCTAGCTACTCAGGAGGCTGAGGTGGGAGGATCACTTAGGCCCAGGAGTTTGATAGTTCGAGGTTATAGTGAGCTATGATCCTGCCACTGCACTCCAGCCTGGGCCACAGAGTGAGACCCTGTCTCTTAGAAACAAAACAAAACAAAAAAAAGAAACTGAATTAAAAACAACAACAAAAATGCTGCTTTTTGTTATTGAGTTGTAGCCCAAGTTTCTTGAGGATAAAGCATTGAAAAGCAGGCAGTAGATTTGCTATTTAAAGAGATTTACTTGCAGCACTATTCACAATAGCAAAGACATGGAATCAACCTAAATGCCCATCAGTGACAAATTGGATAAAGAAAATGTGGTACATACACTGTGGAATACTATGCAGCCATAAAAAACAATGAGATCATGTTTTTGTTTGTTTGTTTGTTTGTTTTTGAGATGGAGTCTTGCTCTATTGCCCAGGCTGGAATGCAGGTGGCACGATTTCGGCTCACTGCAACCTCCGCCTCCCAGGTTCAAGCAATTCTCTGCCTCAGCCTACCGAGTAGCTGGGATTACAGGTGCCCTCCACCATGCCTGGCTAATTTTTGTATTTTTAGTAGAGATGGGGTTTCACCGTGTTGGGCAGGCTGTTCTTGAACTCCTGACCTTGTGATCCTCCCACCTCGGCCTCCCAAAGTGCTGGGATTACTGGTGTGAGCCACTGCGCCCGGCTGAGATCATGTTTTTGCAGGAACATGGATGGAGCTGGAGGCTATTATCCTTAGCAAAGTAATGCAGGAACAGAAAACCGAAGACCACATGTTCTCACTTATAAGTGGGAGCTAAATGATAAGGACTTGTGAACACAAAGAAGGAAACCACAGATACTGGGGTTTACTTGAGGGTGGAGAGTGGGAGGAGGGAGAGAAACAGAAAAGATAACTATTGGATATTGGGCTTAATACTTAATATTTTATCAAAATAAGCTGTACAGCAAACCCCTCTGACACGAGTTTACCTATATAACAAACCTGCACGTGTAACCCCAAACCTAAAATAAAAGTTAAAAAAAAAAAAAAAAAAGGCTGGTCGCATTGGGAGGCTGAGGCAGGCAGAGCACTTGAGGCCAGGAGTTCGAGACCAGCTTGGCTAACATGGAGAAACCCTGTCTCTACTAAAAATTCAAAAATTAGCCAGGTGTGATGGTGCATGCCTACAGTCTCAGCTACCAGGGAGGCTGAGGCAGGAGAATTGCTTGAACTCAGGAGGCAGAGGTTGTGGTGAGCTGAGATTGCACCACTGCATTCCAGCCTGGGCGACAGGGCAAGGCCTTGTCTCAAAAAACAAAACAAAACAAAACAAAAACCTGTCACTTTGGGAATATCTCAAACCTAGTCATCCAAGTGGTTGTACAATTTTAGTGTCTGCATATCAATGTTTGGTGTGATCTACTTTCTTAGATTCTCAAATACTGCCAATGGGCACATGTCATGAAATAATGTCTTTTAGAGGACAAGAGAGTGCTAAAATCTCATTATTGCAGTTTAAGAAAAACAATTCTGTGACAGTTTAACTTTATAGGACATGCCTTTTTTTTTTTTTTTTTTTTTCTTTTGAGGCTTAGATTTTTATTTTTATGTTTTTAGAGATGGGGTCTTCCTGTGTTACCCAGGCTGGCCTCGAATTCCTGGGCTCAAGTGATCTTCCTGCTTCAGCCTCCTGAGTAGCTGGGACTACAGACATCCACTACTGCTCCTGGCTGGAAGTTTAGATTTTAATTTAAACTCTTCTATTGGGAAACTTTGTATGTTTGCTTTACCACTTATATTTGCATGCATTATTATACCTATTGTCTCCTACTTAAGGAAGGGCAGTTTATGCTGCTATATGAAGTGAATTAGCCTCCTATGGTACTTCAGTTTTCTCTATGCTAAAAGTGTGTTCCAGATTTTTGAAAAACTTATTTAATTTTCATTCATTTATTCAAATATTTGAGCATTCTGTAGTTGCTGGGGAAATAGCAGTGAACTGAAGGATGTCTTTGTTCTTATGGGGCTTAAGTTCCTAGTTGATCATATTGGAAGGAGATATATGAAAAAAGAAATATATGAACAATGGAGGGTGATGAGTACTGTAAAGGAGAATTCAGCAGGGGAGATGTTGCTGTTTTAGATAGAGGGGTGTCAAGGGACATTGTGCAGAGACCTGAACGAAGTGAGGGAGCAAGCCATGGAGATATCTAGGGAAAGAGCCTATCAGGTGGAGGGAGGAGTCCTAGGGCAGAAATGGGCAAGGTGTGTTCCAGGAGCAGAGAGGGGACAGCTGTGAGCAAGGGGAGAGCTGTAGGGAAGAAGGCAAAGAGAGACGTCTGGGGCAAAATGGATTGACCAGTGGGCTGTGGTAGGACTTTGGATTTTTTCCTGAGTGGGTTTTGAGCAGGGGAATGAAATGATCTGACTCTGGTTTTTTTTTTTTTTGGAGACAAAATCTTTCTCTGTCGCCGAGGCTGAAGTGCAGTGGCGCAATCTCAGCTCATTGCAACATCTACTTCCTGGGTTCAAGCTATGCTCCTGCCTCAGCCTCTCCAGTAGCTGGGATTACAGGCTTGGGCCACCGTGCCGGCGAATTTTTGTTTTTATTTTTATTTTTATGTTTTTTGAGACAGAATCTCGCTGTGTCACCCAGGCTGGAGTGCAGTGGTGTGATCTCAGCTCACTGCAACCTCCTCCTCCCCGGTTCAAGTGACTTCTCCTGCCTCAGCCTCCCGAGTAGCTGAGATTACAGGCACCCGCCACTACACCTGGCTAATTTTTGTATTTTTAGTAGAAACGGGATTTCACCTTGTTGGCCAGGCTGGTCTCGAACCCCTGACCTCAATTTATCTGCCCGCCTTGGCCTCCTAAAGTGCTGGGATGACAGGTTTGAGCCACCGTGCCAGCCAGGACTCTTATTTTGAAAGGATCTGTAATGTGGAGAATAGAAGGTAGAGGGACAAGGATGAAAGCATCCAGGCCAGTTAGCCTAGTCTGGCTGTCTAGGTAAGAGATGCTGGTGGCCTGGATTAAGGCTGCGTCAGTGGGAGGTTGCTGGTGGCCTGGATTAAGGCTGCGTCAGTGGGAGGTTGTAAGAAGGGCTCACTTTCCTTTTTTTTTTTTTTTTTTTGAGACAGGATCTCACTCTGTTGCCCAGGCTGGAGTGCAGTGGTGCAATCTCAGCTTACTGCAACCTCCGCCTCCTGGGCTCAAGCGATACCCCCACCTCAGCCTCCCAAGTAGCTGGGATCACAGGCTTGCGCCACTATACCTGGCTAATTTTTGTGTAGTTCGTAGAGACAGGGTTTTGCCATGTTGCCTAGGCTGGTCTCAAACACCTGAGCTCAAGTGATCCACCCGCCTCAGCCTCCTAAAGTGCTGGGATTATAGGCCTGAGCCATTGTGTGCGGTCACTTCCAGATATATTTTGAAGATAGAGCCAACAGGATTTGTTAGTGGATTAGGTGTGGCAGGAGGAAGGGAAGGAGGAGGGGGAGGAAGAGAGAGAGAGACTGGAGTTGAAGTTAAGGCTCATTTCAAGGTTTTTAGCCTAAGCATGTGCAGGAATGGAGTTGTCACTTGCTAGAATGGGGGAGACTGGAGGAGAAGCTGGCTGGGAGAGGTTTTTAATGAAGGGGTTGGCTTTGGATACATTAAGTTTGACATGCATTTTAGACATCCAGGTTGGAGATATTGAAGAGGCAGTTGGCTATAGGTGTCTGATGTTCATATTAGTGGATGGAGCTAGAGACATAAATTTGAGAATTGTCAGTGTATAAATGTTGTTTTGAAAGAAAGTGGGGCTGAATAATTTAGAAAGGAGTGCATAGAGAAAATAAGTTTACTATTAAAATAGCTTTAACAGGCCGGGCGCGGTGGCTCATGCCTGTAATCCCAGCACTTTGGGAGGCTGAGGTGGGGAGATCAAAAGGTCAGGAGTTCGAGACCAGCCTGGCCAATAGGGTGAAACCATATTGTCTCTACCAAAAATACAAAAATTAGTCAGGCATTGTAGCGGGGGCCTGTAGTCCCAGCTACTTGGGAGGTTGAGGTAGGAGAATCATTTCAACCTGGGAGGTGGAGGTTGCAGTGAGCCAAGATCCCGCCACTGCACTCCAGCCTGGGTGACAGAGCAAGACTCCGTCTCAAAAAAAAAACAAACAAAAAAAACTTTAACAGCAAAGCCTTTTCCTTTAAAATTATGAATTTTTTTCTTATGGAAGTTGGACTCTTTCATTATTAAGTCTACATTCAATCACTATGTTAGTAAAAATGTTGTTCTAGTCGCCGAATGCAATAAACCAGCTCAGACTTAGTGGCCTAAAGCAGCAATCATTTGATTTGATTATGTTCAAAGATACCGTGGGCAGGAATTTCAATAACAGCAGGGATGGCTTGTCTTTGCTCTGCGATGTCTGAGGTCTCACTGAGAAGACTCAAGCGGCTGGGGGCAATAATCATCTGGAATTTTCTTTACTCCTGTATCAGATGTCTGGGCTGCGATGATTCAAAGGCTGATTTCAGCTGAGACTGTAGACCACGTGCCTACTTGTGGCCTCCCCTTCTGCCTTGGGTTTCTCACAGAATGTGGCTGGTTCTGGAGAATGAGCCTTCCAATGAAATCAGGTGGAAATGACATCTCGCCACTTTCAGCATACTCTATTGGTTGGAACAGTTATGGACTTAGCTAGATTCAAAGGAAGGGAACAAAGACCCCCTCCTCTCAGAGAGTGCGGCATAATGAGAGAATTTAGGGCCATGTTATCCAACCACCACAAATGCCTTCTGAATTTGAGGTTCTGACTCAAAAGTTCATAGTTCCTTTGACTGAAGGACTTCTATATATCCAAGCATCGTCAGCCCCAGGTGTATTGTTCCATGTAAGTGACCAGGACTACCTTAGTATTTCGTATAGGGAAAGTGACCTGAATAAATTTGAGAAAAGAATCTTCCTTCTCTCCAGTAAGCACTGAGGTAAGCATTGAGCCATATTATAGGTTTATGACTTTGAGACTCAGAAATTTAAATTCTTGGCCAGGCGCAGTGGCTCACGCCTGTAATCCCAACACTTTGGGAGGCCAAGGCAGGCAGATCACTTGAGGTCAGGAGTTTGAGACCAACCTGGCCAAAACGGTGAAACTCCATCTCTACAAAAAATACAAAAATTAGCCAGGTGTGGTGGCGGGCACCTGTAATCCCAGCTACTTGGGAGGCTGAGGTAGAATGGCTTTAGTTCTCTTTATCTGCTTCATTTCAGTTGCCTCTCTTAGATGAATATTAATGACTTACATAGCATTTTAGATCAGTGGATGTTTTTCTGATTCTTTTATTTGAGCTTTGGCCAAAGATAACAGTACCCACAGGTTTTTTCCAGCTACTTGCCCTTCTCCCTTCAGTGGCCGTCGAGCCTGGAAAATCTGACATGACAATGTGCTTGCTCAACCTACCACTGTTTTTCTTTTGAAAAGTTTGGCAGCCTGTTTCTGACTCCTATGAAGGTGAATTCCTCAGCATTCACAGTTTATTAGAAAAATACTTTGCTTCTCTCCAAACTCGAAATTCAAGATAGCCAAACCTATAGGCTAGAGCTGGTCTTTCAGGATGCAGTTGTCATGTTGATGCCATGCTTTTCAGTATTGTGGCCATCATCTGTTCAGTAGGGGAGGTGTACTTCTGTAATGGGAGGTGGTGTTTATGTGTGTGTGCAAGTGTTTATTTGGTGTCTTAAGTTAGCCTGTGGGAAATTCTAAATCAAGATGGTACGTGGTTGCCAGCAGAGAGCTGCTCCTCAAGTGAAGGAGGTAGAATCAAAGCCAATAGGAAAGAGCCTCAGATGCTTATATATGTACCGTGGGGATTCAGAGTGAAAGCAGTCATTGGACTAGGGGTGGGATTAGGGAGAGCCTGTCTGACAGACACAGGAAAGGGACAGATAATGCCACCCAGAGAAAAAAGCATTTTAGGCAAGAACAAATGAAAAAGGAACAAAGTCTGTGGGTGGGGGCAAGGAGGAGATAAGTTGACTTGAAGGAAGACAACACTTATGAAAGTCACCTGGAGGCTGGGTGCCATGGCTCACGCCTATAATCCCAGCACTTTGGGAGGCCGAGGTAGGAGGACAACTTGAGCCCAGGAGTTCGAGACCATCCTGGGCAACATGGTGAGACTGAGTCTCTACCAAAAAAAAAAAAAAAGAAAAAAAATTATCCAGACATGGTGGCATGTGCCTGTAATCCCAGTTACTCAGGAGGCTGAGGTGGGAGGATTGCTTGAGCCCAGGAGGTTGAGGCTGCAGTGAGCTGTGATCATACTGTTGAATCCTAGCCTGGGTAACAGCGCAAGACCCTGTCTCAAAAAAAGAAAGTCATCTGTAGGCTGGAGAGAGGAACTGGAAGGGGCTAAAGTTGGCTGAGTAGTTAGCCTGAGATAAGGGTACAGATTTTGCATTGGACAATGAGATGTTACTGTGTGTTTTTGAGCTGGGGAGTGCTGTGATTTTACTCTTATTGAAGAGTCACTGAAGGATTATTCTTGAATCAGTGATTCTTGATCATTCTTGAATTTTTCAAACAGCAAAACTGGAAGAGTTGGCCTGTTCCTCAGAATATTTTCTAATTGGGCGTAGTGTCCTCACTTGGGAGAACCTGGCTACACAGTTTAGTTGTAATTCACTCCAGTGGTTCATTCATTCAATACCTATTTTTCAGCACCTATTATGAGCCAGACACTATGCTGGATGCCAGGGTTCAGGGTAGGACACGCTAGTGAGCAAAAGCCAAGACTTTTCTTGTCTTCATGGGGTTTTCAGTCTAGCATAGTGGTTATGAGTCCAAGTTAATGGAGTCACAGTACTTGGGTGCAAGTCATGGTGATGGTGATAGAAGGAAGGCATGTGTGAGGGCCAGTGGCAGGCAGGAACCTGGTGTTTTTGAGAACCTGAAGAAGGAGCAGAGTGAGTGCCAGGAACTTAGCCACCAGCTGGTACCAGCCATACGAGAGGGGCAGAGCCAGCCAGGATGTCGGTCATGCTAATAATGAGTACGAACACTTACATGCTGCATGCTCTTGGACTTCTGAGTACTACGTGTTCATTAGCTCGATGAATTTGTACAGCAACCCTGTGAGGTAAGCACTGTTTTCTCCCCTTTCTATAGATGAGGAAATTAAGGCACAAAGAGGATAAATAACTGGCACTAGCTACACGCTAAGTGATCTAAGTGGTGGAACAAGGATTCAAATCCATGCTATTCTGCCTTAAGATAACAAATCTTGTTTTTTAGCCTAAGAACAGAGCAGTCATCAGGAGGGTTTTAAGTAGGGGAGTGGCAAGATCAAGTTTGTGTCTTGAAAAGGTCTCTCTACCCACAGTGTGGAAAATGGCCTGGAGGCAAGCACACAGATGTTGGGAGACAGTTAACAGCTCTTGCCGTGGCCCCCTATGCATTTTGGCTCTGATGTTTCTGCCTGATTTTTCTCTTGCCTCTGCCTCTTTTCCTGAGGGGATGGCAGGTTTTACCAGTCAGCTGGAGTACAAACCCTGAACCCTTTTTGGTTAAATTATCTACTTTCTTTTCCTACAGCATTATTTTGAGTTGCTGCAGCTGTAATGTCTTGAGGGAATCGAGCCTGACAGTAATTTATAGAACAAACAGTTTTTAGAGACCGTGTGGCCCAATTGCCCTCTCAATGTTGGCACTCGTGCCATGACATTTACCATGCTGAGCATGTGACCGCCATCTGAACACCAAATGCCACAGGAACCTGGGAGGTTGTCACTTACTCCTCCCTTTCTCTGAGTCACCTTTGCCCTTCAATCAGTCACCAAGTCCCATCACATGTAGCTCTTTAATGTCACAGAAGATGGATGTCCGCCTCAAAGCACTTACAATGCTGCTACCTGAATTGGGCCGCCACCACCTCCCACCAGGATTATTTATTGCAGCCTGAGGGATTTTTTGAAATGTAAATCAAACTATCACTTGTCTGTTTAAAGCTTTTCAAAGACTTACCCCATTGCCCTTGGAAGAAAGTGCAGATATCTTGACAGGAGAGCCTTCTCCAGCCTCCTCTTCTGCCATGGTCTCCTTGTACAGTCTCTACAGTGTACCGCTTCATTAGAACCCTGGAGATTATTATTTGCTAGTTCTGGGCTAAGAACTGGCATCTGGCTTTGTAGAGCTCCTTAGGT
The DNA here is from genome assembly GCF_028885625.2 of Pongo pygmaeus. Lineage (NCBI taxonomy): Eukaryota > Metazoa > Chordata > Mammalia > Primates > Hominidae > Pongo > Pongo pygmaeus. The sequence continues at coordinate 75,457,168 of NC_072392.2, read as the reverse complement.
GATTCTGAGGCGTATTCAGAGGGTGGAGACCTCTGTATTACTTCACAGGGAAGAATTTGGGAGAAGATGTTATGAGGAGACAGGTTCTAGTCCTGGAGTGATTTATCCTTTCTCGTACAGATTTCCAGGTATTTGAGGGTCCACTCTTCTGTAATTCATGTTTTTCTCTCCTAACCTCACTCCTGTTGCCTGCATCTTCTTGCTGAGCAAAATGTTCGAGGTCTTCAACTCCTCACACCCTGGTTGTCCCTCCCTGGATGTGTTTGTTTTTTTTAGTGTTCCATTTCAATTTTGATACACAGAATTAGAATAGCATCCAGATGTGGGTCTGTTACAGCTAGACTACTAGATCCTTCAAAATCCAAGTACTAGTATGTCTATTAAAATACCATAAGATCACATTGGCTAGTTACAATGGTTGGTTTGTGGGTTACTCAAAAATCAACTAAAATTCTTTTTTTTTTTTTTTTTTTTTTTGAGATGGAGTTTTGCTCTTGTTGCCTAGGCTGGAATGCAATGACACAATCTTGGCTCACTGCAACCTCTGCCTCCCAGGTTCAAGCAATTCCCCTGCCTTAGCCTCCTGAGTAGCTGGGATTACAGGCATGTGCCACCATGGCCGGCTAATTCTGTATTTTTAGTAGAGATGGGGTTTTTCCATGTTGGTCAGGCTGGTCTTGAACTCCCAACCTCAGGTGATCTGCCTGCCTCAGCCTCCCAAAGTGCTGGGATTACAGGCGTGAGCCACTGAGCGTGGCCAAAATTCCCACTTTCTAATACTCCTGTAGTAGCTGGGTATGGCGGGTCACATCTATAATCCCAGCACTTTCGGAGACTGAGGCTGGAGGATCGCTTGAGCCTAGGAGTTCGAGACCAGCCTGGGCAAGATGGCCAGACGCCATCTCTAATTTAAAAAAAAGAAAAAACAAGACTCCTATAGTGGTGAAGAACAGACATTCCGAAAACAGACTGTGCGTTATGATTCCAGCTCCATGCCTTTACTACCTGTGTTGTGACTTTGGATAAATCACTTAAAAAATTTTTTTTTTTTTTTTTTTTTTTTTTGAGATGGAGTCTTGCTCTGCTGCCCAGGCTGGAGTGTGGAGTGCAGTGGCACGATCTTGGCTCACTGCAAGCTCTGCCTCCCAGGTTCACACCATTCTCCTGCCTCAGCCTCCCAAGTAGCTGGGACTGCAGGCGCCCGCCATCACGCCCGGCTAATTTTTTGTATTTTTAGTAGAGACGGGGTTTCACCATGTTAGCCAGGATGGTCTCGATCTCCTGTCCTCGTGATCCACCCGCCTCGGCCTCTCAAAGTGTTGGGATTACAGGCGTGAGCCACCGCACCTGGCCAAATCACTTAAAATTCTGTGCCTCAGTTTCTCCTCTGTAAAGTGGGATAAAAATAGTACCTATCTGATAGGGTTGTTACAATTATGAAATGAGCAAATAAATAGTCAAATGTTTAAAACAGCGCCTGGCCCCTCGTAAGTGCTATATAAATTTTAGCTATAATCATTACTTATTTCAACTGCTCTTTAACCAAGGTTCTTATTTTTCATCTTTTTCTTTTGTTTTGAATATCACTTAGTGTTTTCACCTTTTACTCTTTTTAGGACCTAGAGCCATCCTAGGTGAAATACATATGGAGATATTTGATCAGGTCACCACCCAGCTCTCCTGACCTCCCTTCTCTCCTTAAATTAACATGCCAAATCACAGCATCACTAACTCCTTCCCTCCAGATATGATAAGAGTGTGCATTGAAATGCATGTATTTTACTTAGCAGGGAAAGCTGATTGGTGATTATCACACTTAACCCCTAGTGAATCTGATGGATTAACCTGCTTTCCAGGGCACTAAGGAAATGGGTTTAAGATAAGAAATGTCTGGCTGGGCGCGGTGGCTCACGCCTGTAATCCCAGCACTTTGGGAGGCCGAGGCGGGCAGATCACGAGGTCAGGTGATTGAGACCATCCTGGCTAACAGGGTGAAACCCCATCTCTACTAAAAATATAAAAAATTAGCTGGGCGTGGTGGCGGGCGCCTGGAGTCCCAGCTACTGGGGAGGCTGAGGCAGGAGAATCACGTGAACCCGGGAGGCGGAGCTTGCAGTGAGCTGAGATTGTGCCCACCGCATTCTAGCCTGGGCAACAGAGCAAGACTCCATCTCAAAAAAAAAAAAAAAAAAAAAAGGTAAGAAATGTCCATTAAAGGGAGACCCTGGGGGAAAGGAACAAAAAGGAACAATAACTGCAGCTCTGAGGATCTGGCACCAGCAGCACCAGTACGGAGGGATGCTGTACAACCATTATTGATTTTAACTTTACAACAGTTCTTCAAAGGAGAAAGAGTTCCCTGTTTTACTGAAGAGAAAGCCCATTTGGTAGTCAAATACCATTCCCAAAGACAAATAGCTAATAAATGTCAGGCAAGGTTTTGCACCCAGGCCCATCCAGCTCCCGTCTCTACTGTCCTTTCCCTCACACCACACTGATACAGAGGAATGTGTCTGGTTGGGGAAGTGGAAGTGTTCCCAAGTGGGGAGGTCATCTGATGTACAAATTTGGTCTGTTTTGTGGGTTTTCTTGTTTTAATTTTAGTTTTTGTAGAGCTCAGACCTGTTCTTAGGCAGCTTTAACAATCAACTGTGCACTCAGTAATTGACAAATCATGTTTGTTACTTTGAATTTAGAGGGAGTTAGGTTTGTTAAGCTCTTGCTCCTTCTTTAGAGATGGGGTCTAGCTCTGTCACCCAGGCTGGAGTGCAGTGGTATGATCACAGCTCACTGCAGCCTCAGTCTGTTCAAGTGATCCTCCCGCCTCAGCCTCCATGGGACTGCTGGGACTGCAAGTATGGGCCACCATGCTAGGCTAATTTTTAAAAAATCTTTTGTAGAGGCAAGGTCTCACTGTGTTGCCCAGGCCGGTCTTGAACTCCTGAGCTCGAGCGATCCCTCTTCCACCTTGGCCTCTCAAAGTGCTAGGATTATAGGCATGAGCCACCATGCCTGGCCTTTACTTCTTTCATATATTCAAATTTTGTCATATTAGTAGGGAACTATAACTCAAGTTTTCTTATAGGTTGATGTTCATTTTTACAAGCTTGATCTTCATTGGTTTTTAATTTTAAAGCAAATCCTGTTATATGTAATTGAACATTACAGTAATTATAGTAATTTGTTTCAGATTGGGCACTCAAGTGTTAATATTTTGTCTCTTTAGGAAATCAAAACTAGATTTATATATAGACTTCTTATTGCAAGTATCTAGTCTTAAATCTTATGAAGGTATTATTTGGACTTAAAACTATGAAACTGTGTGCTTACTATATAAGCGTACTTATTTTGAGTTATCTTTTAAACTTGAAATTCCATTCTTAATGTCTAGAGTAATTATGAACGGTTAAATTTTGAATGACTCTAATAGTTTAAAGGTATAGTATTTATTTATTTATTTATTTAATTTATTTTTCGAGATGGAGTTTTGCTCTTGTCGCCCAGCCTGGAGTGTAGTGGCACCATCTCGGTTCACTGCAACCTCTGCCTCGCAGGTTCAAATGATTCTCCTGCCTCAGCCTCCCAAGTAGCTGGGATTACAGGTGTATTTCACCATGCCTGGCTAATTTTTGTATTTTTAGCAGAGACAGGCTTTTGCCATGTTGGCCTGGCTGGTCTCGAACTCCTGACCTCAGGTGACCTACCCTCCTCAGCCTCCCAAGGATTACAAGCGTGAGCCACTGCACCTGGCCTACAGTATTTTAATGTGGACTCTCTGTCATCCATTATGCTGTTTATCCTGTGGTGAAAATTTTATGAAGATTGAGTGTTTTTCTCTAGCATGAATTGCTTTCTCTTACTTTTCCCATTTTTTCCCTTCCTAATCTACTTGCAGATACTTCAGATTATTTTTAGAACGTGGTATGGTGAGAACAAATAAATTGGGGTTTGCAAATCTAAATAAATTATGTGGCCCTCAGTGGGATTAGCAGTGTTGTATTGAAAACACCAATAGAAACAAAATAGTTCTTTTGTGTGCTTTAAATAAAAATTTCTTTTCAGGTCAGGCGCAGTGGCTCAAACCTGTAATCCCAGCACTTTGGGAGGCTGAGGCAGGCAGATCACCTCAGGTCAGGAGTTTGAGACCAGCCTGGCCAACATGGTGAAGCGCCGTCTCTACTAAAAATACAAAAATTAGCTGGGTATGGTGGCGCACGCCTGTAGTCCCAGCTTCTCCAGAGGCTGAGGCATGAGAATCACTTGAACTCAGGAGATGGAGGTTGCAGTGAGCTAAGATGGTGCCACTGCACTCTAGCCTGGGCAACAGAGTGAGACTCTGTCTCAAACAACAACAACAACAACAACAACAAAATATCTCTTTTCAGGCCAGGTACTGTGGCTCACGCCTGTAATCCTAGCACTTTGGGAGGCCAAAACAGGAGGGTCGCTTGAGACCAGGAGTTTGAGACCAGCTTGGGCAGCATAACAAGACCTCCACTCTATTTGAACAAACAAACAAACAAACACAATACTCTTTTCATAGAAAAATGTTTACTACACAATAAACTTTAAAAGAATATGCAGCTGTATTAATGCTATGACTCCAATGTAAAAAAAATATATATATATACACACACACACACACACATTCTGAAATAGATTTAAAGGAATTACATCAACATGTCAATTTTTTTTTTTCAGAGGCAGGGTCTCGCTGTGTCACCCAAGCTGGAGTACAGTGGTGCAATCACAGCTCACTGCAGCCTTGACTTCCTGGCCTCAAGTGATCCTCCCGCCTCAGCCTCCCAAAGTGCTGGGGTCACAGGCCACCACACCTGGCAACATGTCAGTTTTTGTTCTGGATAGTGGGATGGTGGGATATGGATGTTTTTATCTTTTATTTTCTTTTTTATATTTTTCTAAATTTTCCACAGTGAACATTATTTTATAATCTTTCAAACATATCTCTTAAAAGGACTGGTTCCTATAGAATTCAGTGCAAGAAATCTTCTGTGTTACTTTATACTTTGGTTGCCTTGATCACTGGGCCTTTCTTGATGGCAAAGAAGAGATTAGTGTAGGCAGCAGATACAACACAGGTATGCTCTATTTAAAATGCATGTATTTATAATAAAAGTATAGGTGGTACCCAAAGGAAAATGTCATGACACATTGCAAAGTGGAACAGAAATTATCTTTAGATCACTTTCTGTTCTGGATTAGTGTATGAGCCTGATTTTCGCCTCTCTTTCCACCTTCCCTCACCCTCGTTGTAAATCCGCTAGTGCATAGATGTGAAGTACAAGTCTTAACTTTAAAAAGTTTTATGAAGCTGTGTAGTAAATCCCTTTTGTAAGTGGTCTTGACTGCGTTTCTCAATATATCCTTTGGTTTCATTAGATTCAAGTATATAAATGAGAACTGTAACTTTGGACAGACTTTTTCAGTCCTCTTTACAGTAATAAGTTCCCCATTAGACAATAGTTGTTTGTTTTATGACTTGCTGTTGGTAGTTTATCCCCAAGGGGCTGAGAAATTCCTGTTTTGAAAAGTCCAAAAAGTCTTTGATGACTTGCTGTTTCATTTTTTTCTTTTCTCTTCAGTTATAGAAAACAGGATTACACCCACCTTGCCTTTGTACAGTAGCATCTACTATCTGCTGACTTAACCTGAGTAAATCCTTTGAATTGAGCCCCATATAATGTCCTAAGGCAGCCTATATAGAGTAATGAATTGTCTTCTCTCTTATGCACCCAGAATGGTACTTGGCACTCAAGTTGTTCCTCACATAACTTTGTGTGTTCTGGGGCTCAAAGAAGTAGTTATTAAGTCACAGCCTTGGGGAGAACATTCATCCTATGGCATTGAATGAAGTGTTGCCCAATTCTAGAATGTCTAATAAAATTTTTTTAAAAACCCTCAGGCTTAGAATTATTCCGTAGATATGAAGTAATGTAGTTAGAACTTAGTGGAGTTCTTTAGATTAACTTGTAATTTGAAAAACCAAAATTGAAATTGTGAAATAACATGGGCTTTTTGAGGTCTTTTCCAGTAAAACAGTTACAGTAAAGCTGCTTGGCAGTGATTTTCCTAGACACTTTGGCTAGTCATCTCCTGTGACTGCTGTTAATTAAATATGGTTTGTAGCTAAGCAGCCTATAAGGAGAAGACTATGGAAGTATTTGCATATTCTCTCCTTGAAAATACTACCTGGTCTTTGGCTTTAAGTTATACTTTTTTTTCCCCATGTAGAATAGCTATTAAAGTATTACCTATGGTGATTAGACTAAGAAGTAAAACATAAAATCAGTCATTCTTGGTGCCCTAGTGCCTTCCTTTTTTTTTTTTTTTTTTGAGACAGAGTCTCACTCTGTTGCCCAGGCTGGAGTGCAATGGCACGATCTCGGCTCACTGCAATCTCTGCCTCCCAGGTTCAAGCAATTCTCCTGCTTCAGCGTCCCAAGTAGCTGAGACTACAGGCACCCACCACCACGCCTGGCTAATTTTTGAATTTTTAGTAGAGACGGGGTTTCACTATATTGGCCAGGCTGATCTCGAACTCCTGATCTTGTGATCCGTCCACCTCAGCCTCCCAAAGTGCTGGGATTATAGGTGTTAGCCACCGTGCCCAGCCTGGTGCTTTAATTTTATGGAAAAAACTACTAGCTGGTTTCTGTTTTAAGAAATAACACAGGCCGGGTGCCATGGCTTGCGCTTGTAATCCCAGCAGTTTGGGAGGCCGAGGCAGGCGGATCACGAGGTCAAGAGTTCGAGACCAGCCTGGCCAACATAGTGAAACCCCGTCTCTACTAAAAATACAAAAATTAGCCGGGCGTGGTGGCTCATGCCTGTAGTCCCAGCTACTCAGGAGGCTGAGGCAGGAGAATCGCTTGAACCTGGGAGGTGGAGGCTGCAGTGAGTCGAGATCGCCCCACTGCACACCAGCCCGGGTGACAGTATTTCATCTCAAAAAAAAAAAAAAAAAAAAAAAAAAAAGAAATAACACAATTATTGTACTACTTACTAGCCCTCCTCTGTCCCCAGCTAAAAATAAGAACAGCAACAACCAAAAAATCCTTAGTTATATACTGGAAATGAATCAGATAATTTTCAATAACTTAACATGTTTTTAGGATATGTTAGTTTGAAAATGCAAATATTCATGCATGACCCCAGTGTTAATCTATGATGGAGCAGGTATAGTGGGATACTGTTTCATGGTTTAACTTGGATCTTCAGGGAGTAGACTGTGATGCCTCTGCATTTGTATCCAAGACAAATAATTAAATAGTCTATTTTTGGCTGGGCATGATGCCTCATGCCTGCAGTCCCAGCACTTTGGGAGGCTGAGATGGGAGGATCGCTTGAGGCCAGGAGTTCAAGATCAGTCTGGGCAACAAAGTGAGACCTTGTCTCTACAAAAACTACAAAAAGTTAGCTGAACATTGTGGCTTGTGCCCCTAGTCCCAGCTACTCAGATCCCTGAGTTAGGTGGATTGCTTGAGCCCAGGAGTTGGAGGTTACAGTGATCTGTATTTGCCACTGCACTCCAGCCTGGGTGACAGAGAGAGACCCTGTCTCAAAAAATAAAGTCTGTTTTTAAAATTAATTTTAAACACTGGAGTTTATTAGAAAAAGCAGATGGTTCTTTTTTTAAATCATTTTTTTTAGGAGAACCACCACTTTTTGGCTACATTGTCTAGAGTAGCAGTGTTCAATAAAAATAAGATCCAAGTCACATATGTAATGTTAAGTTTTCTTTTCTTTTCTCTTTTCTTTTCTTTTCTCTTCTTTCTTTCTTTTTTTCTTTTTTTGATATGGAGTCTCACTCTGTCACCCAGGCTGGAGTGCAATAGCACGATCTTGGCCCACTGCAACCTCCGCCTCCCGGGTTCAAGCAATTCTCCTGCCTCAGCCTCCTGAGTAGCTGGGACTACAGGCATGTGCCACCACACCCAGCTAATTTTTGTATTTTTAGTAGAGATGGAGCTTTGCCATGTTGGCCAGTCTGGTCTCAAACTCCTGACCTCGGGTGATCCACATGCCTCGGCCTCCCTAAGTGCTGGGATTATAGGCGTGAGCCACCATGCCCTACCAATGTTAAGTTTTCTAGTAGCCATATTAAAAGAAGTAAAAAGAAATGGGTGAAGTTAATTTTAATAATATATTTTATTTAACCCAATATATCTAAAATATTATCATTTCAACATGAACAAGATACTTTACATTCTTTTGTTTTTCACTAAGTCCTCAAAATCCAGTGTGTATTTTATATTGATAGCATATTTCAGTTTGAAGCAGCCACATTTCAAGTACTCAGTAGCCACATGTGGCTAGTGACTCCATACTGGACTGTGTAGATTTAGAGTTTCAGTAAATTTGTATGCAATAGAATCTACATAAATTGGCATATTATGCAGATTTCTTTGTATGCACATCAGTTCTTGCATAGCATAAGTCAAGTCATGATGCTTTTAGTCTATGAGGCAGTTTTTTTTTTTTTTTTTGAGACGTCTCGCTCTGTCGCCCAGGCTGGAGTGCAGAGGCACAATCTTGGCTCACTGCAACCTCCATGTGAGGCAGATTTTAACTTGGCCCTAATGCAAATATTGTAAGAGAGATCTAATGGCTTTTGATTTCTTGTGGAGGGCAATCAATACATGCCATGGTTGCAATGCTTCAGCATATAGCATGCACGTCAGCCACTGCTTTTACTCCAGCTAGTTCTTAGTGTACCTGTACTACTGCCCAGGCAGCATCTGTCCTGTGGCAGGTGAATCTTAGGGTGGAAGGAGGCAAGTAATATTGCTTTTTTTTTTTTTTTTTTTGAGACGGAGTCTTGCTCTGTTGCCCAGGCTGGAGTGCAGTGGTGCGATCTCGGCCCACTACAACCTCCGCCTCTCAGGTTCAAGTGATTCTCCTGCCTCAGCCTCCCGAGTAGCTGGGATTACAGGTGGCCACCACCATGCCCAGCTAATTTTTGTATTTTTAGTAGAGACGTGGTTTCACTATGTTGGCCAGGCTGGTCTTGAACTCCTGACCTTGTGATCCACCCGCCTTGGCCTCCCAAAGTTCTGGGATTACAGGTGTGAGCCACCATGCCCAGCCTACATGTTTAAATTAATTAGTTATAAGCAGGATCTCACTGTGTTGGCCAGACTGGTCTTGAACTGATAAGAGTTCAAGACCAGCCTAGGCAACATGGTGAACCCTGTCTCTACTAAAAATACAAAAAAAAGATTAGCTGGGCCTGGTGGTGCATGCCTATAATCCAGCTACTTGGGAGTCTGAGGCAGGAAAATCGCTTGAACCCGGGAGACGGAGGTTGCAGGGAGTTGAGATTGCACCACTGCACTCCAGCCTAGGCGACTCCATCTCAAAAACAACAACAACAAAGTAACATTGTTGGAATATTTAGTTAATTTATAGAAGCATATTGTCCTAACTGGGGCAAATACCTTATTCTGACATTCTCTCTATTTGCTTTACTGAGCTTTTTCACCAGTGGAATTTAAGCCCTTGATGCAGGAGGAGGGAAAATACCTTGGAGCTGTGCTGCCCATGTAAAGTACACAGGAGATTTAGAAAACTTCTTAGCAAAAAAAGAGTGTAAAGTATCTCATTAATAGTTTTTGTGGGCTGGACACGGTGGCTCAAGCCTGTACTCTCAGCACATTGGGTGGCTGAGATGCATGAGTCTAGGAGTTCGAGACCAGCCTGGGCAACACAGTGGGACCCCCGTCTCTACAAAAATAATTAGCCAGATGTGGTGCGCATCTGTAGTCCCAGTTACTTGAGAGGCTGAGGTGGGAGGATCGTTTGAGCCGGGAAGTTGAGGCTACAGTGAGCTGTGATTGAGCCACTGCACTCCAGCCTGGGTGACAGAGTGCCTGTCTCCAAAAAATAAATAAATAAATAATAATATGTTTTGTATGATCGTATGTTGAAATAACATTTTGGATATATTAAATGAAATAAAATACATTAAAATTAATTTCACCTGTTTCTTTTATTTTTTTTTTTGAGATGGAGTCTCGTTATGTCATCAGGCTGGAGTACAGTGGCACGATCTCGGCTCACTGCAACCTCCTCCTCCCGGGTTCAAGCCATTCTTCTGCCTCAGCCTCCCTAGTAGCTGGGATTGAAGGCATGCACCACCACACCCAGCTAATTTTTGTATTTTTAGTAGAGACGGGGTTTCACCATATTGGCCAGGATGGTCTCGATCTCCTGACCTCATGATCCGCCCGCCTTGGCCTCCCAAAGTGCTGGGATTATAGGCGTGAACCACTGCACCCAGCCTCTTTTAACTTTTTAAGTATGGCTACCAGAAAATTTAAAATGCATATGTGGCTTGTATTCTATTTCTGTTGGATGCTGCTGCCTTAGATTATTAATTATTCAATGTAAAGACTGCTGGGAGGTACTACCTGCACTTCCCTGAATATATGCTTGAGAGCTCCACCAGCCGTCTTCACAGTAGCAAGAGGGGTATTCTGAGTCTGTCCCCCAAAGAGGGAGGGAGAAGTGCAGCCCTCTCAGGTTCTGTCAGAAAACCTGATCCCAGGCCAGCCACGGTCGCTCACGCCTGTAATCCCAGCACTTTGGGAGGTCGAGGCAGGAGGATTGCTTAAGCCCAGGAGTTCGAGACCAGCCTGGGCAACACAGTGAGACCCTGTCGCTACAAAAATTTTTTTAAAAAAATTAGCCAGGTGCAGCGATGCTGCCTGTACTCCCAGCTGCTTGGGAGGCTGAATAAGGAGGATTGCCTGAGCCCAGGAGTTAGAGGTTGCAGGAGTTAGAGGTTCCACGATCGCACCTTTCATTCCATTACACTTGCTGCCTTGAGAACAGAAGACCTGCTGGTTTTGTTTCCGGTTTGCTCAGTCATTTTTATGAAAGAGCCAGTGCTAACTAGGTGCTTCTTCGTGCCTTCTCTGAAAATCAAAAACTCTAGTATGTTTGCGTGTGTTCAGTCTCTCATTAAATGTTCTCACTATCCCAGAGAACCATCTCATTGGACCTCGGTCTGTACCTACCTTCATCTTTGGCTCTGACTTGTAATTATTTTTAGAACTTCTCCTTTTTTTTTTTTTTTTTTGAGACAGAGTTTTGCTCTTGTTGCCCAGACTGGAATGCAGTGGCGCAATCTCAGCTCACCTCAACCTCCGCCTTCTGGGTTCAAGCAATTCTCCTGCCTCAACCTCTTGAGTAGCTGTAATTACAGGCATGCGCCACCACACCTGGCTAATTTTGTGTTTTTAGTAGAGACAGGGTTTCTCCAAGTTGGTCAGGCTGGTCTCGAACTCCCGACCTCAGGTGATCTGCCCGCCTTGGGATATATATATATATATATATTATATATATATATATATAATCCCCAAAGTGCTGGGATTATAGGCGTAAGCCACTGCGCCCGGCCTAATTTTAGAACTTCTTAAAACGACTTGGCCTCTATTGGTATTTCCATGACCGATGCTATTCAGAAAGAGGATTACAGGTAATTAGCTGGCTGGGTTTCTCATACCAGAGCATTTCACTGCGATGTTCCTGAACCTGGGACAACTTTTATGCCTGGCATTTTTCTTTCCTTCTCTGTTGTCCCAGACTAAGCAATTTTTTAAATAGTTACTATTTGTTGAGTAGGAGAATCTCGGGCAGATCTTCCTGAATTCTCATTTATACTTTTAAACCTGTAGTCTTGGAATTAGCTGTCTGTCCCCCCACCCCAAACATCCAATTTCTACATTTTGGTCACAGTACAGGTTTACTGTGTATAACTAAAAGGGCTGTGGAGTAGAAAGAAAGGAACCGACATTTGTTGGGCATCTGTTATGTGCCATGCACTGAGCTGGATGCTATAGGAATATCTCAATACCCCTGAGGCGTGGGAATTATTATCTCTATTTTATAGGTAAGGGAATAGAAATCTGGGAGTTAAGTAATTTTTTAATTTCACACACCTCTGGTAGATAATGGATTCTAGAACCTGGCATAATAGCCACTTGTCATCCCAGTATAAAAGAGATGTGTGGCCAGATGGGGTGGCTCACATATGTAATCCCAGCACTTTGGGAAGCTGAGGCAGGAGGATGACTTGAGCCCAGGAGTTCAAGACCAGCCTGGGCATGTTTTGTTTGTCTCACAAAACATTTTTTAAAAAATGAGTGTGGCATGGTGGTGTGTGCCTATAGTCCCAGCTCCTCGGGAGGCTGAGGGAGGAGGATCTCTTGAGCCCATGATCATGCCATTGCACTCTAGCCTGGGCCACAGAGCAAGACTCTGTCTTTAAAAAATAATAAAAATAGAAGGAGCTGTGATTATCCCAAGGTGGGGATTGTGAATGTGTTTGTATTGTTCTAAACTGGGAGAAACAGGCTGGGTGTGTTGGCTTATGCCTGTAATCTCAGCACTTTGGGAGGCCAAGGTGGGAGGATCACTTGAGTCCAGGAGTTCAAGGCCACCCTGGGCAACAGGCAAAAAATAGAGACCCCATCTCCATTTTTTAAAAATAAAATAAACTGGGAGAAAGAAGCAGGGTCCTCCCCTAGCATCTTTATCCCTAGTCGCAGACCTGACACCTGTGTTGGGCAATGGCTACTTCTAGATTGTTTACCCCTACTGGGACTTGTGGTGACCATATGCACACTTTGGTTTACAGTTGGGACCCCTGATTTTAGCAGGATGGCCCAATGGAATCAGCTACAGCAGCTTGACACACGGTACCTGGAGCAGCTCCATCAGCTCTACAGTGACAGCTTCCCAATGGAGCTGCGGCAGTTTCTGGCCCCTTGGATTGAGAGTCAAGATTGGTAAGTCCTTCTTAAGAGACTCTCCAAATTGTTAGGTTTTGGTTTGAGTCAAGAGACATGAACTCCTAATGTCATGCTTTGCTGTTTCATTAAAAAATGTATGGGTACAGGTGATGGGGAAAATGAGATCAGGAGATAAAGTGGCACCCTTTGGTCTTGTAAAGCCTTTTTTATATTAGAAGGGCTGTGGGCAACTGTCTTTGACACATTGAAACCGCCTGTATGGTGGTGGATGTCTTGAAGGTTGATTTGGACCTCATTTACTTGGGCAGATCCTCTATATATTCTGATAATCCAGTAATGCGGTAGACATATTTTTTCTCTGAATGTGAATTCTGTCATAGGTAGAACTTTGGGTTGATACTTGTAATTCCCCTTTAGTTAAAGGAAGGAGACACATGGATGTATTAGTCTGTTCTCAATTTGCTATAAAGAAATACCTGAGACTGGGTAATTTATAAGAAAAGAGGTTTAATCGGCTCATAGTTCTGCAGGCTGTATAGGAAGCATAGCAGCATCTGCTGCCGGGGAGGCCTCAGCAAGCTTCCAATCATGGCAGAAGGCAGAGGGGGAGCAGGCAGGTCACATGGCCAGAGCAAGAGCAAGAGAGCAAGGCGGAGGCACCACACACTTTTAAACGATCAGATCTCACAAGAACTCACTGATACAAGGACAGTATCAACAGGGATGGTGTTAAACCATTCATGAGAAACCCACCCCCATGATCCAGTCACCTTCCACAAGGACCCACCTCCAACAGTGGGGATTACATTTCAGTATGAGATTTGGGCAGGGATGTAGATCCAAACTAGATCACAGGATAAGGGAAATAGATTCCATTCACAGAGGAGATAATGGCACAGACGTCTAGCAACTATTTCCTTCACTTTAATATGCTCAGGGTCACCTACTGATTTTGGTTTAACTCAGGCCAGTGTTAATATGACCTGTTTTTTCCAGAATGCATACTCTGATTTGGTGAAAGGCCAGGAGGTGATTGACAGATGTTGGAGATAGGCCATCCCAGCCTGGGATTACTTATTTGTACTAATAAATCTGACCAGAGTTAATTGAAAGTTTAAAGCAAAACAGCGTATCTGTCTACTTTGCTCAAATATTTTACAAATACAACAGATTATGAGAGTGGATAATAATATCTGGAATAATTGTTTTTTTGTTTTGTGGGTTTTTTTTTTTTTTGAAACAGAGTCTGGCTCTAGCCCAGGCTGGAGTGCAGTGGTGCGATCTCGGCTCACTGCACCTCTGCCTCTTGGATTCAAGCGATTCTCCTGCCTCAGCCTCCCGAGTAGCTGGGATTACAGGGGCCCACCACCACACCTGGCTAATTTTTTATTTTTAGTAGAGACAGAGTTTCACCATGTTGGCCAGGTTGGTCTGGAACTCCTGACCTCAGGTGATCCGCCTGCCTTGGCCTCCCAAAGTGCTGGGATTACAGGCGTGAGCCACCGTGCCTGGCTTGGAATAATTGTTAATAATTATTAAATTGATGGCATTTTATTGCTGAGCAAGAAGAATCTAACATGATGAATGGGTTATAGCATCAGGTTTGCTTTGTTTTTGTTTTTGTTTTCCTCTATCTTGATGGTGATTTCCGTGTTTGTGTGTATGCGTCGGCTTCAGAGCCATTCTTTATCATTCTTCCTTTTCCTAGGGCGTATGCGGCCAGCAAAGAATCACATGCCACTTTGGTGTTTCATAATCTCCTGGGAGAGATTGACCAGCAGTATAGCCGCTTCCTGCAAGAGTCGAATGTTCTCTATCAGCACAATCTACGAAGAATCAAGCAGTTTCTTCAGGTATGATGAGAAACTGAGGACAAGGAGAAACAGGACCCGCAGAGTCAGGTGTTAGCATTCTTTCCTGGAAGCATTTCTTTTCTCATTTGGCTAAGGAACGAGAATCTATCTTGTATTTTCAATCACAGGAGAAGTAATTAGCCCTTTCTCAAAGCTCTGTATACTTAGCCGTGAGCATCATTGCCTGAGAATCACTTCTCTTGTCATAGTTGAAGTAATAAAGTGATTGTTATGTTAATCATACATGTTAGCATGTTAACCGGGTCCACTGATATGAAGATGACTCTCACTGTTACATGTTAAAGGTTTGACCATAATGGGATACTTCTCGACTAGGTCAGTAACTTCCCTGCAAGACCAGGATAGCATACTGTGTAAAGACTCAGACAAGGCCAGGCACGGTGGCTCACGCCTGTAATCCCAACACCTTAGGAGGTTGAGGTGGGAGGATTGCTTGAGCCCAGGAGTTTTGAGACCAGCTTGGGCAGCATAACAAGACACCATCTCTACAGAAATTAAAAAAAAAAACTAGCCGGCTGTGGTGGCATGCACCTATAGTCCCAGCTACTCAGAAGGCTGAGGTGAGAAAATTGCTTGAGCCTGGGAGGTCGAAGCTGCAATAAGCCGTGATTGTGCCACTGCACTCCAGCCTGGCGGACAGAGTGAGAGCCAGTCTCAAAAAAAAAAAGACTCAGGCTAATGTGCCTTCTGTTACAGAAATAGTAACGACCTCCCCTTCGCCCCCCCGCCGACAGACAGCCTTCACCCAGGCTCTGAAGCCTTTGTTCCGTTGTTTCCTAGAGTAAATGCTTTCCTTGATGAATACATTAGTTTTAATGTGCCACAGTTCAGTCCACATCTCCATGGTCTGCTGCTGATTTTCATTCTCTTTCTCTCCTACTTATAGAGCAGGTATCTTGAGAAGCCAATGGAGATTGCCCGGATTGTGGCCCGGTGCCTGTGGGAAGAATCACGCCTCCTACAGACTGCAGCCACTGCAGCCCAGGTGAGACCTGAGACAAAACAAATCCCTGGTCTGGGAGGAATGGAAAATCAAACAACTTTATAATGAGAGAAATTATTAGATCTACTAAAAAAGAAGGAAAAGAAATTAAATAGATCAATAATCATAAAAATACATTGAAAAACTCTAAAAAAAAGAAAGTTCCACCCCCCAAAATACATTGAAAAACTCTAAAAAAAAGAAAGTTCCACCAAAAGAATCCAACAGACTCAATGGTTTAAAAGTTTTGTTTTGTTCTGACAAACTTTCTTTCTTTCTTTTTTTTTTTTTTTTTTTGAGACAGAGTTTTGCTCTTGTTACCCAGGCTAGAGTGCAATGGCATGATCTTGGCTCACTGCAACCTCCACCTCCAGGGTTCAAGTGATTCTCCTGCCTCAGCCTCACGAGTAGCTGGGATTATAGGCGTGTGCCACCACGCCCAGCTAATTTTGTATTTTTAGTAGAGACGGGGGTTTCTTCATGTTGGTCAGGCTGGTCTCGAACTCCTGACCTCAGGTGATCCGCCCCCCTCAGCCTCCCAAAGTGCTGGGATTACAGGCGTGAGCCACCGTGCCCAGCCTGTTCTGACAAACTTTCATAGTACAGATTATTCCAATATCATTCAAACTTTTCCAAAGTATAGGAAAACAAGAGATGTTTTCAGCTTATTTTATGAGGCTGGAAAAATCCTCATATCAAAACCTAAAAAACAGCCAGGTGTAGTAGCTCACGCCTGTAATCCCAGCACTTTGGGAGGCTGAGATGGACAGATTGCCTGAGCCTCAGGAGTTCGAGAGCAGCTGCGGCAACATAGCGAGACCTCATCTCTCTTTTTTTTTTTTTGAGACAGAGTCTCTCTCTGTCTTCCAGGCTGGAGTGCAGTGGCGCCATCTTGGCTCACTGCAACCTCCGCCTCCCAGGTTCAAGCGATTCTCTTGCCTCAGCCTCCCGAGTAGCTGGGACTACAGATGTGGCCACCACGCCCGGCTACTTTTTTGTATTTTTTTTTAGTACAGATGGGGTTTCACCTTGTTAGGCAGGATGGTCTTGATCTCCTGACCTTATGATCCACTGGCTGCAGCCTCCCAAAGTGCTGGGATTATAGGCATGAGCCACCACGCTCGGCCTTTTTTTTTTTTTTTTTTGAGACAGAGTCTTGCTCTGTTGCCAGGCTGGAGTGCAGTGGCATGATCTCAGCTCACTGCAACTTCTGCCTCCGAGGTTCAAGCTATTCCCCTGCCTCAGCCTCCCAAGTAGCTGGGACTACAGGTGCGTGCCACCACACCCAGCTAATTTTTTGTATTTTTAGTAGAGATGGGGTTTCACCGTGTTAGCCAGGATGGTCTGGATCTCTTGACCTCGTGATCCGCCCGCCTCGGCCTCCCAAAGTGCTGGGATTACAGGCGTGAGCAACCGCGCCCGGCTTAATTAAGGATCTTTCTAAACACAAGAAAGAATATTTATCAGAAGCCAAAGGGAGCACGATGCACAGTGGTGAAACACTATTCTCAGTAAAAACAGCAAAAGATAAGGATGTCTTTTACCATTGATACTTTTCTGAGGGATCCAGCCTATGCAAAAAGAAAAAGAAATGAGGGTACAAATATTGGAAAGCAAGGGACAGAACTCTTATTATTTACAGATAGATAGGTCTTCATCGAAGATCCAAGAGAAACAAAACTAACAGTAACAATTGGAACTAGCAAGGTTTAGAAAGGCCATTGTATACAAGATAAATGTTTTTAGAATCTGCAGTTCCCCTATTCAGTAGCAGCAGTAACCTGTTAGAAGATGTAATGAAAGTAAAGATCTGGGCCAGGCACGATATCTCATGCCTGTAATCCAAGCACTTTGGGAGGCCAAGGTGGGCAGATCACGAGGTCAAGAGATTGAGACCATCCTGGCTAACATGATGAAACCCCATCTCTACTAAAAATACAAAAATTAGCTGGGTGTGGTGGTACGCACCTGTAGTCCCAGCTACTTGGGAAGCTGAGGCAGGAGAACCACTTGAACCTGGGAGGCGGAGGTTGCAGTGAAACAAGATTGCGCCACTGCACTCCTGGGCGACAGAGCGAGACTCCGTCTGGAAGAAAAAAAAAAAAAAAAAAAGAAAGATCTGATTCATAGTAGTAAAACTAAATGTATGCAATTTGCATATACTATTCGTATGTATGGGAAAATATCTGGAAACATATATACTAAATCATTAAAGTAGTTGGTCATAGGAGACTTTTTTACTTTCTGTGAGGGGTTTTACCTTCTTTAACATCCTATAATCAGGGACATTTTTTCTTTTTCTCCCTGACCCCCTGCTTTTTAAAAAATTGTGGTGAAATACACATAACATTACATTTCAAATTTACCTTTGTAACCTTTTTTTTTTTTTTTTGAGACAGTCTCATGCTGTCACCCAGGCTGGAGTGCAGTGGTATGATCACAGCTCACTGCAGCCTCAACCACCTGGGCCCTAGCGATCCTCCTGCCTCAGCCTCATGAGTAGCTGGGACTACAGGCACATGCCACCCTGCGCAGCTAATTTTTTTTTTTTTTTTGGTAGAGATGGGCTCTTGCCATGTTTCCCAGGCTGGTGTTGAACTCCTGGGCTCATCAACTGATGAGAAAGAGCTCTCCAGGCAGAAACATCATGTTCAAAGACAGAAACAGAAACGTGTGTATTCTTAGGAGAAGTGTAGAAAGTTCAGCATCTGATTGGGTCGGGGAAGACGAGCTAGTCAAGGCCACATGATGTTTTAATTAGTCATGCCTAACAGTTTACCACAAGGGGCCAACTGCTTCAGTTTGAACCCACAGCCCTGCCACTTGCTCTGTAACCTTAAGTAAACAATTTTTACTCTCTCTGTTCCTCCAATGGGAGTGATAACAATACCTTCTTCATAGAATTAATTCATACATGTAAAATGCTTAGAACAGTATCTGACACATAAGTGCAAGATAATTTAACTGCTTTCTGCTGCTGCTAACATCACTGTCATCACCCTCACCATTACTGTAGGAAATGGGGACCCAGTGAAGAATTTTTTTTTTTTTGAGACAGAGTCTCACTCTGTCACCCAGGCTGGAGTGCAGTGGCGCGATTTCGGCTCGCTGCAACCTCTGCCTCCCAGGTTCAAGCGATTCTCATGTCTCAGCTTCCCAAGTAGCTGGGATTACAGGCATGAGCCACCGCACTGGGCTAATTTTTTGTATTTTTAGTAGAGACGGGATTTCACCATGTTGGCCAGGATGGTCTCGAACTCCTGACCTCAGGTGATCCACCCACCTCGGCCTCCCAAAGTGCTGGAATTACAGGCATGAGCCACTGTGCCCGGCCCTAGTGAGGAATTTTAAGCAGAAAACTGATATGCTAAGGTGTGAGTGAGGTGGTAGATAACACTTAACTGTGCAGTGCCCTGTAGCCCAAGAGGTTAGCACACAGGCACTTGCCCAGGCAGCACTAGGATTTTCTGCTGAGGAAAACCTTTGTATTTTATCCTGCCCCACAAGATAAAAATAAGTGGTTTAAGTCAATTTGGATAGAGGCTCCAACTTACCATGGGAGGTAGGAAAGCCAAAGTTATCCCAAGGATGTTTTCAATCATATGGATTAGGGATCTGCAAACTGTGAGCGTGGCCCAAATCCAGCCTGCTGCTTGTTTTTGTGAATGAGGTTTTTTCGGAACCCAGCCACACTCATTTATCTATGCATTATCTGTGGCTGCTTTTGTGCTGCAGTGGCAGGGCTAATTTGTAGCAGGGACTGTATGATCCAGGAAACCAAAAATATTTACCCTCTGTCCCTTAGAGAAAAAGTTTGCAACCTCTGATATAAAGCTATAAGTTGGTTATTTGTGGCCTCAACCCAGGCCTCACTGCTATTTTTTCTGTTTACAATACCTGGCATGCTCTTAAGTGTCTAGAATGGGTTAAAGATAGAAGAATGGATGTAATCCCTGCTACTAGGGGCTGTCAGGCTAGTTGGGATTATAAGTACACAAACACTCAAAGTGAGAAAAACACAGAAGAGGATGTGTGTCATTTTGTCTAAGGAAGTTGAATAAGATTTCGCAGGAAAAGAAACATTTGAACTGAATTTGAAGGTGAGTGAGTTCAGGTGTGTTTGGGCTGAAGCCCAGGCCATGCTGAGTGGATAGTGGGTGGGGAGGGAGTGTGGAAACACACTGCATGCAGTGAAGAGTGGGGAGTCTGGGGCGACTGAGGCACAGAGAGGGAAAGTTTAAGTTATCAATTGTGTGAAACAGCTTTCTGTGTTGGCCTGAGATGTTTATAGCTGGAAGCAGTGGGGAGCCAATAAAGTTTTTTACAAAGGTATTAGAGGTGGGTTTCTGTTGGTGATCATCAATCACGTTTTCCCCCTTTAAGTGTAGTCCTGCTTGAGAAATAGACATGAGAGTGGAATGAAGTTTAGAACATCAGCTGTATTGTTGGTAAAACTAGAATGGAAAGTGTGGCTTGAGCTGGTAACCATAGGGGCTTTCCAATGCCTGTGCCCTGAGTTAGATCTTGGGGTAGAGAGACTGGGTGTGCAGAGCAGCACCCCCACCCCACCCCAGCCATCCATATGGAGCTTCAGCTGCATCTGACCAACAAGGCAGAGGGATAGGCCTCTAGACCTGCTTCTAGAAACCAGGCTGCTGCTCTTGCTTGTGGTGGGCCCTAGGAAGGCAAGAGTGAGAGGAGGGAGGCACCAGCTTAGGTGCTGGGTTCTTTGAAGATTTATGTGTACACAGAGTCTTTCTCTCCATCTTACCAATCAGATGAGTCACTGTCACTGTGGGAAGAAGAAGCAGGGGCATGGGTCACCTTCCCAAAACTCCTAAGAAGTTTGTATTCTGTGGGCTTAGATAGGGACCATGGGAAAGGAAGAGAATGGTTGCCCATAAAACTGGCTGTAGTGTAGCCTCAAACTTCTGGACTTAAATGATCCTCCCACCTCAGCCTCCCAAGTAGCTAGAACTACAGGTATACGCCACCACGCCCAGCTAGTTAAAAATTTTTTTTTTTTTTTTTTTTTGTTGAGATGAGGTCTCTCCCTATGTTCCCTGGGCCGGTCTCAAACTCCCAGCCTGAAGTGATCCTCCTGCCTTGGTTTCCCAAAGTGCTAGGATTATAGGTGGGAGCTACCATGCCCAGCCCAAGCCTGTAATTTTTTTTTTTTTTTTGAGATGGAGTTTTACTCTTGTTGCTCAGGCTAGAGTGCATGGCGCAGTCTTGGCTCACCACAACCTCCACCTCCCGGGTTCAGGCGATTCTCCTGCCTCAGCCTCCTGAGTAGCTGGGATTACAGGCATGTGCCACCAAGCTCAGCTGACTTTGTATTTTTAGTAGAGATGGGTTTCTCCGTGTCGGTCAGGCTGGTCTCAGACTCCTGACCTCAGGTAATCCGCCCGCCTTGGCCTCCCAAAGTGCTGGGATTACAGGCATGAGCCACTGCGCCTGGCACAAACCTGTAATTTTTAAGTTTCATATGCTATTTATTTTTTGTTATTTCTTTAATTAATTCATTCGAGATGGGGCCTCACTATGTTGACTAGGCTAGTTTTGAACTCCTGGCCTCAAGCAGTCCTCCCACTTCAGCCTTTCCAAGTGCTGATATTATAGGTGTGAGCTGCTACATCCAGCCTTCTTTCTTCTTTTTCTTTTTCCATGTGCTATTTGACGTTTTCCAAGGTATCAGCCTCCCCTTCTCCCCAAGATAATATCTTTTAATATGGAATTTCATCCCTAGGGCAGGACTTTTTTTTATTATCCCTCAGAAATATACTGGACACCACGTTTAAGTAGACATCCAACATCTGCTGTCATAAATTGTTTTGAATTTTTTGACATACTTGCCCATGAGCTTTTTGAAGGCATAGATCATGTCTTAGCTGAACATGTGGTCTCTTAGTGCCATAAGGGGGTTTATGGTATGACCTGTGTAGTGTCACCTGTGTAGTGACAGCACCACTGCCTCTGTCTCCCTTCCTCTCATGATGGCAGCAGCGTCTCAAGCCAAACAAGAAGGGTAGTTAGGGTGGGATGGAAGCTGGGTAGAGCTCTTCCTCTCCCCGTATTTCTGTGTTCACATGTGCATTGACCTCCTTTTTGGCAGCAAGGGGGCCAGGCCAACCACCCCACAGCAGCCGTGGTGACGGAGAAGCAGCAGATGCTGGAGCAGCACCTTCAGGATGTCCGGAAGAGAGTGCAGGTGATGCGAGTTACAAGCCTCGGGCAGGGAGCTTTCATTAATTTTTTTTTTTTTTTTTTTTTTGAGACAGGGTCTTGCTCTGCCACTCAGGCTGGGCTGCAGTGGCATGATCACAGCTCACTGCAGCCTCGACCTCTCAGGCCCAAGCGATCCTCCTACCTCATCCTCCCAAGTAGCGGGGACCACAGGCATGCACCACCACGCCCAGCTAATTTAAAAAAAAAATTTGTAGAGATGGGGGTCTCCCTGTGTTGCCCAGGCTGATCACGAACTCCTGGGCTCAAGTGATCCTCCCAACTCAGCCTTTCAAAGTGCTGGGATTACAGGCGTGAGCCACTGCGCCCAGCCAACAGGGAGCCTTCTCTTGGGGATACTGCCTGCAGGTCCTGTGTGTATCTTTTTTGAGGTTTTGGCTTCATTTGAATTCTCCTCAGGAACTTTATATTTTCTGTTCCCAAGGAAATCTTTCTTTACTTCTGTTTTTTTGTTTGCTTATTTTAAACAGGATCTAGAACAGAAAATGAAAGTGGTAGAGAATCTCCAGGATGACTTTGATTTCAACTATAAAACCCTCAAGAGTCAAGGAGGCAAGTGAATATTAGAGATGTTAAAATCTCTAGAAAGTGAGTTTGTGTTGTTGAGTTGAAAGACTCATTTGTCTTAACTCTGTTTAGATCTTAAGGCGGGCGGGGCACAAGGGAGTTATGGGTGCTCAAAGGAGCCTGGTCATTAAGGACAGGAGTATTCCCTCAGGTCAAGGAGTATTCCCTCAGGTCAAGGAGTTTTTTCTTCCTTCGCAGACATGCAAGATCTGAATGGAAACAACCAGTCAGTGACCAGGCAGAAGATGCAGCAGCTGGAACAGATGCTCACTGCGCTGGACCAGATGCGGAGAGTAAGGGCATCGGTCGGACCACTTCCCCCATGTGTCTCGCTCACTTGCGGGATTTCAGCATCTTGTGGCAGAACTTGCTTGGTTTCTAAGAAGTTCCTGCTCTGGAGTTGACTAAAGACTGTGGTTAGAGACGGTCTGAGGAAATGTTTTCTGACTTTGTTTTGGTTTCCAACCAGAGCATCGTGAGTGAGCTGGCGGGGCTTTTGTCAGCGATGGAGTACGTGCAGAAAACTCTCACGGACGAGGAGCTGGCTGACTGGAAGAGGCGACAACAGATTGCCTGCATTGGAGGCCCGCCCAACATCTGCCTAGATCGGCTAGAAAACTGGTAAAGGATGAAAGAAGCTTTTCCTTTCTTTCTCGAAAGCTAGATTAAATTCTGATCTTAACTGCAGGCCCACAGAATTGGTACTATATCTCCAACGTGGGGACTTTTCCATATTCAAATTTAGCCCAAGAATTAAAGTTTTTACTTTATTTCGGCCAGGCACTGTGGCTCACACCTGTAATCCCAGCACTTTGGGAGGCCAAGATGGGTGGATCACTTGAGGACAGGAGTTTGAGACCAGCCTGGCCAACATGGTGAAAACACATATCTACTAAAAACATAAAAAAATTAGCCGGGCGTGGTGGTGTGCACCTGTAGTCTCAGCTACTCTGGGCGGCTGAGGCAGGAGAATCACTTGAACCTGGGATACGGAGGTTGCAGTGAGCCGAGATCTTACTACCGCACACCAGCCACCCTGGGCGACAGAGTGAGACTCCATCTCAAAAAAATAAAAATAAAATAAAGTTTTTACTTTATTTGGAGAAACTTTGTTTTAAAAAATGTATTTACATTATTATATTTTAAGTATATTTTACTTAATAATTCAATTAAGGCTTTTGGTTTAACTATATTTAACAGATAGACAAACCTTTTAATTTTAGTTATTTTAGTTATCTAAAACGACACATGCCCTTTTTAAGGGAAAAAATTCAAATACAGAAAATTAAGAGAAGAAAAAATTTTTAAATCAAATCATCAGCAGTACTAGTAGTTAAAATTTCAATTGATGCTCAATCTAGACATCTGTCATTATGTATATACATGTTGTGTATATACACATAAAGATAGAAATTTATACAGTTTATATTAGGATCATTTTTTTTTTCTTTTTTTGGAGTCAGGGTCTCACTGTGTTACCCAGTCTAGAGTACAGTTATGCAATCATGGCTCACTGGAACCTTGACCGCCTGGGCTCAGGCAGTCTTCCCACCTTAGCCTTCTCAGTAGCTGGGACTACAGGCATGCACCACCACAACTGGCTAATTTTTAAATTTTTTATAGAGGCAGGGTCTTACTTTGTTGCCTGGGATGGTCTCAAACTCCTGGGCTCAAGGGATCATCCCACTTTGGCCTCTCAAAAGCTCTGGAATTATAGATGTGAGCTGCCGTGCCCAGCCCAGGATCTTTCTTTATATGCTTTTCTGTAATCTGCACTTCTACCTTCATCCAGCAAATCTTACTGCCCACCCTTCATGTGCAAGGCCCTATAGTGAGCACGTTGCACCAGCTTGCCTTAGGAGAAACTTGAGATACAGAGCCTGCACTGGAAATTTAGGGCGACTCTACATGAGAATGCCTGTCTATTCATATCCTCACTAACCCCGAGTGTTGTTAATTTACTGAAAGCAGTTTTAAATGCTTCCTGACCAGGGAACGAAGAAGCTTAAGTTCTGGGAATGGGAGGATAGAAGTGCCAGAAAAGAGTTGGGGAGTTCAGAAATCCCTGCAGCGGTCCCCCTCCCTCTCCTTTCACTTTCTGTCTTTCTGGTCTTTTGGTCTTTGTTACACTAGTGATAAACCATCAAAGAATGATGGAATGATGCTAAACTTCTCTATTTTCTTTTTTTTGAGACAGAGTCTCACTCTGTCACCCAGGTTAGAGTGCAGTGGCATGATCTTGGCTTACTGCAACCTCCTCCTCCCAGGTTCAAGCGATTCTCAGCCACAACCTTCCAAGTAGCTGGGATTACAGGCCCATGCCACCATGCCTGGCTATTTTTTTTGTATTTTAGTAGATCCACCTGCCTCAGCCGCTCAAATTTTTGGGATTACAGATGTGAGCCACTGCACCTGGCCTAATATTCTCTATTCCTGGAGATAGATTTAATGAGCTTTTTCTCCCTCTCTCTTCACTTATTCCTTGTGCATGTTATCAATATTTTGAAACATTATGTCATGTCCTTTGATCAGTTGAAGGCTGACATTGAAAAGGCTTATGGGGATTGGGTGTCGTGGCTCACACCTGTAAATCCCAATGCTTTGGGAGGCAGAGTCAGGAGGATCACTTGAACCCAGGAGTTTGAGACCAGCCTGGGCAACAAAGTGAGATCCCATTCCTACAAAAATTTAAAAAACTAGACATGTGCCATTACACTTCAGCCTGGGTAACAGAGTGAGACTCCATCTCAAAAAACTAAACTAAACTAAACAGGCATGGTGGCACACACCTGTAGTTCTAGCTACTCAGGAAGCTGAGGTAGGAGGATCACTCATGTCCAGGAGTTGGAGGAGGCAGTGAGCTATGATCATGCACTGCACTAGGCCACAGAGTGGGACCCTGTCTCAAAAAAAAAAGAAAGAAACAAAAGGAAGGGCTCATGTAGTTCAAGCCCTTCTCTTCATGCAAGGGGATGCTAAGGCCCATGATGGTGAAGGGCCTGGCAAAGCTTGCACAGATAGTGTGTGACAGAGCTGGCTCAAACCCATCTTTGGGAGCTGTCTAATCTCTTTTTCTGAGTCTTTATGTTCATAGACAAGTTAGGATGAGTAAAGTAAGTGCTAAATTCCATATTTCATGTTCTGCATATCTGGGCTCAGATGCTTGTCATTTTCCAATGGTAACTCCATCAATGCCTCCTAGTGGTATAAATTTTAATACTTCTTGTATGCCCAGCCCCCTTTTAGAAATTTGAGATTTTAGGAAGGGACTAGTAATAAAAGGTAAAATAAATTATTTTCTGGCCAGGCACGGTGGCTCACATCTGTAATCCCAGCACTTCGGGAGGTTGAGGTAGATGGATCACCTGAGGTCAGGAGTTCAAGACCAGCCTGGCCAACAAGGCAAAATCCCATCTCTACTAAAAATGCAAAAATTATCCAGGAGTGGTGGTGGGTGCCTGTAATCCCAGCTACTTGGGAGGCTGAGGCAGGAGAATCACTTGAACCTGGGAGGCGGAGGTTGCAGTGATCTGAGATTCTGCCACTGCACTCCAGCCTGGGCAACAGAGTGAGACTCTGTCTCAAAAAAAATAAATAAATAGGCCAGGTGCAGTGGCTTACACCTGCAATCCCTCAGGAGGCTCAGGCAGGAGAATCACTTGAACCCGGGAAATGGAGGTTGCAGTGAGCCGAGATTGTACCACTGCACTCCAGCTCAAAAAATAAATAAATAAATAATAAATTATTTTCTTTTTTTATTTATTTTTTCGGCATCCACCCAACATGGTGAAAAATTCCTCTTAATGTCACTGAACTGTAAACTTAAGATGAAAAATTGTAAATTTCATGCTATGTATATTTCACCACAGTAAAAAAATTCCTCGTTCTTATTGTAGTGGTCTCCATGTCTTCAGTATTTCCTTCCCCTTCTCCATCTCACCTGTATACATTCACTTTGGTAATTAGCACCTTTCTTAATTTATTGGCAGGATAACGTCATTAGCAGAATCTCAACTTCAGACCCGCCAACAAATTAAGAAACTGGAGGAGTTGCAGCAAAAAGTTTCCTACAAAGGGGACCCCATTGTACAGCACCGGCCGATGCTGGAGGAGAGAATCGTGGAGCTGTTTAGAAACTTAATGAAAAGGTAACTTAGCATCCTTGTCCCTTTCCCTCATCTAAAAAAATACCTAAAGACTCAAGTGGTAGAGCGAGAGGCGGGCTGACTTCTGGTCGCGGCCATGGCGCGTGAGCCCATCTTCTCTTTCCTCAGTGCCTTTGTGGTAGAGCGGCAGCCCTGCATGCCCATGCATCCTGACCGGCCCCTCGTCATCAAGACCGGCGTCCAGTTCACCACTAAAGTCAGGTAGGCCACGCCACTTGCGTTTCCAGTAGAGATTTTACTGAGGGACACTGTTAGGGGGAGGGTAGAGTTGGTGGCCAGGGTCGTTCTTTCCAGGTGTGGTGTCACAGGCAGTACACTGTTGCGGGGATGAAATTTGTTGCCATACTATCTGCTTGCTCTCTGATTCTGATGTCAAAAGCAAAAGAGCAGTCATCTTTTTGAAGGTACCTGGGCATATTCCTATGATTGTAGACCTGGAGTCTCAGGCCACAGCTTCTCCTTCTGCCCAAGGGACAAAATAATGTCGTCTATTTTCTGTTCTTTGAGGCTACTCTTCCCTGTGGATTTTAAGGGAAAGAGTAAGGCTTAGTGATGGGGAAGCTGAGAGGCCCCAGGGCAGGTGGGTGGTGGGCCTGTAGGGTGAGGTGTTACTTTCACACTCAAGTCAGAACAGGTGTGCTGGCGTTTTGACCTTCTGCAGCGAAATTTCCCTCCTCAGAAACTTAGTATGGTGTTCGGTTTCAGGATTAATAGAACAAAATGCCAGCTGCACTGCATGTGTTCCTGTAATATTTTTCATTATATGGCTTTGATTATCCTTTTGTGAATCTCTCACAACTTCAAGTTGTTAGTTCTTAGATGTTTTCTCAGTACCTTTGGCTTGAAGGGGTGATACTCATCTTTTGTTTTTGTTTGAGACAGGGACTCACTCTCACCCAGGCTGGTGTGCAGTGGCATGATCTCAGCTCACTGTAACCTCCATCTCCCAGGTTCAAGTGATTCTTGTGCCTCAGCCTCCTGAGTAGCTGGGAATAGAGGTGCGTGCCACCACACCCGGCTAATTTTTTTTTTTTTTTTTTTTTTTTTTTTGAGACAGAGTCTCGCTCTTTCAGCCAGGCCAGAGTGCAGTGGTGCAATCTCAACTCACTGCAACCTCCACCTCCCAGGTTCAAGCGATTCTCCTGCCTCAGCCTCCCTGAGTAGCTGGACCGACACATTCCACCATACCCGGCTAATTTTTGTATTTTTAGTAGAGACAGGGTTTCTCCATGTTGGCCAGGCTGGTCTCAAACTCCTGACCTTGGTGATCCACCCACCCCGGCCTCCAAAAGTGCTGGGATTACAGTGTGAGCCACCGTGCTCGGCCAATTTTTTTTTTTTTTTTTTTTGAGATGGAGTCTTGCTCTATCACCCAGGCTAGAGTGCTGAGGTGTGATCTCGGATCACTGCAGCCTCCGCCTCCCGGGTTCAAGTAATTCTCCTGCCTCAGCCTCCCAAGCAGCTGGGATTACAGGTGCCTGCCACCACGCCCAGCTGATTTCTGTATTTTTAGTAGAGACAGGGTTTCGCCATCTTGGCCAGGCTGGTCTCGAACTCCTGACCTTGTGATCCACCCGCCTCAGCCTCCCAATGTGCTGGGATTACAGGCGTGAGTCACCGCGCCCGGCCCTATTTTAATTTTTTTAAAGAGAGTGATAGGGGCCGGGCACGGTGGCTCTCGCCTGTAATCCCAGCACTTTGGGAGGCCAAGGTGGGTGGATCACCTGAGGTCGGGAGTTCGAGACCAGCCTGACCAACATGGAGAAACTCCGTCTCTACTAAAAATACAAAATTAGCTGGGCGTGGTGGCGCACGCCTGTAATCCCAGCTACTTGAGAGGCTGAGGCAGGAGAATTGCTTGAACCCAGGAGGCGGGGGTTGCAGTGAACGGAGATCGCGCCATTGCACTCCAGCCCAGGTAACAAGAGTGAAACTCTATCTCAAAAAAAAAAAAAAAAGAGAGAGAAAGAGAGAGAGATAGGATCTCGCTCTGTCACCTAGGCTAGAGTGCAGTGGCATGATCATAGGTCACTATAGCCTTGAACTCCTGGGCACAAGTGATCGTCTTGCCTCAGCCTCCTGAGTAACTGCGACTACAGGTACATGCTACCACACCCCGCTAATTTTTAAACTTTTTATAGAGGTGGGCTCTTGCTTTGTTGCCCAGACTGTTATGGAACTCCTGGGCTCAAGGGATCCTCCCAGCTTCACCTCCCACAGTACTGAGATTATAGATGTGAGCCTATAATTATAGACAGCTTGGCTTATTTACCTGTTGGAAATGAAGAATTATGAATTTTACATTTCTTCAAGAAAAGATTATGGGAGATTTTACTGACTTTTTTTCCACTGGATTTTTTCTTTTTAAATAGGTTGCTGGTCAAATTCCCTGAGTTGAATTATCAGCTTAAAATTAAAGTGTGCATTGACAAGTAAGTACTCCTATCTTAGCTCTTTTTTCAAATGAGGAATAGAAAAATGAGAACTTTGACAGACATCATTTGAACTAGAGACTCGATCTTTATTCAGAGATCTTCATTTTGTGGACAAAAGTTTTCAAAAGCCTTGGGGTGCGTTGTCATTTACGTGCCTGAACAAAGCCACAAAAGCTGGGGGTACAGATTTGATTTGTGGTTGCTATTGTGACAACCAGTCCCTCTTTTTCTTTGTTTAGTGTTTTACTTGTACATGTCATTCATGCATATTATATATAAGACTGAGATCATGTGTTAATGACTGGGATACGTTCTGCAAAATAGATCGTTAGGCAATTTTGTTGTGCAAACATTGTAGAGTATATAGTCCTTACACAAACCTGGGTGGCAGAACCTACTGCACACCTATGCTATGTGGCAGAGCCTACTGGTCATAGGCTGCAAACCTGTACAGTATGTTACTGTGCTGAATACCGTAGGCAATTGTAACACATCTCAATGAAGTAGGAATTTTTCAGCTCCATTATAATCTTATGGGACCACCTTCATATATGCAGTTTGTTGTTGACCGAAACGTCGTTATATGTTCTTTCCATAGATAGCACGTGGAAAGAATAGATCTCTTTTTTTTTAATTGTTCCACACTTTACCATATAATGGAATACTCAAAATTTCATAATACCTTTCAGGATGTGAAATACATATACCCTTTGACAACATTAGAAAAGAGAAAATGTGGGCTGGGTGCGGTGGCTCACACCTGTAATCCCAGCACTTTGGGAGGCCGAGGCAGGCGGATCACGAGGTCAGGAGATCGAGACCATCCTGGCTAACACGGTGAAACCCCGTCTCTACTGAAAATACAAAAAAACTAGCTGGGCGTGGTGGCGGGCGCCTGTAGTCCCAGCTACTTGGGAGGCTCTGAGGCAGGAAAATGGCATGAACCTGGGAGGTGGAGTTTGCAATGAGCCGAGATCACACCACTGCACTCCAGCCTGGGTGACAGAGCCTCCTTCTCAAAAAAAAAAAAAAGAGAAAATGCGGCTGGGCACGGTGGCTCACGCCTGTAATCTCAGCACTTTGGGAGGCTGAGGTGGGCAGATCACTTGAGGTCGAGAGTTCGAAACCAGCGTGACCAACATGGGGAAACCTCGTCTCTACTAAAAATACAAAATTAGCCAGGTGTGTTGGCGCATGCCTGTAATCCCAGCTACACGGGAGGCTGAGGCAGGAGAATCACTTGAACTCAGGAGGTGGAGGTTGCGGTGAGCCGAGATTGCACCATTGCACTCCAGCCTGGGCAACAAGAGTGAAACTCTGTCTCAAAAAAAAAAAAAAGAAAAGATAAAATGCATACTTATTTTTAGTTGATGTAATTATGTGGAAATTTCATGAGAATGCACTGGAAAATAATGAAATAAGGGAGTTGACGAAGGTGGTAGGTTTAATAAGTACATATGCAATATGAAACATAGGTTCCCCTTCCTATGGGGAGGCAACCAACTGTGCCTGCTACGCAAAGGTGTTATGTTGCGCTGATCAACTGTAACTGAATGGTTTAAAGAAATGCCCAGGAGCACAGAGGTTTTTTCATGAGAGTAAATAACAGGTGGTCAAAGTAGGCTTTTTGAAGAAACACAGAGCCTATTTTATTAACAACGGTCTGTGTTCTTACAGAGACTCTGGGGATGTTGCAGCTCTCAGAGGGTAAGTTCAGCCTAGAGGCTTCCTTTTGTTCTGCTTAACCTAACTTCATCCTCCGGCTACTCGGTCACCTACATAGTTGATTGTTCCCCTGTGATTCAGATCCCGGAAATTTAACATTCTGGGCACAAACACAAAAGTGATGAACATGGAAGAATCCAACAACGGCAGCCTCTCTGCAGAATTCAAACACTTGGTATGTGGGAGGAGCTCCCCTTCACAAAGGGCCTCTGGCTGAGGGAGAGGGCTGGGGAGAGCCTCACAGGACACCTGCCTTTTTCTTTTCTTACAGACCCTGAGGGAGCAGAGATGTGGGAATGGGGGCCGAGCCAATTGTGATGTAAGTTTTGTTGGGGATGAAAGACAACTGGGGTGTTTTCCTTGAGGGAGAGGGGGTAAAGATCCTTCTTAATCTCCAGAATTAGAAACATCAACTTGTTCTCTCAGCTGTAGTTATTCCACTGTCACTTCCGGCCAAAGTGACATGAACAGAAGTTCCATGTGCCATGGAGCTCTCTGGCTTGGAACATTTCCGTGAATATCTGGGAGTTGGCTCCTCCTTAAGGAGAAGTGGAAAGTCCCTTGCTGAGTTGTTCTCCACACCCATGTGGTATAAAGCAGCTTTCCACCTTGCCTGGGGCTTTCCAAATTCCCCATCCAGCTCCTGCGGCTGACCCTGCTTGGCTCCATTTTTATGCTTGGCTCCATTTTTAGTGCCCTGTTTTTCTCTCCCACTGAGGTGGGATAGAGGGTGTAAAAGCAACAGATCTGAGTTAAACTTTAAAATAAATGACCACCTTGTGTTAGCTTGCTTAGGAAAAGGGTAAATAAAATAAAATGAACAAACAAAAACCCATCTTGTTCTTTATCCCCCTTATTTTCTGCTTTTCATTGACTCAGATTATTGGATTCTTATTGTCAAGAATAAACTTTAAACAAACAAACAAAAAAAGGTAAATGTGACCGAAAGCTAGTTTTTAGTCATTTTTAAAAATTGTGATGCCCTGTTCTTTTTCTCACGTTTGTCCCCTGAACAATTCTTCCTCTTTAAAATGTAGCAGTCCTAGCTGGGCGTGCTGGCTCACGCCCAGCACTTTGGGATGCCAAGGCAGGCTGGTCACTTGAGGTCAGGAGTTCAAGACCAGCCTGGCCAACATGGTGAAAGCCCGTCTCTACTAAAGATACAAAAATTAGCTGGGTGTGATGGTGCACGCCTGTAGTCCCAGCTACCGGGGAGGCTGAGGCATGAGAATCCCTTGAACCTGAGAGGTGGAGCTTGCAGTGAGCCGAGATTTTGCCACTGCACTCTAGCCTGGGCAACAGAGTGAAACTCTGTCTCAAAAAAATAAATAAAATAAAATAAAATGTAGCAGTCCTTTTAAAAAATGTGGAATTTTACTTGACAGTAGAGTGAAGTAGCCTGTATGCAATGATATGGGAAAATGTACATGATATATTTAGAAAAAGCAAAATGTAAAATAATTTGAATAGTATATTAGTATATGTGTTTTAAAAATACGCTATACTCTTATGTGTATTCATATGTATATTAAGAAATTCTGGAGGAATATACCAGCAGTGCTATGTGTATTAGTGCTGATGTTGGTATCCATGGCTATTCTAGACTGTCTCTATGATATTTGCATTTTAAACTGAATATATTACTTTTATAATCAGAAAAATAGTATTAAAAATGAATTATAAAATTATAATTCAATTTCTTTTTTCTTTTTTTTTTTTTTTTTGAGTCGGAGTCTCGTTCTATCGGAGTGCAGTGGTGCGATCTCAGCTCACTGCAACCTCTGCCTCCTGGGTTCAAGCGATTCTCCTGCCTCAGCCTCCCAAGTAGCTGGGACGGTAGGTGCACGCCACCACGCCCAGCTAATTTTTGCATTTTCAGTAGAGACAGGGTTTCACCGTATTGGTCAGGCTGGTCTTGAACTCCTGACCTCGTGATCCACCCATCTCGGCCTCTGAAAGTGCTGGGATTACAAGCATGAGCCACTGTGCCCAGACTAGAATTCAATTTCTGAGAATTCACTGACAACTCTTACTTAAAATAAGGTTGCTATACTGATGTGAGACATTGTTATAGTCAGTTTGGAAAACACTTTGGCAGTATAAAAATGAACATACCTGTAAACCAATGGTGCCATTCCCAGGATTTAATAGCAGAGAAATCTTTGCATATATGTCCCAGGAGACATGTATAAAGTGGACATCAGCCTGATTATAAGCTCTAAATGCAACCCAAATAAATGCCCATCAACATTAGAATGAATACGTGATTTGTGGTGTAGACACAATGGAATACTCCACAGCTGTGAAAAGGAGTACACTGCAGATACACATAACCATGTGGATTCCTTTCACATCAAGCGAAAAGTGAATCACAGAAGAATTCACTGGAGTCCATATGTGTAAGGTTCACAAACGTCCCAAACTAAACAATAGCTACATTGCTTAGATAAACAAATATGGTAAAACTGTTAAAAAAAAAAAAAAAAAGGCTAGGAAATGATAAACCCAAAAGACAAAATAGCAGTTATTTCTGAGGGAGGAGGGAAGGGGATGGGGTTGGGAAAGGGCACCCAGAGAATTTCAGGAGTGATGGACTTTTCCTTAAATTGAATGGTGGGTTCACATTGTTTTGTTATTCTTTGTGCCTTACGTATTTTACAAATAACCGATTGGATCTATGTAATATTATAATACAAACTGAGTAAAGGATTAGGTTGAGGATCATAGCATTGGAAGTTCTTGGTGTTGAAGAGAGTAAGTGCCGAGCAAGTTGTGTCCCTGGCAGTTTGTCTGTGACCACCTGGTGGCTTACCCTTCTTAGTGTGGTGAGGCTTGGCATGTCACTTTCCTTGGCTGTGGCTGTTAGTACTGAATGCCATTCTCTCTGAGGAAAAGCGTCCTTCTCTTTTTTGTTGATTGATTGATTGATTGAGACTCACTGTGTCACCCAGGCTGGAGTGCAGTGGCGCGATCTTGGCTCACTGCAACCTCTGCCTCCTGGGTTCAAGCGATTCTCCTGCCTCAGCCTCCTGAATAGCTGGGACTACAGGCTCCCACTACCATGCCCAGCTAATTTTTGTATTTTTAGTAGAAACGGGGTTTCACCAAATTACTGGCCAGGCTGGTCTCGAATTCCTGATCATGTGATCCACCTGCCTCGGCCTCCCAAAGTGCTAGGATTGTAGATGTGAGCCATCACGCTCAGCCTTTTAATTTAATTTTTTTTAAGACAGTCACTCTGTCACCCCAGCTAGAGTGCAGTGGCACAATCATAGCTCACTGCAGCCTCCATCTCCTAGGCTCAAGCCATCCTCCCACCTCAGCCTCTTGAGTAGCTGGGGTTATAGGTGTGCACCACCACACCCAGCTAATTTTTGTATTTTTTGCAGAGATGGAGTTTTGCTGTGATGCTTAGGCTGGTCTCAAACTCCTGGGCTCAGGCAATCCTCCTGCCTTGGCCTCCCAAAGTGCTGGGATTACAGGCGTAAGCCACCACACCTGGCCTAAGAGTGTCCTTCTCGTTACTGTAGGCTTCCCTGATTGTGACTGAGGAGCTGCACCTGATCACCTTTGAGACCGAGGTATATCACCAAGGCCTCAAGATTGACCTAGAGGTAAGTTCTGCAGCAGAATCGGTGAGAGGCTACATGGAGGGGTGACTCAGGACAAAAACTTCCACTGGGATTTTTACAAGAGAAGGTGGAATGATTACTGTTTGCTTAACACTGCATTTATTTTTGCTTACTTTTCTCCAAAAAAATCCTTGGCATCCCATCTGGCAATAAAGTCTTGCTTGAGTGCTTAGAAGATGTGTGTATATTGAGCTTTCAGCAAACTTGATATGAAAATCTCTATTTAGAAATTGATTGGCCGGGCGCGGTGGCTCACACCTATAATCCCAGCACTTTGGGAGGCTGAGGCGAGTGGATCACGAGGTCAGGAGTTTGAGACCAGCCTGGCCAACATGACGAAACCCCGTCTTTGCTAAAAATACAAAAATTAGCTGGGCCTGGTGGCGGGTGCCTATAATCCCAGCTACTCGGGAGACTGAGGCAGGAGAATCACTTGAACCTGGGAGGCAGAGGTTGCAGTGAGCTGAGATTGTGCCATTGCACTCCAGCCTGGGTGACAGAGTGAGACTCCGTCTCAAAAAAAAAAGAAATTAGAACTGACTTTATAAAGTTTGGGCATAAGAGTCTTAGCAGCCAGTGTGTTTAGTATACAGAAAATCATGGCAATGACATTCTTCTTTCCCAACTTCCTTGATTTTTAAATTAAGATATACCTAGAAAAGCAGGAATCCTGGTCTTTGATTCCTGAGACCTCCCTGTTTCATGTGAAGATACAGCTTCAAGTCTTGGAGAATGCCTCCAAGGTCTTAAGAATGGGGAATCTGTGGACCGTGAGTCAAGCTTTGAGCAAGTCAGGTTTTACAAGGGACCGGTATGTTCCGACAGCAGCCCGAGTTGTGTGGCCACACTGGGCATTCTTTCCACTCTGAGTGCTGACTGAGCTGACTCACTCACACTCTTCGCCTAGAGTTGGCAGCAGGTGTGGTTTATGGCATGCCCTTTCATTCTGAGCCCTGTGAGATGCGGGTGAAGAGATTTCCGAGGCTGTGAGAGCCCCGCTGCCTCCCCAGCTCAGTCCCCACTTCCTCCGCAGACCCACTCCTTGCCAGTTGTGGTGATCTCCAACATCTGTCAGATGCCAAATGCCTGGGCGTCCATCCTGTGGTACAACATGCTGACCAACAATCCCAAGGTTAGTGCCCCCTCCTTTTAGTTGGTGCCCCGGGATCTCTTGCGACTTATGGGTACCTAGTATAGACAATGAGCACCATCCCTCATCTAAACAAGCAAATGTGTTCTTTCCAATAGAACGTAAACTTTTTTACCAAGCCCCCAATTGGAACCTGGGATCAAGTGGCCGAGGTCCTGAGCTGGCAATTCTCCTCCACCACCAAGCGAGGACTGAGCATCGAGCAGCTGACTACACTGGCAGAGAAACTCTTGGGTCCGCATTTCACCCCTTCTCCCTCCCGCCCGCCCAGAAAAGGGATCCGGCCCATAGGGCTGTTCATTTGGGCCGTGTCTACTGAGCATTAGGCCATGTTTCTTTCCTGAGCAAGGCGCTGTGCTGGTGCCAGGAAACAGGGGAGTTGGGGAGTTGGGGTGCAGAGACAGTTTGCAGTTTTCAGTCGAGGTGATCATTTTTGAGGTGGGAGGTAGATTTCTTTTCTCCTGGTTGCTGTCTCATTCACCCACTCTATCTAACCTTAGAACATCTTTTAAGTGTGTTGGAAGGTGGCGCTAAAGGCTTGACATTCCCTGTCCATTTTTTTAATAAACTATAGGCTAGTTGTTTTTTTTTTGTTTTATTTTGTTTTGTTTTGTTTTTTTGAGACGAGTCTTGCTCTGTTGCCCAGGCTGGAGTGCAGTAGTGTGATCTCGGCTCACTGCAACCTCCGCCTTCTGGGTTCAAGCGATTCTCCTGCCTCGGCCTCCCGAGTAGCTGAGACTACAGGTGCCCACCACCACGCCCAGCTAATTTTTGTATTTTTAGTAGAGACGGGGTTTTACCATGTTGGCCAGGATGGTCTTCGTCTCTTCATCTCGTGATCCGCCCACCTCGGCCTCCTAAAGTGCTGGGATTACAGGCGTGAGCCACTGTGCCCAGCCTAGGCTAGATTTTAAAAAAGAATTAGTGGAATATTTTATGTGCTACCTGGGCTAGAAGTAGCTTTGTTCTAATAAAGCTGTTGCCACCAAATACACCTGTCTGACACCCGATGTCAGCTTGTTAGTGAGTGCTGCTGTTGGTTCCCAGCCCGCCACGCGAGGTTGAGAAGAGCAGGGGGACTTGTTACATCACCCTCCATCCCTGCTGGGCTACCTAGCAACAAAAGTGAGTCAAATGATGGGGTAGTGTTTGTCCTCATGTGCACACACACAACAGTGCCTACCTTCAAAGATGTGAAAGCCAATTATTTTGTGGCCCATTGTGAGACAAATGTGTGTGTGTGTTCTGTTTTAAGAAATAACCTCTTGACTGCAAGCTGAAAATGTACTACTTGACTCTTTCTTTTCCTTCAGGACCTGGTGTGAATTATTCAGGGTGTCAGATCACATGGGCTAAATTTTGCAAAGTAAGCAGTCTTGTTAAATTCTCGTGGGAATGGGAATGCTCACCTGCACGGCTGTCGTTGAGGGCTCTGGCTTGAAGGCCCTGAACTCTTGGTCCATTGGCCAATAGGACCTGCCTGAGGGTAGACGGGCCTGAGGATTTGGGTGATGCACTGCACCCCTAGGAAGGGAAACGCTGGGATGGCAGTAGACTTGGCTTTCCCATTACTCTTTTCTGCAGGAAAACATGGCTGGCAAGGGCTTCTCCTTCTGGGTCTGGCTGGACAATATCATTGACCTTGTGAAAAAGTACATCCTGGCCCTTTGGAACGAAGGGTAGGTGGGACAGAGTGTGCACAGATGTAACCAAGTCCCCTGCTCTCAGCAAGCCAGTGGCAGGGGATGGATGCCCTGTTAGCAATAACAACACTGTTCCTCCTCCTTGGCGCCAGGTACATCATGGGCTTTATCAGTAAGGAGCGGGAGCGGGCCATCTTGAGCACTAAGCCTCCAGGCACCTTCCTGCTAAGATTCAGTGAAAGCAGCAAAGAAGGCGGCGTCACTTTCACTTGGGTGGAGAAGGACATCAGCGGTAAGCGAGGCTCCCACCCACCCCACCTGCTGGCGGCTGCTGAGGCCTCATCACCGCTTCTAGTTCCAAGCACCTACTGCCCCCTGGTGGGCGGAGATGGCCTCGACTCCCTGTTTCACTCAGACTCGCAAAACACATTTGGGTGACTTCTAAATCCTTCCAGCTGAAGGATTGGTTTGCTTTGTTTTGCTTGCTCCAGTGACTATTTGTTGAGAATTTTGCAATTTAAATTGTATTCTTCATCTCTTTTTCTACTTAACCCTGTTAATATATCTTACACAAGTAGTTATATTCAAGTTTATTTTCTATGACCCAACTGGTAGCCTCTTCTTAATTAGAAGCCAGCCTGAATATTTCCACAGTGCCAGGCCACTGAACAGGGTATTCAGGGTCTCAGCACTAGGGTGGCTTAAGTCTTTTCCCCTTTGAGGAAAGAAAAAATGGGCAGTTTTCTCTGAGATGACCTAGCTGTAGGTTCCATGATCTTTCCTTCCCACGTCCTGTGAGACAGGTAAGACCCAGATCCAGTCCGTGGAACCATACACCAAGCAGCAGCTGAACAACATGTCATTTGCTGAAATCATCATGGGCTATAAGATCATGGATGCTACCAATATCCTGGTGTCTCCGCTGGTCTATCTCTACCCTGACATTCCCAAGGAGGAGGCATTCGGAAAGTATTGTCGGCCAGAGAGCCAGGAGCATCCTGAAGCTGACCCAGGTAGTTGTTGATTTTCCATGTTCCTGGCATTTAATTTTTGGGAAAAGTTGGAAATTTGGGGATCCTTGGAGGATAGATAGGCAAATGCCTGAATAACCTGGGGGATCCTTATTTCTCCTTATGGGAAAGAATTGTAGTGAGTGCTTTTGTTGGGGTGACCGATGGGATTTGAGAGGAGAATCAGAATCACTTAGAGTAGTGCAGTTCCTGCTCCACAGAGAGTGCATGAATCTAAAGAGGGGATACAGCCTGGGCAATGTGGTGAAACCTCGTCTCTACAAAAAATCCAAAAAAATTACCCGGTGTGGTGGCACACATTTGTAGTCGTAGCTACTTGGGAGGCTGAGGTGGGAGGATCACCTGAGCCAAGGAGTTCAAGGCTGTAGTGAGCGGTGATCATGCCACCGCACTCCAGCCTGGCTGACAGAGTGAGACACTGTGTCAAAAAATAAAAATAAAGAAGGGGTTAATACACATACGTCCCCCAAAACATGCCTACAACATGAGAAGGGAAAGTGAGGGCAGTTAACAGGATGCCCTGCTGGCACAGTGCTTCTTAGTAGATGCTAGAAGGTTTGAGGCCCAGATTTCAGCCCAGCATATGGCTTTTTGCCTGTAACTGAACCATGTCAGTGTGCCAGCTGGTCTGAAGAAAGGGTTTCTGGAAGAAATGATTATTAGCTGCGTGGGAGTGTGGTTTACAGCAGAGTAGAAGAGCTGGGAGCATCGTGTTTGAAGGGGAAGACAGTGACTGGGTGGAGGGGCAAGGGATTGGTATTTAGAATGTGCAAGTATTAAGAAGAAGGTATATTTTAATGTGTAAGAGGATATGTACTTATATGTTACGTATAAATTATTTTAGCTGGGCGAAGTGGCTCATGCCTATAGTCCTAGCACTTTGGGAGGCCCAGGCGAGAGGATCACTTGAGCCTGGGAGTTTGAGACCAGCCTAGACAACATAGTGAGACCCTATCTATACAAAAAAAAAATTTTTTTTTAATTAGCCAGGTGTGGTGGTTTGTGCCTGTAGTCCTAGCTACTCGGGAGGCTGAGGTGGGAGGATTGCTTGAGCCCAGGAGGTTGAGGCTGCAGTGAGCCATGATTGCACCACTGCACTCCAGCCTGGGTGACAGAGCAAGACCTTGTCTCACCAAAAAAAAAAAAAAAAAAAGAGAGAGAAAAAGAGAAAAATTAAAAATACTGTAATCTCAGCTGGGCATGGGGATTCACGCCTGCAGTCCTAGCACTTTGGGAGGCTGAAGCAGGAGGATCACTTGAGGCCAGGAGCTCAAGACCAGCCTGGCAACATAGCAAGACCCCACTACACACACACACACAAAGAAAAGAAAGAAAAAAAAAAGAAACAAAACTGTAATCTCTGCAACTGTCCTCAGTGTGGAGGGGGTGTCCCTGTCTGTTCCCATTCAGCACTTGCTGTTTTGACTCTCTGGGTTCTGTGTGCAGGTCTTGATGTTGATGGGGAGTCTCTGGTTTGCCATTCTTTGTTTTATTTAACTTTCTGTAATCATAAAGCCAATGATGGGCTTTTTTTTTTTTTTTTTTTTTTTGAGACTGAGTCTTGCTCTATCACCCAAGCTGGAGTGCAGTGGCACCATGTCGGCTCACTACAACCTCCACCTCCCGGTTCAAGCAATTCTCCTGCCTCAGCCTCCCGAGTAGCTGGGATTATAGGCTTGCGCCACCATGCCCAGCTGATTTTTGTATTTTTTGTAGAGAAAGGGTTTCGCCATGTTGGCCAGGCTGGCCTCAAACTCCTGACCTCAGGTGATCCGCCCACTTCAGCCTCCCAAAGTGCTGGGATTACAGGCGTGAGCCACTGTGCCTGGCCTAATGATGGGCTCTTTAATGTGTTCCTTTAGGGTTGGCGCCTTGCCCTAGTTGCTGTTGAAAAAACTATTTTTGTCCAAATAGCACACACACAGAAACCTACCAACTTCCCTCCCACTTTTTCCTAGGAATTCCTTCTGAGGGATTTCTTGGGATGGGGCAGAATGGGGCTTGGAAGAGGGAGTTGGAGCTAATTGACTGTTGCCTTTCTCCTTTGTTGGGGTCCTGAGTCTTGTTCCCACTGTAAAAGTTACTCACTTCCTGTCTGCCGCCTATCTGTCTTTGCACGTGTGCTTCAGTTGGGAGATCTGTTTATCAGCCCCTGCCACACGGCTCTTTGTTCCTTCTGCAGAGGACGTTGGGGTCCCACGGCTGGTCCTTTTGACTCATTTTGCTTTCAAGGTCCCACCTCCCAGTCTGAGGCTGCATCCTCCATTACCATCCCCCTTCCTGTGGGCTGGGAGGCCAGGTCCTTTCCTGCCCAGCGATGTCAGCGTTTCCTCAGGGGCCAGGCACATCAGGAGAAAGGAACTAATTACTTGAGTAATTTGCCTTGCCTTGCTGAGAGGAGTGTGCCCTGAGGGACTCCATGTGAGTGTAGTGACGGGTGTGGGGGTGTCCCTGTGTTATTATAAAATGGGTGCCTTCAGGACAATGAGCATGTGACCATTTCCTCTATTTCCATCACAAGAGTATTATGGTATGAGGGTCTCAGGGTTAGATTATCCTCCCAAGACTCTTCTCTCTTCCTTCTCTACTGGAAGCCCACATAGCATTTCCTTATGGCTTGAGGGAGAGGTTCGGAGCCACTTACAAATTAGATAAAGTACGTTTACAATCTTGTACAAAGCCACACATGAAGTCATTTTTCTCAGCTTTTTTTTTTTTTTTTTGAGACTGAGTCTCGCTCTATCGCCCAGGCTGGAGTGCAGTGGCGTGATCTTGCTTCACTGAAACCTCTGCCTCCCAGGTTCAAGAGTTTCTCATACCTCAGCCTCCTGAGTAGCTGGAATTACAGACTTGTGCCACTATGCCCGGCTAATTTTTGGATTTTTAGTAGAGACCAGGTTTCACCCTGTTGGCCAGGCTGGTCTCGAACCCCTGACCTCAAGTGATCTTCCCACCTGGGCCTCCCAAAGTGCTGGGATTATAGGCGTGAGCCACAGTGCCCGGCCTTGTTTTTGTTTTGTTTTGACAGTCTGTCACTCTGTCACCCAGGCTGGAGTGCAGTGGTGCGATCTCACCTCACTGCAGCCTCTGCCTCCCAGGTTCAAGTGATTCTCCTGCCTCAGCCTCCTGAGTAGCTGGGATTACAGGCGTGCCACCATGCCCAGCTATTTTTGTATTTTCATTAAAGACAGGGTTTCCCCATGTTGGCGAGGCTGGTCTTGAACTCCTGGCCTCAAGTGATCCACCTGCTTCAGCCTCCCAAAGTGCAGGGATTACAGGCATGAGCCACTGTGCCCGGCCTCAGCTATCTTGATTGCTGGAGAATTAAGTCCTTTTCTGTCTAGGGTGTCAGCTCCCTAAGGGCTGGGCCAAAACGGTTGGATTTATAAGACACTGGAGCCCTGCCTCAGTAGCTCCTTTGAATTCTGCACTGAATTGATCAGTTTCTTGGCCCAAAGTAAACTCAGATGGCGGCCCAAGAGCCACTCTGCAGTGCCTTCTTTCACATGGTCATCATGCTCTCTGATCCCTCAGGTTCTGTCTAAGCCTCATGTTTTACGACCGTGCTGTTCTCAGCCCACCCCACCCTGCCCTATGCCTTCTCAATGGTTTGTTCGCCTGAATTCCTCAGATTTCATGCCAGTATCCCCAAGGTTCCTTGACCTCTTGGTGTAAGCATTCAG
Source organism: Pongo pygmaeus (assembly GCF_028885625.2). Classification (NCBI taxonomy): domain Eukaryota; kingdom Metazoa; phylum Chordata; class Mammalia; order Primates; family Hominidae; genus Pongo; species Pongo pygmaeus. Next base: position 75,415,258 of record NC_072392.2, on the reverse strand, counting down.
CATCTAAAATTCATTTTATTCCTGTCATCGCATTTCTAACTGTAGAACAAGAATTATAAATGACAAAGCTCATAGAAAATTGGCACCTTGTCTTCCCCCTCCCTCTTATTTTATACATAAAAGAGAACATGGGCTGGGCATTGTGGCCAAGGCTGGGCATGATAGCTCATACTTGTAATCCCAGCACTTTGGGAGGGTGAGGCAGACGGATCACCTGAGGTCAGGAGCTCAAGACCAGCCTGGCCAACATGGTGAAACCTTGTCTCTACTAAAATTACAAAAAAAATTAGCTAGGCATGGTGGCGGATGCCTGTAATCCCAGCTACTCAGGAGGCTGATGAAGGAGAATCGCTTGAACCCTGGAGGCAGAGGTTGTAGAGAGCCAAGATGGCGCTACTGCACTCTAGCCTGGGCGACAGAGCAAGACTCCGTCTCAAAAAAAAAAAAAGACAAAAATTAGCCAGGCATGGTGGTGCTGCCTGTAGTCCCAGCTGCTTGGGAGCCTAAGGCAGGAGAATCATTCTGACCCGGGAGCAGGAGGTTGCGGTAAGCCAAGATTGTGCCACTGCACTTGAGCGTGGGCAACAGAGTGAGACTGTCTCAAAACAACAACATCAACAACAGCAACAAAAGAGAGAGACCATGCCTTGCTCCAGGTCTCTTAGCTATTGAAGATGTACCTGGACCCAGGTCTCCGGCCTTCCAGTTGAAGCAATTGTACTGCCTTACAAAGTCACATTCTCTTTGGTGCTTTTTGATTGACATATTTATCCAGCTACAAAGTTACGCATGCCCTTATCCAAAAATGTGGTAGAGGCCAGATTAGTGCTGGTAGGAATAGGAGAGATAACCTTTGGCTTTGGAACCACAAGCATTAGCAGTCTCTATGTTCTTTAAAGACTCTATGTTGGTATTTAGGCTGGACACCACTGCAAAGACTACACAGGCTCGGTTCCTGCACGCAGAGAAGTTATCTAAGAGATATGACGAGGCCGGAATAGAATCCTCAGACCACGTGGAGGCTGTTAAACTTTTACATAATCTAGGGAAAGAAGGGACACAAGGTTGGCATTAGTCTAGGCTCAGGTGGGAAAAGGTTATGCTGAAAAGTCTCTGCAGCTCAGGACAGCTTTCTGCGAAGAACTGAAGTTCAAAGCTGCTAGTGCCTAGGAGATCAAATAGTATAGATGAGGGCAGACAACCCTGAGGGGCAGATGGAGCTTTCCAGACAATCTTAGCATGAGAATGGAGTGAGTTTCAAATCAGTCCTGCCGAGGCAGATGGCTTCCTCCTGCTCTGCTTACTGAATGCGAAGTCACAGTCAGTAAGAAAACTGGTTTTCTTCTTCCCAGGCGCTGCCCCATACCTGAAGACCAAGTTTATCTGTGTGACACCGTAAGTGGCTTCCTTTCCCCATTTTGCTTTCATTTCTAATATCCTCAGTTATCCCTGGGAATAGGACACTGGGTGAGAGTTAATCTGCCAAGGGTTGGAAGCCCCTGGGCTATGTTTAGTACTCAAAGTGACCTTGTGTGTTTAAAAAGCTTGAGCTTTTATTTTTCTGTTGGAGACCAGAGTTTGATGGCTTGTGTGTGTGTGTTTTGTTCTTTTTTTTTTTCCATTGTGTCTTGTCAACCCCCCGTTTCCCCTCCTGCTGCCCCCCATTTCCTACAGAACGACCTGCAGCAATACCATTGACCTGCCGATGTCCCCCCGCACTTTAGATTCATTGATGCAGTTTGGAAATAATGGTGAAGGTGCTGAACCCTCAGCAGGAGGGCAGTTTGGTGAGTATTTGGTTGACACACCTTTTCCCTATAAGAGAAGTTGGTCCCCTTTGTGTGATGGTCTCACATGTACACACCGAGAGCTGGTCACTCGGAATGGTAGGAGGTTCTAGAGCTTTGCCCTCCAAAAGAAATGGTAGGAATGCCACATGTGTGAGTATAAATCTTCTAGCAGCCACACTGGAAATAGACGAAGTTAATTTTTACAATATATTTTATTTAACCCACTAAATCCAACATACTCTCAATTTAACATTTCAGAAAAAGTTGAGGCTGGGTGGGTGGCTCATGCCTGTAATCCCAGCACTTTGGGAGGCTGAGGTGGGTGGATCACTTGAGGTCAGGAGTTCGAGACCAGCCTGACCAAAATCTCTAAAATATAAAAATTAGCTGGGCATGGTGGCGCATGCCTGTAATCCCAGCTACTCAGGAAGCTGAGGTGGGAGGATCGCTTGAGCCTGGGAGGTGGAGGTTGCAGTGAACAGAGATCGTGCCACTGCACTCCAGCCTGGGTGACAGAGTGAGACTTCATCTCAAATAAACAAAACTAAACTAAAAGAAAAGAAAAAGTTGAGACCTTTTTTTATTCTTTTTTTTTCATACTAGGCCTTTAAAATCCAGTGGGCTTTTGACAGCCACAGCACAGCTCAGTTTGGACAAACCAAATCTCAAATGCTTGGTGGCCACGTGTGTCTCAGGGCTCCTGAATTAAACAGTAGATCAACGGCAGAAGATCTAAGGACAGCCTTAGACCTTCTGTAAACATGGAGATCTGGGAATCAGTTAAGGTGGGAAGGAGAAAGGACCCTTCCAGAGGCAGGATCCTCTAGGGAGGAGAGTAAATCTGGCTTTTCTGACCATCCCTGGGCCTTAAGGGGCAGGAGATTGGATAGCAGTGGTAGCCTGGGCGCTGTCCTCTGAAGGACTGGGGGCGTCGCCTGCCAGTTGCAGAGGGTGGACAACTGAACTAGTTTTCCCTGTCTGTCCCTCCAGAGTCCCTCACCTTTGACATGGAGTTGACCTCAGAGTGCGCTACCTCCCCCATGTGAGGAGCTGAGAACGGAAGCTGCAGAAAGATACGACTGAGGCGCCTACCTGCATTCCGCCACCCCTCACACAGCCAAACCCTAGATCATCTGAAACTACTAACTTTGTGGTTCCAGATTTTTTTTAATCTCCTACTTCTGCTATCTTTGAGCAATCTGGGCACTTTTAAAAATAGAGAAATGAGTGAATGTGGGTGATCTGCTTTTATCTAAATGCAAATAAGGATGTGTTCTCTGAGACCCATGATCAGGGGATGTGGCGGGGGGTGGCTAGAGGGAGAAAAAGGAAATGTCTTGTGTTGTTTTGTTCCCCTGCCCTCCTTTCTCAGCAGCTTTTTGTTATTGTTGTTGTTGTTCTTAGACAAGTGCCTCCTGGTGCCTGCAGCATCCTTCTGCCTGTTTCTGTAAGCAAATGCCACAGGCCACCTGTAGCTACATACTCCTGGCATTGCACTTTTTAACCTTGCTGACATCCAAATAGAATATAGGACTATCTAAGCCCTAGGTTTCTTTTTAAATTAAGAAATAATAACAATTAAAGGGCAAAAAACACTGTATCAGCATAGCCTTTCTGTATTTAAGAAACTTCAGCAGCCGGGCGCATTGGCTTACGCCTGTAATCCCAGCACTTTGGGAGGCCGAGGCAGGTGGATCACGAGGTCAGGAGATCGAGACCATCCTGGTTAACACGGTGAAACCCTGTCTCTACTAAAAGTACAAAAAATTAGCTGGGTGTTGTGGCAGGTGCCTGTAGTCCCAGCTACTCGGGAGGCTGAGGCAGGAGTATCGCTTGAACCCGAGAGGCGGAGGGTGCAGTGAGCCAAAATCATACCACTGCACTCCAGCCCAGGCGACAGAGTGAGACTCTCAAAAAAAAAAAAAAAAAAAAAAAAAAAAGAAACTTCGGTTAACAGCCCTCCTTGGTGCTTAAAGCATTCAGCTTCCTTCAGGCTGGTAATTTATGTAACCCCTGAGACGGGCTTCAGGTCAAACCCTGAAGATATCTGAAGCTGCAGCCTGGCCTTTGGTGTTGAAATAGGAAGGTTTAAGGAGAATCTAAGCATTTTAGACTTTTTTTTAATAAATAGACTTATTTTCCTTTGTAATGTATTGGCCTTTTAGTGGGTAAGGCTGGGCAGAGGGTGCTTACAACCTTGACTCCCTTTCTCCCTGGACTTGATCTGCTGTTTCAGAGGCTAGGTTGTTTCTGTAGGTGCCTTATCAGGGCTGGGATACTTCTGATTCTGGCTTCCTTCCTGCCCCGCCCTCCCGACCCCAGTCCCCCTGACCCTGCTAGTGGCATGTCTCCTCGCGTGTTTAAAGGTCCCTTGTCCTGTTTGTTTTAGGAATCCTGGTCTCAGGACCTCATGGAAGAAGAGGGGGAGAGAGTTACAGGTTGGACATGATGCAGACTATGGGGCCCCAGTGACGTGTCTGGTTGAGCTCAGGGAATATGGTTCTTAGCCAGTTTCTTGGTGATATCCAGCGACACTTGTAATGGCGTCTTCATTCAGTTCATGCAGGGCAAAGGCTTACTGATAAACTTGAGTCTGCCCTCGTATGAGGGTGTATACCTGGCCTCCCTCTGAGGCTGGTGACTCCTCCCTGCTGGGGCCCCACAGGTAAGGCAGAACAGCTAGAGGGCCTCCCTGCCTGCCCGCCTTGGCCGGCTAGCTCGCCTCTCCTGTGCGTATGGAACACCTAGCATGTGCTGGGTGGGCTGCCTCTGACGCAGAGGCATGGCCGGATTTGGCAACTCAAAACCACCTTGCCTCAGTTGATCAGAGTTTCTGTGGAATTCTGTTTGTTAAATCAAATTAGCTGGTCTCTGAATTAAGGGGGAGAGGACCTTCTCTAAGATGAACAGGGTTCTCCCCAGTCCTCCTGCCTGGAGACAGTTCATGTGTCATGCAGAGCTCTTGCTTCTCCAGCAACACTCTTCAGTACATAATAAGCTTAACTGATAAACAGAATATTTAGAAAGGTGAGACTTGGGCTTACCATTGGGTTTAAATCATAGGGACCTAGGGCGAGGGTTCGGGCTTCTCTGGAGCAGATATTGTCAAGTGCATGGCCTTAGGTAGCATGTATATCTGGTCTTAACTCTGATTGTAGCAAAAGTTCTCAGAGGAGCTGAGCCTTGTTGTGGCCCCTTAAAGAACAGGGTCCTCAGGCCCTGCCGGCTTCCTGTCCACTGCCCCCTCCCCGTCCCCAGCCCAGCCGAGGGAATCCCGTGGGTTGCTTACCTACCTGTAAGGTGGTTTATAAGCTGCTGTCCTGGCCACTGCATTCAAATTCCAATGTGTACTTCATAGTGTAAAAATTTATATTATTGTGAGTTTTTTTTTTTTTTTTTTTGGTATATTGCTGTATCTACTTTAACTTCCAGAAATAAACGTTATATAGGAACCGTCTGATAGCATGGCAGCTCTGTTTGGCTGGTGGAGGCTTCCTTTTCCCCTGCATAAGCTCTGAGGGGGCCTCACACACAGGTGGGGCCTGGGATGGGGGCCGGAAAGGGTCTTGAGAGGAGGTGGTTGCCTTAGTCCCCCCCTCCCCAACCCCCTTATGTTAGCCACCAGCCCGGAGGTAAGGGGTCCTGGAGGAGCAGGAGGTCAATAGTTAGAAAGGTGTCAGAGTGGAGGCCTCCCTCCCCGGCCCCCTCCTACCCCCCAGAGCGGCCTTGTCCTGTCTGGGGTCAGATAAGCCACCTAAGCGGGGTGGGGGGTAGATACTCCCACTGCACCAAGGCCTTCCCTTCCACAGTTGGCTCCTTTATCACTTTCCCTTCAGTTCACCCAGCGGGGACAACACGCAGACACCCGGTGGTGGCTGCAGGGCCCCCGGCAGCCAGCGGTGATAATGCAGGGAAAGGCGCCCTGACCTCAGCTACACGGGCGCCCACAGGGCTTCTCCCCACCCCTACACGTGCTCCAGCGCCCTGGAGACCGCGCCTGGGAGCTACGAGCGAGCACCTTCCCTCGCAGAGATGGAGCAGATTAGCCCCGTGGGGCGGTGGCACCTGCCCGTCCCCTCCCCTCCTCTCTTCTCCCACCCCCGCCTGCCCCCTGCTCTGGGCCCCCTGCGCCTCCCTCCTGGGGCCCACGAGCCGCCCCTCTCCCTCACTTCAGCTCTGAGCTCAGAAGGAACCTGCCCGCAAACCTGGCTCCCAGCCCCGCCCAGGGAGCGCGCGTCCCTGAGCCCAAGGGCCCCAGCGGCAATAGGGACTGGCTGCAGCCGGCGGTGCGGGGGTCCAGCTGGGGTGAGCCGGTCCCCGTTGCTGCACCCCCGCCTCGCACAGTCGCCGGCAGCCAGCTGAAAACAGCGCAGCCGCGTGGTGCCACCTACTGGTCTCTGGGAAGGAGGAGGATGGGACGGTTGTTGCGGCTCTGGGACTGCCCCTGGCCCCGAGGGTTGAGAAGCATCTTGGCGCCGGGCCCTCAGCAGCCAGCTTCGAGGCTGCTGGGAGCAGCAGCTGCTAGGAGAAGCCTGGGTCAGAGTTCTGCCCACCCGCGCCCATCTCCATCTTTTCCCCAAACCTCGAGTCCCCTGCTTTTTAAGGAATCTGTGCCCCCTAAACTGGCTCCTTACCCTTGTGAGAAGCATTGACAGTATTCCAGGGGTGGCCAGCACCCTGAAAACCACAGCAAAGCAGGCAGAGTTAAAATTTAAGACGAAAAATGACAACATCAGGCATGCATGGGGGAAGGAACAGAACAACCAGCTCCAGGGGTTCCCATCACCCAGGGAGGCCACCAATGCCCCAACCAGGAGCCATAGCAGCAAATTTATGAAAAAAATATTTTATTCCAAAACACTGTTTACACAAATGTGTGGTCTTTGTACAAAGTACAAAAAAATCCCTCTTCTCATCCCCACCTCCCTTCAGAGAAGTTTAAACCTTGGGCTCCCAATCTTCCATGGTCAGCTGCCCCTGACTGCGAGTCCTACAGCCTCAGAGGGAGGAGCGTGTGGGGTTGGGAGCAAGGCCTTCCCAGACCACAGCCAGTTACGCAACAGCGCAAGGCCTGCTCCAGGCCCCACCTCCCAGCGGAGTCAAACCAGATCAGCTTTTACCCCTCACTCCAGATTCCACAGGCACGCAGCATATGGCTGATTTGCAGCTTGTCTTTCACCGCAGTTTTTTTTTTTTTTTCCCCCAGGAGGCAAGAGGACCAACCCTCCAAGTCCCGGGGCCCCTGTCCACCCACCATATCCTAGATTCTTCCTCTTTGTCGACAAGGTTACAAACAGAGAGGCAAGCAAAGAAGGCTGGGGCCCGACGGAGGGGAGAGAATATATATCCCGGGGAACGTGGTCAACAGCATCATAGACTTGAATGAAGTCCAAGGCCAAGCAGCCAAGCAAGGACTAATTCAGAGCAGCTCAGAAACCCTCACTCAAACTGGCGGCCCTGCTGTGCTAAGGACATGGCCAGGCCCAGATGCGCTCTCAGAGGGTTCACTGAGAGTCTGGAGTCCACATTCACTAAAGTATAAAATACTACTCAAAAATGAACCCCAGCCTCCCTTCTGAGAGATGAATCGGTTACATCAACACATGAGGACAGATGCATTTACATAGACCCACACACATACTCTCTCTCTCTCAGGAGGGCAAAGCTTCTCACTCTGGAGTGAAACTTAAGCTTACAGACATTACCCGTCTCCCCTCCCTCTCTGAATCATCTCATTCAAATAGCTGCTGAGCAGATGAAGGGCACAGGAGGAATAGGTCTGGCTGCACTGAGTGCCTGCAGTGACAGAGGCTCGGTCTCTACCACGACAGAGATAGAGTTGGCGCATTCTTGGATGCCATGATCTGAAAAGGGCCACCTCTGCTGCAGCCACATCCCAGGACTGCACAGGGGAGGCAGGCGTAGCTCATGCACAAGGACACACACACACTGCACATGCATGCCTGCAAAGGTGTCAGTGTACACAGCCTTACTAAACTCACAACACGAATGCTTCACATTGAATATTGTTTCCAAAGAGAAGCGTGGGATTCAAACATTCATGAGAGGGAGCCTCTGGCAGAGGTGAAAAGACCGGCAGGGGGCGAGAGGCGCGAGTCAAGACTGTCCATTGGTCGGCGTAAGAGTTCCTCCACGTGCCTGGCCACATCCATGGTCTCATCCAGGTCGAATTCTCCATCCTGATCGAGTACGTGGTCAGGGCTGGTAGAGACGGGGATGTCAGAGGGAGCTGGCATAGTCTCACAGCCTCAAGCCCCCCTGGGGACAGCCTCCAGCCTGCTCTCCACTCAAACCTGTCTCATGAGAACAGGACCAGTTCTGGCTGGATGCCCCACCCCACTCCAAGCTGGGTAGCAGTCAGCCCACTGGCTTCTGCAGACCCCCACTCTATTTGCATCTCTTGCTAACTCACTGAATAATCTTAGGGAATTCATTTCCCCTCTCCCTGTCCTCATCTTAAAACCAGGTGGCTGACACAGTGGGCTCTGCCCACCTGCAATGATGCTCAGCTGCATGGTAGGCACCGCCCCATTCACTGAGCACCTAGAACAGCTGAATCTTTTCACTGAGCACCTAGAACAGCTGAGCCTATTGAGCACATGACTCCAATTTTTACAGCCACCTGGAGAGTGGTTATTGAGCCCGTTTTATAGACGAGAAAACCAAGGCCATGTCAGGAAGCTTGCTCTGGGCCACCTGGCTGGGAGGTGGTGGAGTCCGGATTGGAACCTGGGATCTTCAGTGGTCCCACTGGAAGGTGGTACCTCCCAGACATCCAGCCCTGGCTATCCACAGTGAGGAAGGGAATTAATTCTCTACCTTGTTCCCACCAGACTCAAGAACCACCACCCCATTCATAGCTACCCTGTATCAAGCCCTTCCAAGCCCCTCCCCGTGGAACTGCTTCACCCACACTGTCTCATTTTAATGCTCATCCCGTTCTCATGAGGCAAGCATTCTTGCCTCCGTTTTACACATAAGGAAACTTGAGCATCAGAGGCTCAATCATTTTCCCAAGATCGCAGTTAGTACTAGAGTGAGGACTCGACCCTGCTATGTCTAGCTTCAAAATGCTCTGTTTTCCTGGCTGATCTCACTCCTCCTGGACCTGGGCCTAACCAGAGCTCTGGACCCTTTGCCCACCAGCCCTCCAGGGGTCCAGCCTGGGGCCAAGTCCCCAGTTCTTCCCCTGCGGACCCCATGAGAACACCACCTACTTCTGTGGGTACAAGTTATAGTGAGCCTGGGGGCACACAGCTGGGGAGGGGGCCTGGTCCATGTATGTGGCGCTGCCGCCCCCGGCATCTGCAGATGCGTTCACAAACCTGCAGAAGGAAGAGAACAGAGCTTCAGCCGCCAGGGAGGCCGGGGCAGCTGACTTGGGGAGGGGACCGAGGGGCATGTTTGTCTTTCTCGGGGTGTAGAAGGACAAAGTGCCCCACTCGGCCCTGGGGCTCCAGCTACAGGAGTGGGGACTCCCTCCCCAGGGCTGAGACAGGTTCCCTGGGGGAGCGGAAAGCTGGGCCCAGGATCAGGATGGGAGGCAGGGTCTGGGGGAGGAGGAAAGAGGCAGAAGGAGAGCCAGAGCCACCTGGACACTTACTCAGGGACCACTTGCTTGATCTGTGGCTTCACATATCCATCAACAGCTTTAGCTGCCAAGGGAAGAACAGTGGTGAGAACCAAAGTCTCTGGGAACTCCCAAGTGGGCTGGAAGCCCACGCCCCATGCAGTCTCCCTCCTGCTCACATCACCTTGTGTTCTCAGCTGGGATGAGATTTCCCAAGGACCCCCAATAAACACCAGCTGATGAATCCTGCCTGAGGGTCACTGAGACCCCTGGCTTGAATCCCATTCCTTCTGGTTCTTTTTCTGGCCATTTGATTTCCCTCTCCCTGCTCCTACCCCTGTCAAAGAATGAGAATCAACAAGCAAACCCAACCAATGGATTTGGGGCGTTGGAAGAAGAGAGACTTCTCCCTTTTGCTGCCTGCACTCCACTCGGGGGAAGGTTTGTGAGCAGGGTGTGGAGAGAGCAGCTGGTGAGGTGGGGAGCTGAGCGCTATCTGTGGGCTCGAATGATCCCGGCCACTCCCTACAGTGCTGCCACCCCTTCCTCCGAGGGTGCAGAAGTGAGAATCCATGCAGCTTTCACTTTGCAGAGAAGAGAGCTGGGACGGGTTTCTCATTCTCTCTCCTCATCTGTGAGCCCTGAAATCCTTTCCATCACCCCATGGGCCAAAACCCACAGGGGACATGGCCCCTGGGCTCCTCCTGGGGAAGCCCCCACGGCGCAGCCCAAGGCTTTGTCTATGGGCTGGGGAAGAGCCCGGGGGAGTCAGCCGGCAGGGTCCTGGGGTCCTGGGGCAGTACTCACCCAGCACAGGAGTGTAGTACTTGGAGAAGACCTCATCCTTGGGGCGGTCAGGAAACACATAGATGAGATAGCTCAGGTCCCCCAGCCGGTCAGCCAGGGACCTGATGGAGAAATCCCGCGTGGTGAATGGTTTCAGGTTCCACAGGTTGCGTTCCGCTGTGAAAAGAACAGCCTCATTCCCATAATCCACCAGCAGCAGGAGGACCAAGGTTGTGGGGCTTTAGGGCAGGCTTGCAAGAGACATCTGGGCTTTTATATACTAGCTTGCGCTGCAGCCCCAGCCTGTAGGGAAGAAAGCTGATGCGGGATGTTCTACTCAGCAAACCAGATGAGCAGATACCAACAAGGCTGGGTTGTGGCAGAGAGGGGAGGGCGTGAAACTGCAGGAGGACTCGCCCAGCCATCCTGGAGCCTATGGGGCTGGGGACTTCAGGTTCTCCAAAATGGAAAACAATAGAAAGAGAATACATTTCCAAGCCACAGCCCTCTCATACTAAGCTTCCCGCTGGGTACCTTCTAAGGACACAGGACCGATGGAGGGTGTGGGGGAGGGCAAGGGAACAGGAGACCGGGCCTTGGGGCTGGAGTATGGGCAAAACGGGCACTCACGGGAGTCAAACTTCCAGGCGATGGTGATGCCCCCGATTTCTGAGTCACTAAAGCGCAACAAGAAGGTCCCATCGGGCTTGTTGATGAGCAGGTCATGGGCCTGTTGCTTATTCACAAAACCTAGGATGGCCCTGGGTGCACGGAGCATTGAGCGTCACCACTGGGCCACAGCCACAGTCCCTCTGCGCCCACAGCTGGCCCCTGACCCTGCGGCCCCCTTTCCTTACCCATCATTCCAGTGGGGCTTGTGGTGCTTCTTCAACACCTCCATCACCCCGTCAAACCACTGCCAGAAGGTGTAGTTCCAGCCCGGCAAGTTCTCCTGAGGGCCCAGGAACCCCAGAGTCAGGGCTGGTGCCCCAGGTCACAGGTGGCCCAGGAAAGTCAGGACCCTCCTGCCCCCACCCAGTCTTCTCCCAGTTCTTCACCCCTGCTTGCCACCACACTCCAGCAGACCATAAAGGGACATAGCCCCCAACTTGTACCCTAGGGACCCAGAGAGGAAACTCACTTCTAAAACACAGGGGTCCAAGACCAGCCCATGGGTGGGAGTAAGAGGTGTAGAGAATAATCCAGGCTGGATGGGGCCTCCAAAGTCATCCCCTCATTTTACAGGTGGGGAAACTGAGGCACAGAGAATGGATGGGTCTTCAAAAATTAGTGAGGAGAGAGGCAGAAGGAGAGTCAGAGCCACAGGCGCGGTGGCTCATGCCTGTAATCCCAGCACTTTGGGAGGCCGAGGTGGGCGGACCACCTGAGGTCAGGAGTTCGAGACCAGTCTGACCAACATGGTGAAACCCCATCTCTACTAAAAATACAAAAATTAGCCCAGCATGGTGGTGGGCACCTATAATTCCAGCTACTCAGGAGGCTGAGGCACAAGAATCACTTGAATCCGGGAGGCAGAGGTTACAGTAAGCTGAAATCACACCACTGCACTCCAGCCTGGGTGACAGAGTAAGACTCTGTCTCTAAAAAAATAATAAAAAATAAAAAAACTAAAGAAAGAAAATTAGCAAACACATCTAGGCCCAGAACCCAAGGATCCTGACTCCCAGCCCTGGGGCCCTCCGTCATCTCGCTCTTGGCTTCGCAACAGCACAACTCCTATAGCCCCTGCCTGCATTTCTTGAGGCTAGGGGCCCCCAGCTCTCCTGGTTGTAGGAGAGGGTGGTTGGGGGTGGAGAGTGGGGTGCTAGCCCCAGGCAGTAACCTCTCTGTGAGGCGGAGGAGCAACAGACCCCGGTGGGCCCTGGTGGGCGGCTGGCGGCCGGGCCCCTCACCCTGTTGAACTGGGACCAGGACACGGACAGGCCACTGTAGTCCTCCAGGTGGCTGCTGCTGTTGTTGAACAGTTTCTGGGCCAGGAACACGAGGTTCTCCTTGGTCAGGCCCCGGTTGCTCTGTACTTCGGCCTTGAATTTCATGTTGAGTGCCTCACACAGCTGTGGCCACAGCACTTTGTCAGGCACGGCAAATGGCACCCTGCCCTGAGAGGGAGACAAAGAGAGGGGAAAAGGTAGATTGAGGGAGTTGGAAATATTCACACGCACACGAGATACACAGACACCCAGAAACAGGGGAGACTGAGACAGATCCAGAAAGGTGACACAAATGCAAGGGCAGGAAATGCAGCGGCTTTTATATACTAGCTTGTGCTTTCTTCCCCAGCCTGCAGGGAAGAAAACCGATGCAGGGGGTGGGGGCATGTAGGGACAGAGACGCAGACCAGGCAACAGAAAACAGAGAGCAAGGACCCAAGCCATCTGCCAAAGGAGGATCCCAGACCAGGATCCAAAGACCAAGCTCACAGACCTCACAGACCCCAGTCCAGGAACCTGGAACCCAGACAGAGTGCCAAGGCCATGGCGGAAGGCAGGCACCCAGCACCCCAGCCCTTCTGGCCTTACTTCACCTCTGGGCTGGCCCTGGAGAAGGACCACTCAGCAGGGGCCCAAGGGGTGGGGCTGACCCCAGGTGAGTCCTAGGGCCTGGGGCTGCTGGGGTAGGGCTCTCACAGGCACTCACCGGCTCAGCAAAGGCGTTGTCCCACAGCACGGTGGCCGTGGCATTGTGGTCCTGGCTGCCGTGGACGATGACAACCACAGGTAGGGACAGAGTCTACAGGAGTCAAAGGAACCCAAGTTGATGGGGCGTGACCACCACATGCCCTCTGCTTAGGCAACATGCCCAATCTGCTTTATTTTTTTTTTATGTATTTTTTTTTTGATACGGAGTTTCACTCTTGTTGCCCAGGCTGGAGTGCAATGGTGCAATCTCGGCTCACCACAACCTCTGCCTCCCAGGTTCAAGTGATTCTCCTGCTTCAGCTTCCCAAGTAGCTGGGATTACAGGCATCTGTCACCACACCTGGCTAATTTTGTATTTTTAGTAGAGACAGGGTTTCTCCATGTTGGTCAGGCTGGTCTCAAACCCCTGACCTCAGGTGATCCATCCTCCTTGGCCTCCCAAAGTGCTGGGATTACAGGCAAGAGCCACCACGCATGGCCGCAATCTGCTTTATTTTCTTTGAGACAGGGTCTCACTCTGTTGCCCAGACTGGAGGGCAGTGGTGCAATCACAGCTCACTGCAGCCTTGACCTCCAGGGCTCAAGTAATCCTCCTGCCTCAGCCTCCAGAATAGCTGGGACTACAGGTGTGTGCCACCATGCCCGACTTTTTTTTTTTTTTTTTTTTTTTTTGTAGATACGGGTTCTCACTATGCTGCCCAGGCTAGTGAACTCCTGGACTCAAGCAATCCTCCCTCTTCTGCCTCCCAAAATGCTGGAATTACAGGTGAGAGCCACCATACCTGGTCCCAACCCACTTTCCTCACCCACAGTTCCAAACACAAGCCCCTCCCAACAATATGTAGGCACAAGCAAACAAATAAAAACTACAACCGACTTCTTCTTAGCCCATTGCCTAAATTGTCTGGGTTAGTCCCAGATTATAACCTATCAAACAGGTACCCACAGAGTCAAAGCAGGCTGTCCGATGGCATTGCTGCCAGGAGTCCCGAGGCAGGCCCCACCACCTCTTGGGTGCCCTGGAGCAGTGGGGGCAGGAGGGCTGGGGGCCTCACCTTCACCTGGAACACAAGCTCATTGCTGCCAACACTGAACTGAGACTCAAACAGGACAGTGAACTTCTCCTCTGTCACGGACTCTGCACCCCGCCGGTCAGCACGCTTGATCCTCTTCAGTGACTGCAGGGTGGGAGATGACAGGGGAACAGGCAAATGGCGGCTACTTACAAGGACTCGGCTCTGGGCAGACCTGCCCTCCGAGGGTGGGCCCCGTCCTCACCATGTTCCTGAAGTGGGCGCTGAGGGTGCCCGTGGCTTGGTGGTACTCCATCACGCAGCAGTTGTTCAGGATCTCACCACTGCACTCACTGCAAAGGAGAGGGGGGTCCCAGCTCCACAGGGGCCCCAGGCCAGGAGCATGGTCCTGTCCATACCTTGGGCTGGGGTCTTCACTCAGGTCAGCCCTGCCAGCAGCCCCCGCCCCCCATCCCCTAAGAGTGTTTCTTGGTGTCTTTCTGGGTTACTGACTTCTCCATCAACCTGGTGTCCAGCACCCAAGGCAAGGTCTCCAATGGTGAGGTCTGGATCTATCATTAGAAATTCCTCGATATCAAGATTGACATGAGGGGCTTTGGGGACTTCCAGTAGCTTCTAATGCACTTACGATAAAAACCACAACCACAGTCTCTGAGGATCCCTATGGTCAACACCTACCCACCCCCCTGGCCTCACTGAATTCCTCTCCCCTCACTCAGGACATGCAAGCCCCATCAGCCCTGGCTGCCTGCTGAACATGCCAGGCTTGGACATTGGCCCTTGCTCTTCCTGTCACCCCAAACACTCTTAGCCTTCTCCTCCTTCAGGTCTCAGCCCAGACAGCTCCCCAGAAAGGCCTTCCTGGACCACTTATCTGGTGCAGCTTACCAGGCTGACCTTTCCTCACCCCCGCCTTAAACACATCTCCAACGCTAGCAGATTGCTCTTTTTTCTTTTTTTTGAGATAGAGCTTTGCTCTTTTTGCCCAGGCTGGAGTACAATGGTGCAATCTCGGCTCACTGCAACCTCCACCTCACGGGTTTAAGTGATTCCACTGCCTCAGCCTCCCAAGTAGCTGGGACTACAGGCACACACAACCATACCTGGCTAATTTTTGTATTTTTAGTAGAGATTGGGTTTTGCCATGTTACCCAGGCTGGTTTCGAACTCCTGATCTCAAATGATCCTCCCACCTCAGCCTCCCAAAGTGCTGGGATTACAGGCGTGAGCCACCGCGCCCAGCCTAGATTGCTCTGTCTTAACTTCTTTTCCAGTGTCTATCACCGGTTGGCCCTGCTGATCTTTTAAAGTGTATTATCATCAGTCTCCCCAGCTGCAATGCAAGCTCAAAGGCAGTGAGAAGATCATTTGTCTTCATCTTCACCCCAGATCACATGGTAGGAAATCAGTAAACTTTTTTTTTTTTTTGAAACAGAGTCTTACTCTTGTTGCCCAGGCTGGAGTGCAATGGCACGGTCTCGGCTCACTGCAACCTCCACCTCCTGGGTTCGAGCAATTCTCCTGCCTCAGCCTCCCGAGTAGCTGGGATTACAGGCGTCCACCACCACGCCCGGCTAATTTTTGTATTTTTAGTAGAGACGGAGTTTCACCATGTTGGCCAGGCTGGTCTCAAACTCCTGACCTCATGATCCGCCTGCTTCGGCCTCCCAAAGTGCTGGAATTACAGGAGTGAGCCACTGCGCCTGGCCTTTTTTTTTTTGAAACAGAGTCTTGCTCTGTCACTCAGGCTGGAGTGCAGTGGCACAATCTTGGCTCACTGCCACGTCCACCTCCCAGGTTCAAGTGATTTTCTTGCCTCAGAGTAGCTGGTAGTTGGGACTAGAGGTCCAAGTAGCTGGAGCTACAGGTGTACGTTACCAAGCCCAGCTAATTTTTGTATTTTTAGTAGAGACAGGGTTTCACCATATTGGCCAGGCTGGTCTCGAACTCCTGGCCTCAAGTGATCTGCCCGCCTCTACCTCCCAAAGTGCTGGGATTACAGGTGTGAGCCACCTCGCCCAGCCTCAGTAAACATTTTTAATTGGATGACAAGGGATGGGGCCATGTCTTCCACATTACTCATTCACTCATTCCTTCATCCCCTGAATACACTGTGGGTGGCCTTCCCTGACACTGGACACTACCTCTCCACTCTCTGCCACACACAACATCTCTGTACTCTTCCCTCAGGATGTGGCACATAGGCTCTGCCTGAAAGTCCTCCCTCTCTGCTACTTCCCTCCCTATCACTAGCTACCTCCAATTCCACCAGGAGCCTAAGACTGTCATTTCCTTACTCCTGCATCAAGACCCCCTTTCTCGGTGCCCTACACGTGCCCCTGCCACATGGCTACACCACCAGGCATTTCCCAGCATCTGCTGCCTGCTCTGCTGGTCAAGGGGCTGGGCGAGGAGACAGCCCAGTTCTGTTGGGATCACGGTTTTGTCCTCAGTGCGTAGCACAGGTTCTAGAACACGGCTGCAACACCATACTTTGTGAGATTATTTTGGAGACAGGGTCTCACTCTGTTGCCCAGGGTAGAGTGCCATGGCGCAATCATACCTCACTGTAGTATCAAACTCCTAGGCTCAAACGATCCTACTACCTCAGCTTCCCGAGTAGCTGGGACTACAGGTGCGTGCACCACCATGCCCAGCTAATTTTAAAATTTTTTGTAGAGATGAGGGTCTCCCTATATTGCCCAACTCAAACTTTTGGGCTCAAGTGATCCTCCCACCGTGGCCTCCCAAACTGCTGGGATTACAGGGGTAAGCCACCGCATCTAGCCTAGCGCCATGCTTGTTGCAGGGACAGGGAAGCATCTGAGTAGGAGGAGGGCAGTGTACCATCTGTCCCAGATTTAATGATGGCTTGACATGATTGTTTGAATTTACAATGGTGTGAACCAATACACTTTCAGGAGAAAGTGGTGTGATAGTCTCTCACAATGCTGGGCAGTGGCAGTGAGCCTCAGCTCTCCGGCAGCCACACCATCCCTAGGGTAAAGAACGGATACTCGGCTGGGCGTGGTGGCTCACACCTGTCAACTCAGCACTTTGGGAGGCTAAGGTGGGAAGACTGCATGAGTCCAGGAGTTTGAGACCAGCCTGGGCAACACGGTGAACTAGGGGACAAGACGTAGCTGGATGCAAGGACAAAGACAGGGGTGCAGGTCCCCCACACCTAAGCTTGGGCAGGGGAAGGGAGAGGCACAATTACTTGCGGGTGTTCTCGTTCTTGAGCAGAGACTTGGCCTGCTGCTCACTGATGATGGTGGCCTTCACCTGGGGGGGGTTCATGTGCACGTTCAGCTTCCCGCCCACCAGCAGGCGCACAGTGGCTGCAAACTTGGTCTGGGTCTTCAGGACCTGAGGAGGCTGCTTCTCAATGATGAATGTGCTGCGTGGGACACAGGGACAGACACACGATGATGGGTTGGTGCAGGGGAAAGGGCTCTCAGTCCCTCTGTGGTAGGGGTGGGGCTGCCTCCCGTGGGGCTCAGGAGGTGATGAGCTCGGGCACAACCTCTGTTCCCGGGGAAGCCGTGAGAGTCCAGGGAGAGGATGGAGAGGGGAGTGAGATAACACAGAAGCTGGCATGGGCTGCAGCCCAAGGGCATCTCTTGCAGTGTCCACAGGAGAAACTGGGCAAGGGCCACAGCAACTGGAGATGGAGTGGGGAGGGATGAGAGGCAGGAAGTGGATCTGCTGGTCTGGAAGGCACCTGTGGCTCCCCACACGCAGGCAGGAGCTGCCCCAAGCTCCTGGGAATGGCCAACAGGCAGCAGTCACCTGGTCACCAGGGCTGAGATGATGTCCGTGATGGTGGCGTTGACCTCGGCCAGCATCTCCTCCACTGGGCCGGGGATGGGCAGCTGCTGGCAGAGGTGCTCGGCCCTGCGGATCTGCTGCCGGTTCTGCCAGATGATCTCGGCCAACTTCTCACACCTGCACGAGAGCCCCAAGGCCAACAGGAGGACAATGGCTCCTCTGCACAGACGCCAGTCCCCAAGACACAGCTCCCGCTCCCCCAGGAAGGCTCTGTGCTTTCGCCACACTTCCCACCCATGGGAAGAGCAGAGCTCCCTGCCTCCCAGAATTAGAGACGTACACAGGAGGGGCGACCCTGACTAGGCCCAAACAGCCCGAGCATCACCCCACACACCCGAGCCCTGTCCCATCCCCAGGACAGCAGCCCCCTTCCTGGGGGAGGTGCACAGGATGGGGGCCAAAGTCTGATTGAGGAACCAGGCTCCCTGGAGAAACAAGAGCTGTCCCAGGATAGAGGGGGCCTGCTGCAGGAGCCAGCACAGGACGCAGAAGCAGCCGGGGTCCCCACCAGCCCCTCCTGCCCTGCCCGCTGGCCGCCCCACACCATTACCAGGACTGTAGCACGTCCAGGCTGCCTTCGGGGGGCCCGCCGTTCCCGGCCAGTTGCTGCCGCCGCTTCCACTGGATCAGCTCGTCATCCAGGATGATGGTCTGCTGCTTCCGCAGCAGCTGCAGGGTCTTCTGGTGCTTCTCGGCCAGCTCCTGAGGGAAGGGAGGAGAGCAGCCCCTTCTGGGCTCCCAGAAAACACCGCAGGGCCTCGCTGGGAAATGGCAGGGCAGGGCCCAGGCCGTTCCCTCTCCCTGAGCTGCTCTGTCTCGCAAGGCCCCCAGGAAAAAAGGCCTCCTGCCCTCCCAGGTTCTGCTCTCATCCTGGTCCCAGCCCTCCCTCAGGTCCCCAGAGACTGACTTCATGGCACCCATCAGGACCCCACTCACCACGCGGTACTGCTGCAGCGTCTGTGCCTCACGCTGCAACCAGGCCTCCAGAGACACCTGCTTCTGCTGGAGGGCCGTCTCCCGGCTCAGACGCTCCTGGGGGCTCAGCTGGGCCAGCGGGCCAAACTGAGCTAGAGGAGGGGAGAGGAAACCATGATCATCACCTCCCAGTGTCCAACAGAAGGCCCAGAGAAGCCCACTCACCCGTTCTGGAGCGAGACCCTCCCGGGCTCAGATACCGCATCAAGAGCAAGTCGGGGTTCCTGACAGCCAGGGGGGCCAAGATGAATGGGCGCCTCAGGAGGCGCCTCTGGGCCCTGCTCACCAGCCTCCTGACTCTGAGCGTCCCCTCTGGGGGCACATGGGTGCTGGGGCAGCTGGGGAGGAGGCCTGCCTGTCTTCTGCCCGCCTGCCTCACAGGGCTGCCAGCCCTCTTCTCGCGGCCCGGTGTGGGTCCAGGCTGTCTGGGGTACAAGTGTGCCCATGCCCTTGACTGTAGGTGAACCTGGGCAAATCCCTTTCCTTTCCTGTGCCTCGGCTTCCCCACGTGTAAAACGGGAGATTCTCGGCACCTGCCTCAGTGGGGTGCTTGAAGATTAAATACATGAGGACATGGAAGATGCCAGAAACCTGCCTGACATGGGTGAGCTCTGTGTGAGGTTCATCCGTCTTGGTTAACGGGGAACAGGACAGAGAGAAGAGGTGACAGAGACAAGCAGCTGCTCGGCCCCATCCCTCCCGCAGCAAGGCCTCCTCAGGGAACCCCGGCCCCGGCGGCTCTGTCTCGTCCCTGAGCACAGCAGTCCCTCCTCAGGGGAGGATGAGATTCTTGAGGGGCTGGAAGGGGCCCAGCATGTTTGTCCAGGTGGGCTCACTGTGAGCCCAGCCGACCAACCAAGGGACACAGACAGACCGCAGAGGGAGAGCATGTCCAGGGCCACTGGGGATGCAGAGCCACCAAGATTCTCTCAGGAAAGGGAGGCTGGAGGGAGGCGGCTTCCCTCTACACCATCTGTGAGGAGTCTCATTGATGGCGGGACAGGGAGTAAGTCAGGCCTCATTACCTTTTAAAAATTATTATGAAATAGGTAAGACACAGGGAACGTGGAACACAGGAGCACCTGTGTATCAATAACCCAGCCTAAGAAAGTAAACATGTCCACAGTTACAGCCACCACCGCAGGCCCACTCCACCTCCCAACGACAGCTCCTCTCCACCACACTGGGACTATTAATCCCTTCCCGTCACCTTCTCAACAGCCCAGCGTCCTTGCTTGAGCTGAGTCAGAAGATGCGCGCATCAGCATGTCTCAGTCGACATGCTGGCCCCTGAGGGCCATGTCACCCTGACCCCAGCCCTGACCCATGGGATGCACAAGCTGGGACAGACAAAAGCAACTCTATGTAGCCAGGAACAGCCCAGAGCTAGAACTCAGAACTATGGCTCCAATCTCACTGCAGGTATCAAGCAGGAAGAGGATCATCCAGGCACGGACAGATCCGAGGCGTCTGCACGGCTACCTCGGGAATCCTGCCCAGCCACAGGGAGGGTGGTGGTGATCCCAACACCTGGGCCCAGCCTTCCTATGCAAGGGTCCCACTTAGGGCTCTCCTGGAAATTTGCAGAAGCTTTTGG
Source organism: Pongo pygmaeus (assembly GCF_028885625.2). Classification (NCBI taxonomy): domain Eukaryota; kingdom Metazoa; phylum Chordata; class Mammalia; order Primates; family Hominidae; genus Pongo; species Pongo pygmaeus. Next base: position 75,394,994 of record NC_072392.2, on the reverse strand, counting down.
GAAGGAGGCTAGGGAGACAGGAAGCAATTTCCCTATTCCACTGGAGGCAGCTGAGCCTTCCCTGGCAAAAGCAGATCAATAGTCTGTGTTTCTGCTGAGTGAACTTGACAAATGGGACTGAGAAGACACTACATGATAGATCCAAACCCAACCTGAATCCAAACCTAATCCACCACCATGCACAGGAAACAGAAAAGCCAGGCACGGGATCAGAAATACTGTTGACAGTCTAAGGACTTGGGTAGGAATAACCGCCCAAAATCTTCCGTTTCCATTCTCAGAAGGAGCTGCCCTTCTTCTAGGGCCAGTCTGGGATAGATTCAGATGAGGGGAAGTTCTCTTAGAATTATCCTGTCAGTATTGGCTGTGCGCAGTGGCTCACGCCTATAATCCTAGCACTTTGGGAGGCCGAGGCAGGCAGATCACTCGAGGCCAGAGGTTGCAACCAGTCTGGCCAACACGGCAAAACCCCGTATCTACTAAAACTACAAAAAAAAAAAAAAAAAATTAGCCAGGCGTGGTGGTGCATGTCTGTAGTCCCAGCTACTCAGGAGGCTGAGGCATGAGAATAGTTTGAACCTGAGAGGCAGAGGTCGCAGTGAGCCGAGATCGTGCCACTGCACTCCAGCCTGGGCAATAATAAATAAATAAATAAATAAGCAAATAAACATTTAGAATTATCCTGCAAGTATTTGCATAATAGCTGCAATATTCAGGCATTGTGCTGGTCTCAGTGTACACAAGGCACTGACAGTGCAGGGTTAGGAAGAGAGCTTAAATAGCTATAATAGAATTCTAAAAAAATTAGCCGGGCATGGTGGCCTGCACCTGTAGTCCCGGCTACGCGGGAGACTGAGGCACGAGAATTTCTTGAAGCTGGGAGGCAGAGGCTGCAGTGAGCCAAAATCATGCCACTGTGCTCCAGCCTGGGCGACAAAGCAAGATTGTCTCAAAAAAAAAAAAAGAAAAGAAAAGAAAAAGAAAGAAAGGAAAAGAAGAAAGGTCTAAAATCAATGACCTAAGGTCTACCTTAAGAAACCAGATTAAAAAGAGTAAAGGAAAAAGCAGTTTGACACCCCTTGTTCTCACTAAGACGGGGTGTTACATTTCTGGGGTCAGTCTGGAATGGGACATATTAATAGATGGGCCATGTCCCATGACTCCTCAAATTGGGGTTAGTTCCTTTCAAGCTAATTTGATTTTTTTACTTCCCCACATCTTTATCATGGGAGCCATTGGCGAACTACAGACCTAGGATACAGGAGAATTTTCTACTGTCACCCCTTCCCCCAGGCCCACATCCTATCCGTGAGGCTCAAGAAGGCCCACTTTGGAAGTTCCACCTCTCCCAGCCTGGTTCAACCAGAAGACTTCCAATCCAGGTCCTCCCTCTGGTTAGGGAGCACTGTTCATATTTACCTATTTGTGTAGATATTTACAGAATATATACCATTAAGGAGAGAATACTGGTTAATAAAGTACAGGAATTTTATGATATATCTCTAGTTGAGATCCAGTTCTGTAACTTACAGGCAACCTAGGCCAAGCTACTTGTTCTCTTTGAACCTCACTTTTACCATCTGCAAAAGGGGGGATAACACAACTGTTCACTTCATAGGCTTGTTGAGAGGGTTGAATTAAATAATGTGTGCCAAGTGTGACCTACGGCAGGGGCTCAATCACCGGGAGCCATTGCTTCTACCAGGCTTTGGGCAAAGTGCTGAGGAGATGGACACTGACCCAGCTCTACCCTCTAGGAGTCCATAGAATGTTCCTCACTTCCATCCTCGGGATGCACAATGTGCCTCCACTGCGCCTCACCTTGGATCCTCAGGCTCTCCTGGTACTGGATGATGAAGTACTCCTGAGTCTGCTGCAGCTTCTTCAGCTCATTCTCTGTGTCCTGCGTGACCAGTCGCAGCTCCTCAAATGTCTGGTTGATCTGAAGGTGCTTCTGGGACATGGCATCAACCAGGATCCCAGCCGGAGAGCTGCACTGGAGACAGATAGGGTGGAAATAACTCGGGAAGAGAGGATTGGAGAAGACCACAGGCATTAGAAAACACCAATACTACAGACCCCAAACCCCAAACCCCAAACTAGGGTAAGAAGGGAAACTAGGGCAAGAAGGGAGGGTCATTTGCCTCAGAAGGAGTCATTTGCCAGAAGTGGGATAAAAAAGGGAAACAGAAAGGAGAAACAGGTGACCCGGCAGATAATGGCACCTTCAAAGTGCAAATGTCTACGTCAGAGCTGCCCTCCACTAGAGTATTCCAAACAGGGTCCATCTAATTTCCCTCCCAAGGACTAGAACTCAACACGTCCCAGGTGTCACCTGGGTTTTCCCTCTAATGATGATGACCCCTCGCTCTACATTTATTTGCTGACTCAATGAGGTGGACTGCAGTAGATCCTAGGGACATAGGGAGGAACAGGGCTGTGTGAACACATATCATCTCACTTAAGACCCCCTTGTGATTGAAGGAAGAGGGAAGAGGCCGAACCTCTCACAGGCATCCTGGAGACCCCGAAATGAAGTTAGGGGGAGGCATCAACAAGCTCTCCTTGGATCCAGCCATTCCTTCAGCACATTCAGGAGAATCGCTTGAACCCAGGAAGGGGATGTTGCCGTGAGCCGAGATTGCGCCACTGCACTCTAGCCTTGGCAACACAGCGAGACTCCGTTTCAAAAAAAAAAAAAAAAAAAAAAAATAGAGAGAGAGGGGGTAGAAACCAGGTCACAAAGGGAGGGAGCACATGGCTGAAGGGGAGCAAGTCCTCAGAGCCTTTCCAATAAACTATTCTCAGAATAAAATCCAAACCCCTTCCCATGGTGTCTGCTGGCCATAGCCCTGCCTACCTCCAGCCCCAGCTCGCTGGGAATGTGTGCTTTCTGTTTCTGTTCCTTGAACACACAGGCATGTTCCTGCCCTGGGGCCCTTGCACTTATTGTTCCAACAGTCTGGAACATTCTGGCATCAGATCCTCCTGAGGCAAAGCACTTTAACTGGTACCATTGCAGAGGGGTCATCTCTGACGAGCCAGTTCACAGTAGTGCTGCTCCTATCTAAGTGTGTTGTTCTTGTATTTGCTTACATGTTTCTGTCTGTCTCCCTGCACAAGGATGTGAGGTTCCCAAGGGCTAGGACCTTGCCTTTCCTGTGTACTACGGAATCCCCAAGTCCTAGGACACCAGCGGTGTTCAGGAACAGCTTTATGGTTGGAGGAAGGAACGAGCTCCCAGATCATGACAGCACCAACACCATGGACATGGATTTGTCAATGAGGCTGAAGTCATTTTTAGGTTTGCAGATAGCTCTGTGATGGCAACAAGTCAGGGACACAGGGGCTGTGCTGGAAGACCCTTTGTGACCTGGTTTCTAAACCCTCTCTATCTTTTTTTTTTTTAATGTATATATACAGAGTCTCACTCTGTTGCCCAGGCTGGGGTGCAGTGGTGCAATCTCGGCTCACTGCAACATCCCCCTCCTGGGTTCAAGCGATTCTCCTGCCTCAGCCTCCCGAATAGCTAGGATTACAGGCGCCCGCCACCATGCCTAGCTAATTTTTGTATTTTTTAGTAGAGACCGGGTTTCACGATGTTGGTCAGGCTGGTCTTGAACTTCTGACCTCAGGTGATCCACCCACCTCGGCCTCCCAAAGTGCTGGGATTACAGGCGTGAGCCACCACGCCTGGCCCTGTCTATCTATTTTTATCCATGGCAACTCCCCACTTGGTTCCTTCTCCCCAGTTACACTGACCACTTACAAGTCTTCCAAAGTGATAAGAAGGTTCATGCCCTCCTGCTCTCGCAGCTGCGGTCTTTTCACTAGAAAATTCATCCCTCCTCTCCTGCCTTTCTCCACTGTAGTTCAGACATGCCTGTCCACAGGACGCTCCCCTGCCAGCCTGCCCCAATCTGAGTTGGGTGTTTTTCCACCTAGGCCCCCTTAGCACTCATCTCATCTCTAGAGAATCCATCACTGCCAGAATTCCTTCCAGGCAAGAACCAGGCCTTTGTGTGTTTCTCTTATGATAGCTCAGCATCGGACACACAGTAAGACCTCAATAAATGTCTACTGAGTAAATCCTGAAATCCGTGTCCACAACAATAAATATGTAATAGGCCGGGAGTGGTGGCTCATGCCTGTAATCCCAGCACTTCGGGAGGCCGAGGCAGGTGGATCACTTGAAGTCAGGAATTTGAGACCAGCCTGGCCAACAGGGTGAAACCCTGTCTCTACTAAAAATACAAAAATTAGCCGGGCATGGTGGTGGGCCCCTGTAATCCTAGCTACTCGGGAGGCTGAGGCATGAAAATCTCTTGAACCCAAGGGGCGGAGGTTGCAGTGAGCCGAGATCATGCCACTGCACTCCAGCCTAGATGATACAGTGAGACTCAGTCTCAAAAATAAATAAATAAATAAACAAATAAAGAAAGAAATAATAAATATGACCTGTGCTCCGGTCACTGTTCTAAGATTTCTAACTGTTATGTCATGTTGTGAAATTCATTTTGCTCTACTGCAGATAGTACAGCACTGTGCCATTGTACATGTAGATGCCCAGTGCCTTTATTATTTCAGAACTGGGGAGATGTGTCCCTGTTACCCCTCCCTGGGCCTCACTTCTCTGAGCCTGCCTGTGTTAGTTCTTCTGACACAGATAGGTATGATTGCTATCTCCATTTTACAAGAGTAGGAACAGGCTGGGTGCGGTGGCTCACGCCTGTAATCCCAACACTTTGGGAGGCTGAGGCGGGTGGATCACGAGGTCAGGAGTTCAAGACCAGCCTGGCCAACATGGTGAAACCTCATCGCTACTAAAAGTACAAAAAAAATTAGCCGGGCATGGTGGTGGGCACCTGTAATCCCAGCTACTCGGGAGGCTGAGGCAAGAGAATTGTTGAACCTGGGAGGCAGAAGTTGCAGTGAGCAGAGATCGCATCACTGCACTCCAGCCTGGGTAACAGAGCAAGACTGCATCTCGGGGGAAAAAAAAACAGTAGAGGCCGGGCGTGGTGGCTCACGCCTGTAATCCCAGTACTTTGGGAGGCCGAGGTGGGCGGATCAAGAGGTCAGGTCGAGACCATCCTGGCTAACACAGTGAAACCCCGTCTCTGCTAAAAATACAAAAAATTAACTGGTCATGGTGGTGGGTGCCTGTAGCCCCAGCTACTCAGGAGGCTGAGGCAGGAGAATGGTGTGAACCTGGAAGGCAGAGCTTGCAGTGAGCTGAGATCACGCCACTGCACTGCAGCCTGTGTGACACAGCAAGACTCCGTCTCAAAAAAAAAAAAAAAAAAAAAAAAAGGAAAAAAAACAGTAGGAACAGAGGCTCAGAGGGATTAAGCAACTTGCTCAAGTCACACAGCTAGTAAGTGGTAGAGCCAGGGACTGGACCCAGGGGGTCAATCCACCCCGGCGTGCAATGCTGCCGCCTCTTACACTTGCCCACGTCCCTCATCTTCTTGGTGCTCTCCTCGTGCTGCTGTTTTATATAAACACAGTTGTTTCTGGAGAGAAGGGCATATGGAGGGACTTCTCAACACCCCTCCCCATCCCCAAGGGACACTCACATTGTTGGCTTCTCGGACCAGCCTCTGTTCATTGTACAGAATGTGCCGGATGCAGCGGACCAGCTCCATGGGGCAGCGGTCATACGTTTTCTGAAAGAATCCAACAGCAGCCTCCAGCGCCATCCTCTGCTCCAGCCATGCCAGCCCCATGCTATGCCCAGCCCTTCCTCTCCTTCAGCCTCTGCCTCAGCTTTTCCCAGGGAGCCTCGGGAACTATCCCCAGACACCTCTATATCTCTTTTCCTCATCCTCATCTTCCCCTCCAAGATCTTCATATCTGGTTTGGAGCAAATTAAAAACCCACAGTTTATGAGGCACTTTCTCTCTTTTTTTTTTTTGAGATGTAGTTTTGCTCCTGTTGCCTAGGCTAAAGGTGCAATGGCGTGATCTCAGCTCACTGCAACCTCCACTTCCTGGGTTCAAGCGATTCTCCTGCCTCAGCCTCCCGAGTAGCTGGGATTACAGGCATGTGCCATCATGCCCGGCTAATTTTGTATTTTTAGTAGAGGCGGGGTTTCTCCATGTTGGTCAGGCTGGTCTTGAACTCCCGACCTCAGGTGATCCACCTGCCTCGGCCTCCCAAAGTGCTGTGATTACAGGTGTGAGCCATCACACCCAGTCTTATGAAGCACTTCCAATCTACCATATCTTTTGACTCTAACACAGGGGTCCCAAACCCCTGGGCCATGGACTGGTACAGGTCCGTGGCCTGTTAGGAACTGGACCACACAACAGGAGGTGAGCGGCGGTGAGCAAGCGAGTGATGCTTCATCTGTATTTACAGCTGCTGCCTATTGCTCACATTACAGCCTGAACTCCACTTCCTGTCAGATCAGCAGTGGCACTGGATTCCCATAGGAATGCTAACTCTATTGTGAACTGCACCTGCGAGGGATCTAGGCTATGCACTTCTTAAGAGAATCTAATGCCTGATGATCTGTCACTGTCTCCCATCACCCCCAGATGGAACTGTCTAGTTGCAGGAAAACAAGCTCAGGGCTCCCACTGATCCTACATTGTGGTGAGTTGCATAATTATTTCATTGCATAGTACAATGTAATAATAATAGAAATAAAGTGCACAATAAATGTGATGCTCTTAAATCATCCAGAAACCACCTCCCTGCCCAATCCCGGTCCGTGGAAAAACTGTCTTCCATGAAACCGGTCCGTGGTGCCAAAAAGTGGTGGGGGACCACTGCACTAATAGCATGGAAACCCTAGGACATAAGCAGAAACTATAATCCCCATTTCACCAATGAGAAAACTGATGCTCAGACATTATGTACTCGTCCAGACGCAACCAGGTGAGAGAGCAGATGACTCCAGACTCAGAGCATCTGACGCCAAAGTCAAGGTACTTCCCACCATCCTGCCCCTGGCCTCCTATATTGCTTCCCCTCAGGCTTCTCCTCTTTTCCCCTCTTCTGGGATGGACTTGTATTTCCCTGGCACCCTGCTGTCTGTATTGAAGGGCTCTCTAGGAAACATAAGTGAGTTCCAATAAGTGCTTGACTGTGATCACTACCCACACCCCTTTCCTGCTTCCACAAAAACTCCCTCTCTTCCTCCATACCCCCTCCCCTCAAGTAAAGACGAAGTTACATCTTATTTCTAAACCCTCAATTCAGAGCCCTTGTGTCCAGCTCTTGTCTCTGGGATGGCTCCACTCTCACCTTAAAAGACCCCAAGAGGGAGGTCTGGTGGCCTCATTTCTAGAGTCTGCTGGTCTTCCCTTCTCCAACATAGGAATCCTGACTCAGTCTCCCTCCATCCCTTCTGCTGCTTCCATAAGGCCAGTTCAGCCATCTCCCTTTGTTGGCAACAAACACCTCCCACCCTTGCTTTGCAATATGCTAAAGAAATCCGACAGGTCGAATTTAGAAAGAGGGGGTGGGGGAAATCGAAGAAAAGTTCCCAATAAGTTCGTGGTCACATGGTGAGTCAGTGGCCAGGCCAGGAAAAAACCCAGGGATTCTGATGCTGGAACAAGATGATGCTGCCTCCCCGTAGGTGGCCCAGTGCCTACACCCACCTGGAGCTGCGTGGCATAGTGCCCCAGCTTGATCTTCAGTAAAAACCCATCTTCCCCCACCTGGTGCTCCGCCTTCTTCTGCAGCTCCTGCACCAGGCCCTCCAGGAGCTGGGTGGCTTGGGCTCTGTCCTGGGGATTGTCCAAGTCAATGGCATCCCTTGGGGTGGGGCAGGAGAGAAAAACCTACTGTGGCACCTCCTTGGGCAAGGAGGTCAGGGACCCGGAATAAAGTAGAAACCCCAGGCTCATGACCGAGGGCACTCCAGGGCCCACAAGACTTGTTCCCAGCAGCTCCACAGACATTCTAAAAACATTCTCTGTCCTCCCAGGCTTCCCCTTTCCCAGGGACACCACCCCTTCCGCACAGAGAAGGACAGGCAGGACCAGAGTCACGCCAAACCACCATGAGTAGAACTAGAGGCCAAAGGGCCTGGATGGTAGGGACCCTCTGAGGAGGGGCAGGGCGGGACGTGCCTACCATGGCTGGCTCTCAATCCACTGGGCCAAGTAGTGCCGGACCTCGATGGGGAAGTGCTGGCCGTACAGCACCTGCATCTGGCGCAGCGCGTCTCCCTGCAGCTGCTGGGCCTGGATCCAGCCCGCCATGGCCGTTCACCTAGGGCGAGCCGAGCGCTGAAGCGCTCTCTTCTGCAGAGGCCAAGGAACCGCGCCTGCCCCTGGCCCTGCCATGCCTACCTATTCCTGGACTGCCGTCAGGCCAGGGCCCTCCCCTCCCGCAGATAGCTTTCCTGTATGGGAACAGAGATGGTGAGGAGTGGAGGGCGGCCCATCCCCTCCAACAAGGAACCCGCTGAAGGGGAGGGGAAGGTGCTCTGCAGAGGCAGGTGCCCTCCCCGTCTTCCTCTCCCCTTGCCCCACCGGAGCTTCCCCAGTGGGGGGGACAGCCAGAAACTGAAAGAGAAACTTGATGGCGGGAGGCCCACAGGCCCTCTGGAGAGGGCTGCAAGGATCCCCCAGCCCGCCTCGGGCTCGGTTTCTGGGAAGGGGAGATATTCCAACCCGAAGTTAGGCCAGCGCCGCGACGGCTCCCACTCGACGGCTAGGGCTTTTCGGGCACGTGGCTGGGGTTGTTCAGGAGACAGGGCTGAGGACTTGGGCGCTCCCCTCTTCGGCTGCTCCCCCAGCTGTGCACTAGTGTCTCCCCGGGTCCAGCCCGACAGTGCTCCCTCTCCGAGGCGTGCCAGGACGGCGCCCTCCCTGGCCTCTGCCTTTCATCCCCGACCCCTGTCCCCACGTCCCCCCCGTCCCTCGTCCCTTGTCTGCGCTGCGCCAACTCCCTCGCAGTGCCGGGGACTGATCCCCGCGCTGCGCTCGGCCGTCGAGCTCCGGGTGCCGGAGGCCGGGGCGGCAGTAGAGTGTTCCCTCTCCGCGCGCCGCCGAGGACGCGCCACCGGGCCACCCACCTGGTGGGGCCGCGCAGTCCGGCAGCCAGGCCGGCTCTGCTCCCCGCGGCTCTCGCTCCCGGCCGGGGCTCCTGGCGGCGGCGGCAGCGGCGGCTGTTACTACAGGAAGGAGCGGAGAGCAGCGATTTCCTCCTCAAAGGTCAGCTGCCTGCGATAGACCATACACAGCGCGCGAGCCCGCGCCAGCACCCCTCCCAGCCCCGCTTGCTCCCTCCCTGCCTCCACCCTCAGTCGCCGGCTCCCCTGCGAGTGCGCAACAGCGGCGGCCGTTCCCGGCGGGCGGCAAGGCGGGGCGGCGCCGGGCGTGGGGGCTGCCCCGACGGCGGGGTCCCCCGGGAGTCCCAGCCGGCCCTCGGCTGCGGCTCCGAGGGAGCGTCCCGGAACCGGGGCGGGTCAGAATAGCCGGGGGAATGTGGTTGTCGGGGGGTGCCGGGAAATCCCGGGCTCTGGAAATCCCAAACCTGGGCCTCAGTTTTCTCATCCGCAAAAAGGGAGGAGGGAAGGGTGGACCAATTGGCGACGCCTTCCAGCTCTGGCGCGTGTCATCTTTTGAGCCCCTAGATTAAAAAATAAATGTGTGGGGTGTGTGTGTGCACGCGCGTGTGTGCGCATGTGTGTCTTGGGGGCCACAAGTTTTGTGACCTCAGAGGCAAAACTGTAGGGAGGGGAAGGACTGGGGATTCTAGTGAAGCCAAGATCACCCCCACCACCGCGGCACCTCCCTCCTTCTTTTACTCCCGCCATCTAAACTCAACCCTGACGGAGGAACTGGAAAGAACCTTGGCAGTCATGTGTTTCAGCCCTCCCCCCTCCACAATTTTGCAGGTAAGAAATGGAAGTCCTGCGAGGCAAAGGGGTTTGCCCGGTGCCACCCAGGGCCACACAGTGGGCACGTGGCCTCACCAGCCGACTGTGATCCATAAACTAGCCAGCACCCCCGTTCACCCAGCCTAGTTACTTATGAGGCTGGTTCTACCTTCAGAAAAGTCCAGGGAGGGACCGTCTTGAGTCCTCCCAACTTCGAAACTGCCTACAGGCCTTGCCACAGCAGTGAACATCCTGTCTAGAGCCTCAGTCCCCCTCTCCAAGAGGCCCCTTCCCACAGGCCCAAGGGGTTTGGTAAGGTCGGGCTGGATGCCTTCCATCCCCTTTGCCCAGCTTCCCTCTCCTCTGGGCCTCCCCTCTGCCTGGCAGCGGGTTGGCAGCACCAGAGGAGGGGCCAGCCCAGCTGCCCACTCACAGCACAGCTGGGCCAAGACTGCATGTCCTGTTGGGGCGGGGGGTGCATTCTCATCTGCCTCCCTCCCCAGCTGCTTCTCAGAGCTGCCCTTTTCTCTCCATTTCCACTCTCCCTTCTTGCCCCTTACTACCTCTCCCAGTTTCATTCTTTTAACTTCAGAGGAAAAAAAAAAAAAGAACTTCAAAGCTGCAGAAGCCAAAATGTCTGGGTTCTCCCCACCTCTGTGTGGTCACAGTGTCTTAGTTGGCAGGATCACGAGGAAAGGAATTGAAAACTCTAAGGTGGTGCATGGAGGATGTAGGGAAGCCTTGCTTCCCAGATGCTCTGCAGGGGGCCCCAGGGAGGAGGAAGTAGAGCCCCTCTCCTCTCCCACTCTGAGCAATGGATTTGGCAGGGGAGGGTCAGACACAGAGCTAGGGGGTCACCTGGAATGAAAGCCAAGTGCCACAGCTGGAAGTGACCATAAAGATGATTTTACAAGTGGAAAAACAAAGGCCAGAGAGGGGAAGTGACTTCGCCACCATCATGCAGCCTGTCAGTGGCTGGATACAAACCCATTGCCACATTTGGGTAGGTCCCACTTGGCACCTGTGCCCTCCAGCAGTTGCCTTCAGGCAGGTGTGGAAGTCAGTTGATGGGAGCAGATTCCTCAGGTTTTCAAGTCCTCTTACCCAGGTCTGGAAGGCAGAGGGCCACCCTTGCCATGCACTGACATCTGGGCACCTGATGGGGTGGGGGTGGGGGTGCCTGCTTAAGAGAGGGGATCCTGCCTGCTCTCTTCCAGGCAGCCACCTCTCTAGACTCCTCCTCCAGGGCCTGCAGAGGCCTGTTGCTCCAGCAGGCAGCCCCACCCACCAAACATCTGTCTTGGTTGGGCTGGGCTTGGCTTTAGTGTGGGCAGTCCTAGGTCCTAAAAAGCTAGCATTGAGGTGCCAGAGAACAGAATGGGAAGGATGGGCCTAAAAGGGTGTGTGGCTGTGTTTTCAGAGCCCTCCCGTGCCTCCCACCCAGACCCTGTGCCCAGTGGCTGTGCTCTTGGTTGACCATCTCCTCATTTGGTCTCTGACTATAAGGCCTCGAATATCTGTGTCTTTCATTGCACATTTCCCCCTCTGGGTTTTTTTGTTGTTGTTTTTTTGTTTTTTGTTTTGTTTTGTTTTTGAGATGGAGTTTCGCTCTCATTGCCCAGGCTGGAGTGCAATGGCGCGATCTTGGCTCACAGCAACCTCCAACTCCAAGGTTCAAGCAATTCTCCTGCCTCAGCCTCCCGAGTAGCTGAGATTACAGGCATGTGCCACCACTCCTGGCTAATTTTGTATTTTTAATTTTGTATTTTTAGTAGAGGCGGGGTTTCTCCATGTTGGTCAGGCTGGTCTCAAACTCCCGACCTCAGGTGATCCACCCGCCTCGGCCTCCCAAAGTGCTGGAATTACAGGCATCAGCTACCGTGCCCGGCCCCTACTCTGGCTTTTATTCTCTCTGTGTCTCTCCCTTGTCTCATTAGGTCTCCATCTGGTTCTCTGATTCTGTCTGGGTTTCTCTCCATTTCTTTGTGCCTGTTCTCCCTTTGAGATGCAGTGGGGAGGAGGAGGAGCTATGGAACTTTTCCAGGATGGGCAAAGGGCACCCAAGGGAGCAGAGGGAAGGATGTCAGAGTTGGGTTGGGAAGAGGTGACTGTGGTCGTGGCTCCAGATAACACAACTACCCAGAAATGTCAAATTTGGGGTTTCTTTTTGCTTTCAGTCCCCTGGTTTGGCCTCTGCAATTTCCCACCACAAAGCGCCCTGGTGATTTTGGGGAACCAGGCTGTGGAGGAGAAAACTGAGGCCACGGGATGGGGGTTCAGGAAGATCAGAAACTGTCAAGGGTCTGACTGAGCTGCGGTCCGAGGCTGGCCTCCTTGCCCCTAACTGCTCTTCACCCCCAAATCCAAGTCACAGCATTAGACGGGGAGTGAGGAAGGATTTTAGAAATCTTACAGAAATATGTTCCCCAGGCTAGGTGCAGTGGCTCACGCCTGTAATCCCAGCACTTTGGGAGGCTGAGGTGGGAGGATCACTTGAGGCCAGGAGTTTGGGACCAGTCTGACCAACATGGTGAAACCTCATCTCTACTAAAAATACAAAACAATTAGCCGGGCGTGGTATCACGCACCTGTAATCCCAGCTACTCGGGAGGCTGAGGCACAAGAATCTCTTGAACACAGGAGGCGGAGTTTGCAGTGAGCCGAGATCATACCACTGCACTCCAGCCTGGGCAACAGAGTGAGACTCTGTCTCAAAAAAAAAGAAAAGAAAAAAAAAAAAAAAGAAATATATTCTCCAAAAGAAGACCTCCTGTATTTTATTAGGAATAATAATAGTCTGCAGCCTAGGCTTCAGTTGGCACACTATGCTCGTATCCTGAACTATATCAAGGCACATTTGTGTACAAACATGGTTGTGCTCTTCAACTCAACAGATCCTTTCAATAACCTTGAAGGCAGTCAGGGCCAGAATCACACCCTTTGATTAGTCCATGAAAGAAACCTGCCCAAAGCTGTCTGGCCAGTAAGTGCACAGATGGCACCAGGATCCAAGTTGCCGGGCCTTGTGGGCAGGGTCTCAGTATAACCTTTCTAAGGTTCCCCAAGCTCAGCACACACTAGCAGAGTGAAGAGGCCTCTCTGGGCTGGGCTAGCCCACCATTTTTCTGCGGTGTGGAGCATGGCACCTCCATTCTCACCCAGCCTACACCCCTGCTCTATTGAATGGGATAGTGTGCTCTGTGCACACTTACATGAAGGTGGGTTTGAGTTTATGGATTAAGAGAATTATCCCAAAGGGCCGGGCACGGTGGCTCACGCCTGTAGTCCCAGCACTTTGGGAGGCTGAGGTGGGTGCATCACCTGAGGTCAGGAGTTCGAGACCAGCCTGGCCAACATGGTGAAACCCCGTCTCTATTAAAAATCCAAAAATTGGCTGGGCGTGGTGGCGCATGCCTGTAATCCCAGCTACTGAGGAGGCTGAGGCAGGAGAATCGCTTGAACCAGGGAGGTGGAGGTTGCAGTGAGCTGAGATCACGCCATTGCCCTCCAGCCTGGGCAACAAAAGCGAAACTCCGTCTCAAAAAGAAAAAAAAAAAAAAGAGGGAGAGAGAAAGAATTATCCCAGGTCCCCTTTCTGCCTTGCCCTTGGCAATCAGGTCTGCCCATGCCCCTACTCTGGGGAGAACAGATTGAGGTCACCTTGACCTGACCTTCCTTGGGGGGTGGAGGGAGGTGGTACAGAGATGCCTTTGTTTCCTGTGCTCCAAGTCCCTTCTTCAAGGAGAGTTCCTGTTACATGGGAGCCAGAGGGGAGGTGGGGTAGGGGTGAAGGGCCTTCCTAAGAAAGCTGGAGGCTTTCTAGGAAGTATCTTTTCACCCTGCGGCAAAGGGGAGAAGCCCTGGAGCACTTAAACATCCTGTTTCACCCCCACCTTGCCTCTGCTTGGACAGTCTACCTGCACTCCAGCCCCCACCGGAGAAGGCTTCTAGAAGTGGGGCCATGGGCCCATGCTCGGAGTATACCCCACCTCTGAGGCCAGGCCCTGGTACCTCCCTGTAGAAATGCCACCCCCATTCTTGTCCAAGAAGACAGAGCAGGACCTAGGGAGGGTGTGTGTTTATATGCAAAGGGTGAGGAATTCTGTGCAAATCTGGGGGAAGGGAAGGAGCTGCCGGAGCTTGGGTGAAGCCCGTTCCTGCTGCTGTCCCCTATCCACCACTCTTCAGGGAAGTCACTTTACAGTGAAGTCACCAAGAGAACACAAGGCCATCCTGCCTGAGGCATAGTGACTGTCCTCTGTTTCTGGGAATAGCGTGAGGGGAAGGGTGTGGGACTGGACAGGGTGGGTAGGAGGGGAGTCCTGCCTCTTCTGCCCAGCTGCCCAGCCTGCCTGCCCTGGGGGAGAGGCTTGTAGGCTGGTTTATTTCTGGACGAAGAGAAGAGGATGCAGAGTCTGTGCCAGGTTCACATTTCCCAGCCAGTCAGGTGGGCAGGAGGAGCCCACCCTTTGCAGCCCTCATTGCAGGGCCAGGCCCAGGAGCCTGGAGAGAGGAGCGAGGGCACACAGAGCCAGGCAGCTGAGTGGAATTGGCACTGTCCTGGGCGGCCCTGGGTCAAGCCTGGCTTCTCATCCTCATCCATGATGACTATCAGTCCTCTCTTCCCGCTGAGCTAGTTTCTCCTCCTTCCAGCCCAACAAGAAATCTTTTGTGCCTTGGCCAGCCCAGTACCCGACCTCAAGCCCTCTGGGGGTTGTGTTTGAGGAGGCTGAGCATCTTCCACAACACCTCCCAGTACTCTGCCACTTTCCTTTGTTATGACTGGAGGAGGTTCCTTTCTGTAGAATCTGTTTCTCATTGTTTCTTCGTTTCTTAAGTCTCAGATCTACCCACATCTTCCTTGCTCCAAGCCTCAAAAAAGTGCTTCAGCCAGGCCTTTCCCCTTACACTGGCCTCTCAACTCCAAGAACTAGCCCCTTTCATTCCATCTACCTGGAATGTCATTCCTCCCTTGGCCACCTGGTGAAATTGGCCTCATCTTTCCTAGGGTTAGTGTGGCCTCCAAGCTCCCTGAACCTACCCTGTGCAAAGCACTGTGTCAGGTGTTGGCCCAGAGTGTGGGACTGGAGCAGTGCCCTGGGTAGGCGAGAAGGGTTTTTTGACCAGCTGGAGACCTTTGTGGCTGGTGTCATTCTGGAGGTGAAGAGAAGGCCGCTGGAAAGAGCTGCCCAGGGAGGACTATGGGAGAACTTGCGGTTCTGGGCCATCTCTGGACATGAACGTTTTGCATACACACAGGGGAGCTCTGTGTGTCTGAGTGGGGCCGGGAGGGGTCCTTCGCTCTTTTTTGGCCCCTGCAGCTTGGCTTCTGGAGCTTTCCTATGTCTTGCTTTAGTGCTAGCCCTTGGAGGGTTGCCAGGGAAACCGCTGGCCAGCTCCGGGAGAGAGACGAGGCAGAGGAAAGGAGAGTGAGTGACTCAGGCTGGCTTCCCACACACTGCAACCCCCTCCTCAGCACGTGGAAAGGATCTGGGGGACCCCCTTCCCCTGGATCCTACAGATGACCCTGTTTATTCTTTCTTTGGAGAGAGCAGTCCCTCCCGCAGCTCTGACTGGTGGGAGCCAGCCAGATTTTCCCAGGAAGGGAACCGGCCCCAGTCGCCCCGTCCTCCGTAGGTTCACCCTGGAACACAGACAGGTGAATTCGGCCTGGGCGAATGTGAACTCCTGCCGTGCCCATGCAGGCGGCAGAAGCCCTGGCTGAGACGCCCTCCCGGGGGCAAACCCAGGATAATTATTGATCGGGGCCGCTGTGGACTTCTGACCTCGGCCTCGGAGGGAGAGGACCCGGAACGCGGGCCTGGGCTCCCAGGGAGGGAGGTGGGCGGGCCGCGGAGGGGGCCAACCAAAACGACCACGACAGTGCGCCCTAGCCCTGCTAGTGGTGGTCGACCCAACCCAAACAAAGCAGCATGTGCTTGCGGTGCGGGGTCGGCTAGGGAGCCGAGCCGGGAAGACACCCCACCGCCGCAGAAAGGGGGTGCGCGCGGCGCCGGCACCGGCCCCGCCGAGCGCGCTGCCACCTCGGGTGCGCCGAGGGGGTCCGGGTCCTTCAGGGGCGGCCGCGGAGGGGGCGCGAGGGACAGAGGGCTGGCGAGCGCGCGCCGGGCGGAACCAGGAAGCGGGGCGCGCTCCGGGCTGCCAGCGGCGCGCGTCCCTGGGCCTCCGCGCGTGAGCGGCGCGCGTCCCTGGGCCTCCGCGCGTGAGCGGCGCGCGCGCCCCCGCGGGCCCCGGCGGGAGGAGAGTCGGCGGCCGGAGCCGTCACCCCGGGCGGGGACCCAGCGCAGGCAACTCCGCGCGGCGGCCCGGCCGAGGGAGGGAGCGAGCGGGCGGGCGGGCAAGCCAGACAGCGGGGCCGGAGCAGCCGCGGGCGCCCGAGGGGCCAAGCAAGGTAGGAGCTGCGGGGCGAGCCCTGGGCCCGGGGCCGGGGGAGCCAGGCCGGGGAGCCAGCCCGGGCGGGGCCCGCGCTCCAGCCGCTCAGCCGCCCGTCAGGGCCGCGCCGCCGCCATCGCTCCCGGGCCGCGGTGGCTGCGCGCTGGGCGAGGGGCGCGCGCGGGGAGAGGGGGTCCGGGCTGGCTGCCGGGGAGGCTGACGGCAATGCGGGGCGCGCGAGGGGTACTTGCGAACGCCGCGGCACCGCGGGGGGCGTGCGCTTTAAAGGCTGCGTGCGCGTGTGCCGAGTGGGTGTGTGGGGACCCCGCGCCGACCCCCTAGGAGCTCAGGGGGCTGCTGTCAGCCGCCTCACACCTTCACGTTGCAATTCCGAATAGCCCCAGCCGTCTTCCTTGCTTTAACTTCTTTCTTTCAAAAGAGGTGCCCGGGACTCCAGGGATGGGATGAGCCTGCGGGGGTGCCTGGTGCGGTGGGGGGTATTAGCAAAGCTTCAAGAAACAGGGCCTTATAAGGAGTCAAGACAACAAATACGAACGTTTCGATAAGACTCTGGGGGGCGGGATCCCACATCAGGACCCGCCAGGCCTGGGCTCGTGCGTGTGGCCGTGGGATGCAGTGTGGTTTTTCTTTCTAGTCAGGGATAAAGGGTTAAAACTGCTCCTGGTGTCGGGGATAGATATGGAGAGTCGGAAGGGGAGTTGTATCACAAAAGCTGGTCTGAGGCTAAAGGAATCTGGCAAGATGGTCGGGGTGATCAAAGAGGAAAGAACTCACACGGAGCAAGAGGCGGTTGCAAACACTTGTAGCCAGCAGTGATGGAAAAGGCAAAGAAGAAAAACAAGTGCCAGCTTTTAGAAAGACGGGATTAATTAAAACCACAAGAATTTTAAAGGCTAAAAGAGATACCGATTCTCTCTTTGCCAAAGAGCCAGAGTCAGTTCTTTTCTTCTTGGTCCCTGTGATCCCGCCATACCTTCTATCAAATAAATAGTGGCAAAAGTTGGTCAAAGAATGTTAGAGCTGGAAAGGAACCCAGCGATGATGCCACATTCTTTTATTGTACAAATGAGGAAACTGAGGCCCAGATAGGTGGAGTAAGTGGCCTGCTCAGGTGACATGGCTGTTTGTTGAGTATCCAGGGATTGAAACTTCAAGGACTCTGAGATTCGTGCTCTTCCCAAAGCATCATGCAGCATATAGATCTTTGCCTAGATGCAATTCCATACATTTTCTCTGCAGTGTCCTCAGGGAATGCCCTTTGAAAGGGCCAGCGTGACACCGAATATCATACTTGGGCTTATGTCATTTTTTTCAGTCTTCAAGTGGTGTTTATGGTCTGCTTGGATCTTAGGTTTCCAAAGCTGTTGGATAGCCGCCTGGGCCATAATAAGCTTTCAGCTGTTGGGTCTACATTATTTCAAATAATTTCGTTATCGTTCAATTAAGATAATAGAACTGTGCCTCTCTCCCCAACATTCTGTTATTGTCCATTTGCTTATGTTATATTGCTTTATGTTCATTGCCTGTCAGTTCCTAGGTGAGGATGTATTTTATTGAGTGTGCCTTTCATGTTTTAAAATTTCATTTTGTAGCACTGTAAATATTGGAGTGGTTCTGATCACTTCAAATGCGGAGAATCTTACTGATTGATTTTATTTTAAGGCTTTGGGTTGTTCTGTTTATTCATTTGGGTACCAGTTTCCATCTCATGGAAGATCACAGTTGTTAGAATGGACATGGCTAAATAAGAGAAGGGGCTGCTGATTTTAAGAAAAACTTCCTGTGTGACAATTTGTGGTATCTGTTACGTTTAATTCAAACAACACCACACCTTGGGTCAGGTAAGTGCGTTATCTAGGAGATGACTTGTTTGCTACTGTAGCCTCTGGAAGATGAAATTTCAAGCTCCAGATTGAGACACAGGGAAGGAATGGAGAGTTTTGTTGTTTTTTTTTTTGTAAAGCAAACCGTCAGAAAAAAAGAGTTGATTTCTATCACCAGCAGTTTGTTTATTGCATAACTTGAAGCTAAACTCTGCACAAAATCTTTGCTGTATACCCAACTAAGTAAACTATCCCACCTTCTCATCAGTTCTCACCTTTTCAGTGCTTGTATTTTTTGCCCACGGGATATTAATATGGATTGTGTTAAGAAATTTAAGGTGTGTACTTCATAATATGTATGATAGTAGGAGAAAAATGTGCTATCATCGTTTGGAGTGTTACAACATAAATATTTTGGTCAACACTTCCTATCCTGCTCTGACTTTTCATCTCATCTCCATTTTCTTCCTCTCTTGATTGTTTTTATGTCATTTACATATGTAAAAGCCACATCAAGACTAAAGTTGCCGTTTATTACTTTTTGATACTTAAGTCGAGTTTTTTCAAATCATAGTATTGTTAGTATTCAAATTGTCTGTAATTTTTGTTAGGCTTATATATTATGAATCCATTTGTTGTGGTTTATTTGGCCTTTTGTTATGTAGGTAGGTGACACAGGTAGTCTTATTGTAAAAGGAAGACGTTATAGATAGGTAAATAACATGCTCAAGATTAGATGCAGGTTACAGGTGGAATCGAAGGAAGCCTAACTATTTTCGTGCCCTACAAACATGTCTGTATCTCATAAAGTTATTCACAGATTTCTGGACATTCGATCTGTGACACATTTCTTCCCTTTCTGTTAAGAGTGTAGATTACTGCATTATTCCTACAAAAGGAAGCAAAATAACCCTAGTTTGTATGATTTTTCTGATAATTTGAAACTTATTCTTTTAAAAAGCTATCTGGCAATTCCAGGTTACTGGACTCTTCAGAAGAATATCCTTTTATTTTGATACTATAGAGTGTCAAAGTATCAAAATACTTTAACTGTGCAACTTAATAAAAATAATGCTTCAAAGTTAGCTCTACACTATCGCTGTCCTCAAACGTGTGGTATTTAAAGGAAGAAAATGTTTTTAATTCTGAGCTTTGTGAATAGAACTCTTCTAAAATCAGTTTTTTTTTTCCCCTGCAGTGTTGGAAACACAACAGTTTTATGCTTATTTCTGGGAATAAGAAAGTCAAACTTGACAATCTAGTTTCCATTGATCAGACAGTTTTTGTACTTAAATTTAAGTTCTAAGCATCAGAGTGATAAATATTTTTTAAAATTGTATTCACTCTTAATTATAGTGGCCTTATTTGAAGCAAAATCTTGACATTGGGTGTTTTATTAATGATGATCCTCTGCTACTGAAAAGCCTATGTCAGTTTGGAGAAGATTTTGCGCATCTAAATCTATGCTGTTTTTACTACTCAAAAGAGAAGAGTAATTTACAGGTGTTAGGTTTTTAGTTGGTTGAATGAGACCCTCACTTTTGATGGTTTCAGAGTTGAAATGACGTTTTATTACTTTTGTTAGTTTGGGTCACACCCATCACTTCCTTGGAAGGTATCTTTGAGGTTTGGTTTCCTTTTTTTTTAAATGGTAATATTGGGGTGGGGGTGCTTCCTGTTTGTATTTTCAAAATTAGGTCCACATGTTAACCTTCTTGTAGTGTCACATTTTTATTTTAAACTTATACAGGCAAATATCAGATGCCATGTGGTTTGTCTCTGACCCTTTGCGCTACTTCATGACAGCTTTACTGAGTGAAGCCTGAATACCCAATCGGGAAGGCAAGATGTTCTTGTCTTTTCCCAACTCTCTTCAAGTTTAACAGCCTTGGAAGGAGTCTTAGAACAGCAACAAAAGCACAATTAACAGAAAAATGGAGGTGCTGCTATCTGTTTCTCGCAGGTACTTGGAAAATGTACAGCACTAAGATAGAGTTGAAACATGTTATGTTGAGCCTTGAATGTCGGTGCTTCAAAGAGGAGTTGCTCTGGGTTTACATGATACAGAACCCCATGGTTTATATTAAGTAGTAATGATAGCCATTTTTCTGGACTCGCTTAAAAGCCATACACAGTGTCATGGAAAAGAGTTAAGAACGAGGCGAAATTTAGGGTATGGTATTAGAGCTCAGGAGGAATTACCTTCAGCCTTAAAACTCTTCCTTTACTTTCCTGGATCACTTAGGTGATAGGTCACTTTTAATATAAATGTTGCAGGATGAGTTAAGTGGAGCCTTGAGAAATATGTGTAGATTGTTTCAGTGATTAAAGCAAGTGTTCTTTTCCTGGCCTTTAACTGGCTTTATTCTAAGAAGTGTAATAACTAAATAGACTCCTAACTGAATTGACATTCAGACGTGTTTGCAGTTTAGGGGGAGTTTACCTTTTCTAAATTTTCATTTGGATCCCATTACTAAAAGCAGTATTGCATTAGCATGGTGCACAATTATGTACAATTCAATTTGCAAATGAAGTTAATACTTGGAGTATCTTGACTTCCTATTCCCCTGCTGCCCCAATATTCAAGAAAGGAGAAGTTATAATTAGTCACATACAAGATGGTTTCTTCTTTGGGTTTATTCTTAATAACTATGTCCATTTTCACATGGATGACACCATTGAGATGATGAATACCTGTATTGATTGATTGATGAAGAACATTTATCTTTTTCTACCTACTTTTGGAAGCTAGCTTGAAAAATCTACTGCAACATTCACTCTTCATGTATTCTTCTATTACCTTTGGTACCCTGAATAACCTTTTAAAAAATTTTTGCACTTTTCTAATATGAAGAGAAATAGCTTCATATTCTATGCTAGTTTTTTGAGGTGCTTGTGCTGACTCATTTTTTAAATTATACTAAGATATAGAGCATGGTTTGAGAGCAGTAATGAGATTCTCAGAAAATATGAAAACTTTCCTTTCTGACTAGTTAGAGAAAGGTTGGGGAAGACAAGGGGAAATACATCAATGAGCCAATCAATTATTGTTATTTGTTGGGATTAATTCGGTGACTAATATTTTTAATGCCCATCAGGCTACTAAATGTGAATTTGGCTTTACCCTGTAATGATAACAGGACAAACCCAACAGGTTTCTAACATTGCTTGTTTTCCCCTGGTAGGGGATTTCTTTGCATATGGGAAATCAGGCCGAAGTTGCCAGTAACAGCCACATCCATGGTTTGTATTAAAAATAACTATTCATCATTCTGGGCTAGAGCTCTGCTTACCATGGCTCAGCTGGGAAGATATTCTGATTATGTATCTAATCATTATGATGCCACCTTTCAAGAGGTGAGCAGACAATTAACAAGTCCTTCAAATTATGTTCAAAACCCAGAGTTTGAGAAAATGTTCCAATGCCTTCAAGTGTGAAGATAATAAAAATATTACCTAATGCTTAACCGTTCACTGACAGTGTGCTGGGCAGACATTGTTTTCAGCTCTGGCCTTGTGTTAACTCATGGTTCTCAGAGGAGTGGGTATTATTCCCAGATGGAAGATGAAGAAATGGCCACAGAGAAGTTAAGTAATTTGTCCAAGGTCACATTACTGTTCTTGGCGGGGCTGATTCCAGAGGCTGCATCCCTAACTAGTGTACAGCAAAAGCGAACTGGCCACTGCCACTTTGTTATAAGACATTTTGTTCTTTGAGGCTTGTATTTCTTTGTGTTCCCAAATGGAGTCTTGTTGGTTTTTGAATAGAAAATATTTTTATATGTTTAGGATTTTTTTAAATGTTGATGAAGATGGTGATAAATATTTTTCCAATTAAAGTATATACTTCTGGTGGAAATTATATTAAAGCAGAGAAAGTCTTAATTTTTATTATAAATTGTCTTTCGTTCTTCTTCCCCTAGCATTACCGTATACATCATAGAAGAAGAGCTATAAGCTGTCTCCTTGGCCTCTGTTTACAAACAAAGGGATCATTTGTGCCAGTGTAGTGGGTTCATGTTGACATGCACGTCTGTACTAAGAACTCAACAATCCCACTCATTTTATTTACAACTTTATTTTGAGGGGATTTCTGTCCTATTCTTGTTGCATTAAAGCTTTTTAGAGCATCAGTCATGGTTTCTGAGACAGATTTAAGAATTTTACTTATTTGGGCTAATTTATTATTATTATTCTTTGAGACAGAGCCTCGCTCTGTCACCCAGGCTGGAATGCAGTGGCGCAATCTCGGCTCACTGCAACCTCTGTCTCCTGGGTTCAAGAGATTCTCCTGCCTCAGCCTCCTGAGTAGCTAGGACTACAGGCGTGTGCCACCATGCCCAGCTAATTTTTGTATTTTTAGTAGAGACGGGGTTTCGCCATGTTGGCCAGGCTGGTCTCGAACTCCTGACCTCAGGTGATCCTCCCGCCTTGGCCTCCCTAAGTGCTGGGATTACAGGCGTGAGCCACCGCGCCCGGCCTATTTGGGCGAATTTTTAAGGCAACTGAACTATTGTATGTCTAGAGCTCTGCAAAGGCCATTAGAAAATAGTCTCAGATTTTTTTTTTTTTTCATTTATGATGCTTACTTTCTCTCAGCACTTTTCCTTGGGAGTGGATTGTGAAGTTAAGTCTTGGAAACAGAATTCACAACCCTAAAGCATAGTGCTTTAACTTTGGAAGATCAAGTCACAGACAAGAAGAACTTCAATTCCCTGTGCAGAGTATAAACTTGTTCAAATAAACAGAGGATGTTAGCTTCCAGGATTGTCAACTGTCACCTTTGACCAGGGTTGAATTTTCTTTGAATGTTGGCAGAAGTTACAATGTCAGTGGAAAAAGCTTAATGTGAGGTATCTATAACTCAGAATTTCCTTATGTTTGTGTCAGTGAGATCCTACAATTAAAGCTGTTTCTTTTTTTCTATGTCTGATGAGTTTTAAAAGCCTTCACTGGGGTTTTCCAGCCTTTAGGTGAGAGTAAGTTAAAAAGTTTGTGAGAAACTATTTTTTGTTGTCTAAAATTCAGATCCTAGGTCGGGCCCAGTGGCTCACGCCTGTAATCCTAACACTTTGGGAGGCCGAGGCAGGTGGATCACGTGAGGTCAGGAGTTGGAGACCAGCCTGTCCAACATGGTGAAACCCCGTCTCTACTAAAAATACAGAAATTAGCCAGGTGTGGTGGTGCACGCCTGTAATCCCAGCTACTTGGGAGGCTGAGGCAGAAGAATGGCTTGAACCCAGGAGGCAGAGGTTACAGTGAGCCGAGATCACGCTACTGTGCTCCAGCCTGGGAGACAGAGCGAGACTCCATCTCAAAAAATAAATTAAATAAATAAATTCAGAGTCTATAGCTGGTGGCAAGTCACTAGTTTTGGAGGAGTGGGATTTAAAAAAATCTAACCTGGGCTAAATGTTAAGCTACATTCGTACATGTCATTGTAGCCTATATAAAAAGAAACTTGAACACTTAATCTCTTAAAGTACTAAAAATTGGAATTCATTGGCTTTGTAATATAGCATTCATTCTACAGTATATTTAAATAGGTAAAATGTTTTGTTAGAAATAATGCTAATTCTGTTTTTTTGCTTAATGTTTCTAAAAATCTTTTGGTCATCTTTTAGTTTAGGAAAAGTAGCAAATTAGAGATCTACAGAAATCTACAGCTCTTTAAAAATGAAACAGTTCACCCTGTGAATTTGTTTGCAGGATTGGTGATCTGTTTCTGATGCCAGGAAGGTGGGACTCCTATCTCATTTCTGATAGAAAGTGAGGGAAAGCTATGTATAGTGAGAACTGGTTACTAGATTCTTATCTCAAAGGTATGGAAGGTTTAATATGTAAGGATACAATGTAAATAGTCCCTCTTTTTGTATTTTTCTTTGGTTATTGTTACGTAACTATAGTCGTGTGTCACTTAATGATGCATGGTGACAAACTTCTAAGAAATGCATTAGGCGATTTTGTCATTGTGGTACCATCATAGAGTGTACTTACACAAACGTAGATGGTAAGCCCTACTGCACACCTAGGCTGTATGATAAAGCCTATTGCTCCTAGACTACAAACCTGTATAACACGTTACTGTATTGAGTACTGTAGGCAATTGTAACACAAGGGTAAGTATTGTGTATCTAAACATATCGAAATATAGAAAAGTTACGGTAAAAACATGGTATAAAGGATAAAAAATGGTACATCTGTATAGGGTACTTACCAGGAATGGAGCTTGCAGGACTGGAAGTTGCTCTGGGCAACTCAGTGGGTGAATGGTGAGTCAATGTGAAGGCCTGGGACATTACTGTACATTACTGTAGATTTTAAAAATACTGTCTGGTTAGGCTACACTAAATGTATTTTGAAAATTGTTTCTTTCTTCAATAATAAATTAACCTTAGCCTACTGTAATACTTTTACTTTGTAAACTTTTTACTTTTTTTTTTTTTGAGATGGAGTCTCGCTCCTGTGGCACAGGCTGGAGTGCAGTGGCGTGATCTCGGATCACTGCAACCTCTACCTCCCGGTTCAAGCGATTCTCCTTCCTCAGCCTCCCAAATAGCTGGGATTACAGGCGTGCACCACCATGCCCACCTAATTTTTGTATTTTTGGTAGAGACGGGGTTTCACCATGTTGGCCAGGCTGGTCTCAAACTTCTGATCTCTGGTGATCCACCCACCTCGACCTCCGAAAGTGCTTGGATTATAGGTGTGAGCCACCGTGCCTGGCCAACTGTTTACTTTTTACGCTTTTAAACTCTTTTGTAATAACACTTAGCTTAACACATAAACCTGTACAGCTGTACAACAATATTTTCTTTATGTTTTTATTCTTTTACTTTTTCTCTTTTAAAAAAATTTTTAACTTTTCAAAACTTTAAAAACTTTTTCTTAAAAGTGAAGACATAAACACACACATTAGTCTAGGCCTACACAGGATCAGGGTCATCAGTATCACTGTCTTGCACCTCCACATCTTGTTCCACTGAAAGGTCTTCAGGGGCAGTAACACATATGGAGTTGTCATCTCCTATGATAACAAAGCCTCCTGAAGGACCTGCCTGAGGCTGTTTTACAGTTAACTTTTTTTTATAAGTAGAAGGAGTACGCTCTAAAATAATGATAAAAAGTATGGTAAATACATAAACCAGTAACATAGGCATTTATTATCATTATCAAGTATTATGTACTGCACGCAATTGTATGTGCTAGACTTTCACATGACTGGCAGTGCAGTGGGTTTGTTTACACCAGCATTGCTACAAACATGTGAATCATGCATTGCATTACAACATTATGATGGCTACAGCGTCACTAGAGGATAGGAATTTTTCAGCTACGTTTTATTATCTTATGGGACCACAGTCACATATGTGGTCTGTCATTGACTGAAACGTCATTATGTGGTGCCTGACTACATATATGGAAACCCTGAGTGTAGTCATGTTTTACAAATGAGTTTATCTTGCAGTGAGTTTAAATATCAAGTGAAAACACTAATTGCATTGTAATATATGAAGAGATTGGCCTTTCTCATGTTGAAGATATCAAAACAAAATAGAAAATATTTGGCTTTCTGAGTGGCATGGCTACAATTCACATGCTGAGTTGGTGATGAAGCAAGATCCCTTGACTTTGCAATACCAGAAAAATGCATATAGTTTAAAAAAAATAGAGACAGGGGTCTTGCTATGTCTCCAGGCGATCCCTCCCACCTCCACATCCACACCTCCCACCTCAACCTCCCACAGTATTGGGATTACAGGAATGAGTCACTGCATCGGGCCAAAAAGCATATAATTTTAAGGGAATGAGTTCTTTTTTATTTTTTATTTTTTGAGACAGTGTCTTGCTCTGTTACCCAGGATGAGTGAAGTGTGCCAGGAATGGGTCCTTAAGTAAGAAAACTTATTACTTTAGACACACATTAAAAATTTTGTCCAAAAATGTGATATTTTCAAAATTTATGGTTTTGAATTTTATTTATTATTTTAATTTATTATTATTATTTTTTAAAGAGTGGGGTCTCACTATGTTGCCCAGGCTGGTCTCAAAGTCCTGAGCTCAAGTGATCCTCCCACCTCAGCCTCCAGAGTAGATGGGACTGCAGGTGTGAGCCACTGAGCCTGGCTAGTTTTGAATTTTTATTACCCAAATGTGAAGAGGTCTAGTTTGCACAGAACTTAACATTATATTCCAGTTTTATTGGTAAATTTGAACAGGATATAAGTGACTTTAATAAATAACTAATAAAAGAAGATACATCTTATAGATATACATACATCTTTTTATATATATACATAAATATTTAAAACTTCTTTATGCCAAAAAATGCCAGAAACCAAAGCTAAGTGACAAAATAAGAAAAATATTTCTAATATATATGACAAAGCATTATGGGTAAATATTCGTAATATATAAGTAATTTATATAAGTAGTAAGAAAAAGATGATTCCCATAATAGAAAATGAACAAAAGAAGAACTACAAATAGCCAGTAATCATATGAAACTGTGTTCACCCATACTGGAAATCAAGAAATGCAAATAAAAATGACAAGTTTTTTCAGTTAACAGATTTATGAAGACTAAAAATATTGAAAAATAAGAGCAGTGTTGCTTGGGAATGTGGGGAACTGGCACTTTCATACTCATTGGTTGAAATGTAAATGGGTGCTTTTTCGGAATGGCAGTTTGATACATGTATTGAGAGCCTTAAAAGAGTGCATACTCAAGCTGGGCTTGGGAACTCATGCCTGTAATCCCAGCACTTTGGGAAGCTGAGGCAGGTGGATCACGAGGTCAGGAGTTCAAGACCATCCTGGCCAACATGGTGAAACCCCGTCTCTACTAAAAATACAAAAATTAGCTGGGCATGGTGGCACGTGCCTGTAATCCCAGCTACTTGGGAAGCTGAGGCAGGGAGTCAGAGGTTGCCGTGAGCCAAGATCACACTACTGCACCCCAGCCTGGTGACAGAGCGAGACTTCGTCTCAAAAAAAAAAAAAAAAAAAGAAGAGTACATACCCTTTGACTTAGCAGTTTCATTTAGGTGAATTTCATTCTAGAACATCTGAAATATGTTTAAAGATTTGTACAAAAGGAGTGTTACTTAAAATAGCAATAAATTGGAAAAATCTTGGTGTTTCCATTAGAGGGTTAATAAACTAAATCATTTATTACACCTGTGTATAGCTGTCCAATGGAATACTGTCCAGCTATTTAAGTTATGTTATAAAACAATATTTAATGACCTACACAAAATTCGCTATATATTACTAAATGAAAAATGAAATTACAAACAATCATATACAATTGGGCCTGGAAAAAAGAACAGGCACTGAAAAAAGATTTCTTCTGGGTCGTGGAGTTCCGTGTGTGTGTGTGTGTGTGTGTGTGTGTGTGTGTGTGTGTGTGTGTGTGTGTGTGTGTGTGTGTGCGTGCGCATGCTTTCTAGTATCTTTCCATTTTTCTATAATAAACAGATTATGGCTGGGCACAGTGGCTCATGCCTATATTTCCAGCACTTTGGGAGGCTGAGGTGGGAGGATCACTTGAGTCCAGGAGTTCAAGATCAGCCTGGGCAACATAGCAAGACCCCATCTCTACAAAAAATTAAAAAATTAGCTGGGCCTGGTGGCACATGCCTGTGGTCTCAGCTACTTGGGAAGATGAGGTAGGAGGATCACTTGAGCCTGGGAGTTCGAGGCTGCAATGAGCTGTGATTGAGTCACTGCATTCATCCTGGGTGACAGAGTGAGACCTTGTCTCAAAAACGACAAATAAAAACAAACAAAAAAACAGATGATAATACAGGGAATCCTTTTGTAATCAGGAAAAAAGTTATCTTTAAAATGGCTGTGTGTATTGATTTGTCTTAGAATGTAGAATTTGTTTTTTGTTATCAGTGTTTTCTTTTTAGAAGCAGAAAAAGGAGTTTGTGATGTTT
This sequence comes from Pongo pygmaeus, assembly GCF_028885625.2. Lineage (NCBI taxonomy): Eukaryota > Metazoa > Chordata > Mammalia > Primates > Hominidae > Pongo > Pongo pygmaeus. The sequence goes on along the minus strand of NC_072392.2, from coordinate 75,366,969 downwards.
TTGTTATTTGTATAGTATCCTGTTTTTTGACATCTTTTGTAGAACTATGTTTAAATCATCATAATTTCATTTAACATTTTTAGAGTTTAAATAATTTGAACTTCAGGACTGTGTTATTTCCTATGCTTCGTGGTAGCCTGTATATTTTTACACAGAAGCTTATGGATAATTATATTGTTATATAATATAATAAATTGTTAGGGAGACAGAGGCGAAAGGATTGCTTGAACCTGGGAAGTGGAGGCTGCAGTGAGCTATAATGGTGCCATTGCACTCCCAAGCCCGGGCAATGGAGAGAGACCCTGTCTCTCTTTAAAAAAAAAAAAATTTGTTGTTTTTGGTTTTATATATATATACATATATACACACATATATACACACACACACACATGCTCTGCTAAGTTATTCATTTCATATTGAAGATGTTTTGAAAAAAAAGGTCGAGTTTGTTTTAACCTTGAACTTTGTATTATTTCAATATATTTTCTGCATTGGCTTTTCCCCTTCATGGTGATACCTATGAAGGCTGCTAGGCTATGGATTTCTTTTTCTTATAATTCCATTAGTCACACTTAATAACTTCTCTAAATCTTTATTATGGTACTTATTTGGGAATATCTGGTAAAGGAAATCTCTAGTGAAAGATATTTTCTCTTGGGTATAAGTCATAAGTCATTGCTAATACCAGAGATTTATGTTCTGCCTTAATTAAATTTACATTAAATAGTTTCTTTGTAACTAGAATTAGTGTTTAAAAGAATTTTCCTGCATGGACAACATAGCAAGACCCCATCTCTACAAAAAATAAAAATATTAGCACGGGGTGCTGGTGTACGCCTATAGTCCAGCTACTCAGGAGGCTGAGGTCGGAGGATTGCTTGAGCCTGGGAGGTGGAGGATACAGTGAGCTGTGATCGCTCCACTGTACTCTAGCCTGGGTGACAGAGAAAGACCCTGTCTCAAAATAAAAATAAAAGAATTTTAACACTTGACAGAGTTTAAAGAAGAGGAATGAAAGTAAATTATGAGTTGATATTTTAAGAGAATTAAAATAAAATTACAGCCTTAAAAATAGACATTTTTGAGCCCAGTAGACTTACTTATTTCATGTAAAATTTAATTAAGTAAAAATCTATTTTAGGCCAGGTGAGATGACTCATACTTGTAATCCTAGCACTTTGGGAGGCCGTGGGGGAAGGATTGCTTGAGGCTGGGAGTTCGAGACTAGCTTGGACAACATAATGAGATCCCATCTTTATTTTTATATTAAAAAAAAATCTGGCTGGGCATGGTGGCCCATGCCTTTAATCCCAGCACTTTGGAAGGCTGAGGTGGGCTCGTCGCTTGAGCCCAGGGGTTCAAAAGTAGCCTGGGCAACGTGGTGAAACCTCATCTCTATAAAAATACAAAAATTAGCTAGACGTGGTGCTGCGTGCCTGTAGTCCCAGCTACTTGGGAGCCTGAGGTGGGAGGGTGGCTTGAGCCCAGGAAGCAGAGGTTACAGTGAGCTGAGATTGCACCACTGCACTCCAGCCTGGGTGACAGAGTGAGACCCTGTCTCAAAAATAAATAAATAAAAATAAAAAATCTATCTTAACTTGATTGTGCATTGTAATTTATTATAGTGAAATTGCTATAACAGAATTTTATTTTAAGCCAGTTTGGGGAATACTGAAACATTTTTAAAAATCACGTAGTACTTTTTAGTGCTTTTAAAACCTAAATCCATAAAGTAGTTAATTAAAATGCATGAAGTAAATAAGTGTTTTTCTGTATTAAAGATAAAACTATAAACATATATTGTTCAATATGCCTACATAAATAAATCATTCTCTTCTTTTTGGTTCTTTTTTGCTTATCACCTCTTACCTCCTCTGCTTCCTAAAAACTTGATAATCTTGTTTAATTCAAAATTATGTTTTCTGGCCATACATGGTGGGTTATGCCTGTAATCCTAGCACTTTGGGAGGCCGAGGTGGGCGGACCACTTGAGTCAGGAGGTTGAGACCAGCCTGGCTCACTTGGTGAGACCCTGTCTCTACTAAAAATACAAAAATTAGCTGGGCGTGCTGGCGCATGTCTGTAGTCTCAGGAGGCTGAGGCAGGAGAATCACTTGAACACAGGAGGCAGATGTTGCAGTGAGCTGAGATTGCACCACTGCACTTCAGCCTCGGTGACAAAATGAGACTCCATCTCAAGAAAAAAAAAAAAAAAAGGTAAGACATATAAACTAGGAAACTAAGCAATAATTGTGTACAGTATGTGGAATATTTATGTTATAGACGAGCACTGTTCAATGCAAATGTAATGTGAGCTCCAATTGTAATTTTCTTAGTCTGTATCACAATAAAAAGTAAAAATAAAATTAATTTTAACAATATACTTACTTTAATATATAAAAATTATCATTTCAACATGTGATCAATATAAAAATTATTGATTAATGAGGTATTTTGGGCCACTTTGGGGAGCCAAAGCAGGAGGATCACTTGAGTCCAGGAGTTCGAGACCAGCCTGGGCAACATAGTGAGACCCAGTCTCTAACACAAAAAAAAATTAGCTGGGCATGGTGATGTGCACCTGTAGTCCCAGCTACTTGGGAGGCCAAGGTGGGAGGATCACTTGAGCCGAGGAGGTTAAGGCTGCAGTGAGTCATGTTCGTGCTACTGCATTCCAGCCTGGGCAACAGAGTGAGACTCTGTCTCAAAAAAAAACAAACCAACCAACCCAAAAACCCACAAAAACACTGGGATATTTTACATTCCTTTTTTTGTACGAATGCTTCAAAATCTGGTGTGTATCTTACAGTTATAAAATCTCTCAATTTAGCCACCAAATTTTCACCAGAAATGCATGAACTGTGTTCAGATTTCATAAAACTTTCAGTTGATAAAGTAGATTCACATACTCAAGGTGTTCCAAACGTACTGAAAGGTTTTCCAAGTATTAAATTGAACACCAGTTTCCAGGTTTACATTTAAGTTAATTAAAATGAGATAAAATTTGCATTCAGTTCCCCAGTCGCACTAGCTACATTTCAAGTGCTTAGCACATGCTGCTAGAGGCTACCATAATAGACAGTGTGGTTATAGGCCTTCTAACGAAGGGAAATGAAATATAGGCTGTCTCCTGCTTTATAACATCTGGCTTACAATCAACAAATACAAATAGGGTCGCTTGGTGCAGCAAACCACCATGGCACATGTTTACCTGTGTAACAAATCTGCACATCCTGCACATGTATCCTGGAACTTAAAATAAAACAAAACAAATAGGGTCTCTTGCCCTGTGGGAACTGAAGCCACTGCTCTGTAGGAAATAAAAGTGTCTTTCTTTTTTGTTTTTTTTGAGACAGAATCTCGCTATTTTGCCGAGTGAAGTGACATGATCTTGGCTCACTGCAGCCTCCACCAATAGGTTCAAGCAATTCTCCTGCCTCAGCCTCCCAAGTAGCTGGGATTACAGACACCTGCCACTACACCCGGCTAATTTTTGTATTTTTAGTAGATACAGAGTTTCGCTGTTGGCCAGGCTGGTCTCAAACTCCTGACCTCGGGTGATCCACCCACCTCGGCCTTCCAAACTGCTAGGATTACAGGCATGAGCCACCACGCCCAGCACAAAAGTGTCTCTTACCCAACGAAAGTGATGCCCTTAAAGCTTCCTACCAGACCATCACCCCCAAGACACACCCAGACATCCACAGATGCACCCTCTTGTTTGAAAACTGCTGCATCCTTGCATGGCTGAAGCATTACCCATATCCTTGAAGCTCCTGCTTTCAGAGGACCTCTCATTTCTTGGGAGTAGAAAAGCCCTCTCTGGCCAGGTGCAGTGGCTCATGCCTGTAATCCCAACACTTTGGGAGGCCAAGGTGGGAGGATCACTTGAGCCCAAGAGTTTCAAGTCAGCCTGGGCAACATAGTGAGATCCTATCTCTGAACACAAAATTCTGAATAAAAATAAACAGCCCACCCTGTTTTAGGTATACCTCAACTGTCAAATCACTTTTAGGCAGGGTGTTTTGTTATTTTTGTTTTGTTTCAGAGTGTTGTTTATTTTTGAAACTGAATTTGTCTAGAAAAGAATCATATTCACCTTTTGGTCTTAGCTACTCTTCATTTTTATGAAATACATCAAGTTGATGCTTGAAATTGGGGATCGAGTTACAGATGAAATTTTTCCTTTTAAAAGAGAGTTCCCCCCAGTTTTGCTGTAGTCTTAGGAGATACTTAAGGGAGGGGAATCATTTTTAGTTCCCCCTAGGTGAGGCGGTAGCCTCCCCAAACTGCCAAGTTCCCACCATGACTGGTAACACCACCGTGTGAGGAATACTGAACAAACGGAGTTTCAGAAGGGAGACTTGTAGAGATTCTGGAATCTAGGTAGTGCCACTTCCTACTTAGTTTATCTTAATGGTGTTTGTTTGTTTGTTTGTTTGTTTTGAGACAGAATCTCGCTCTGTCACCCAGGCTGGAGTGCAATGGCGTGATCTCAGATCACTGTAACCTCCGTCTCCCGGGTTCAAGTGATTCTCGTGCCTCAGCCTCCCAAATAGCTGGGATTACAGGCACGTTCCACCATGCCCAGCTAATTTTTGTATTTTTAGTAGAGACGGGGTTTCACCGTGTTCCTCAGGCTGGTCTCGAACTCCTGACCTCAGGTGATCCTTCCGCTTCAGCCTCCCAAAGTGCTGGGATTACAGGCATGAGCCACCATGCCCAGCCTTAATGGTCTTTTTAAAGGATACCTGATTTCAGAAGGAACCTTTGAAGAAATGGCTAGAACTTCTGTGATTCTTTGGATATTGCCTGACATCTAAGCCAAATTAGTTGACCTTTTAATGTTAAATAAAATATTCAATAACTTTTACTAATGGGTGGGCTTTAGGGACCCCTTTATTTTACTACGTTGCCAAAAGTAGGTTCATTATAACATTGAAAACATCCTGATGTAATTTATTGAATGTAAAATTATTCCTCAATAAATTTGAGGATGATTTCCATAAAGGGAAACAAATTTCTTTCTTCCAAATATACTGTGACAGCCTATTTTGAAATATTTAAAATATGTCCCTAAAGACGAAAATTAAAGAGCGGACACAAAGTTGTTATGCTCTAAGGAGTCATTCTTTTGATTTAAAATTCATTATAATTCCCTGGTTGTCTAGTGTTAGGATTCAGCACTCTCATAAAATTCATTATATTGATTCTATAAAAGTATTGTGTTGAATTAAGAAACACGTGGACATTTTTAAGTGTTTCAAAATATTTTTGTTATACCTAGGTTTTCACTGTGATGGTATTTGTTGTTTTAGTGGAATTTGACCTATATTTTATTCTATAGGAAAAAGAAGAAAGTAAACATTGGCTAGCCATCTACCACGCTGTACAGCTATTTGTGTGTGGTCCCATTGTGAATTTTTAACTCCAGGCTCTATATTTTTAGTGCTTTGTGAAGATTGAATCTGCAAATCATCTTTGAAAGGTAAAGGATTTGATTTGATTGTGGCAATCATGAAAGTTGTCCTCTAAATAAAACTGTATGTCCTGGACCAAAGCTGGAATAATGCCACACTGAAATGATCTTAACTGTGGAATCCTTGATTGGACCCGATTTGTTTTGCACATACAATAGCTCCATAAAGATGATCGGCTTTCAGCAGAGATGAACAGATGTTCTGGTTTTATCAGAAATTGCTTTTGCATCACCAAGACTTCACAAAAGCCAGTAATCCCCCTGTTAGTCTGATGTTGTGGAGATGCTTTTAAAACTTTTTTCCAGATACTGGTTTGAATGCACAGACTTTGTCATTGACCTGTAAGATTCAATTGTCAGGTGGTATCTGTTTTCCCCCAACAGAAATAGAAGAAGAATAAAAACAAAAGCTAGAAAGTATAGCAGGGGCACAATTATTTATTTAAACTTTAAAGTATTTAATATTACATACCAGAATCTAAGTTCCATAAAGCATGTCTGTTTTGTTCACTGCCACATTCTTAGTACCTAGAACAGAGCCCGACATGTAATAGTTACTCAATAAGTATCTGTTAAATAAGTATAGTAGTCCTGCCTTATCCCCAAGGGATGCCTGAAACCTCAGGTAATACTGAACCCTATATATATATATAGTTTTTTCCTATGCATATATAATTCTGATAAAGTTCAATTTATAAATTAGGCACAGTAAGAGATTAAGAACAATGATAATAAAATAGAACAAGTATGTAGTCTTTTTTTTTTTTTTTTTTTTTTTTTGAGACAGAGTCTCGCTGTGTCGCCCAGGCTGGAGTACAGTGGCGCAATCTCCACTCACTGCAAGCTCTGCTTCCTGGGTTCACGCCATTCTCCTGCCTCAGCCTCCCCAGTAGCTGGGACTACAGGCACCTGCCACCACACCCGGCTAATTTTTTGTGTTTTGTTTAGTAGAGATGGGGTTTCACCATGTTAGCCAGGATGGTCTTGATCTCCTAACCTCGTGATCTGCCCGCCTCAGCCTCCCAAAATGCTGGGATTACAGGCGTGAGCCACTGCGCCTGGCCAAATGTAGTCTATCTTAAAATACTGTATCTTACTATGCTGTACTGTGGGTAACAGAAACCATAGAAAACAAAATCTCAGATAAGGAAAAACTACTGCATTCCCCTTTAATCTCAATGTAGCAGGTGTATCCAGAGAGCTTCAACCCCCAGAAGGACTGAAAGTGTGCCTTTTACTGTGGAAGAAAGAAAAGAGAAGGGGCTGGCTCATGCCTATAATCCCAGTACTATGGGAGGCTGAGCCAGGAGGATCACTTGAGCCCATGAGTTAGAGACCAGCCTGGGCCACAGAGTGAGACGCTGTCTCAAAAAAAGTTGGGGGGATGGGGGAGAAGAGAGAGGAGACAGCAAATATCTCTTTGTTTCCTTTGGATTTCAGCATTAAAGATGGAAAAAATGTGAGTTTATTAGGCAAAAACTCATTTTTTAACCCCATTTTAAAGATTGTGGAGTTACACATATATATCATAAAATTTACCATTTTTAACCTTTTATTTTGAGATGGAGTCTCTCTGTGTCACCCAGGCTGGAGTGCAGTGGCGTTAGCTCATTGCAACATCCACCTCCTGGATTGAAGCGATTCTCCTGCCTCAGGCTCCTAAGTAGCTGGGATTACAGGTGCACGCCACCATACCTGGCTAATTTTGGTATTTTTAGTAGAGGTGGGGTTTCACCATGTTAACCAGGGTGGTCTGGAACTCCTGACCTTAGGTGAACCGCCCTCGGCCTCCCAAAGTGCTGGGATTACAGGCGCGAGCCACCGTGCCCGGCCATTTTCACTGTTTTAAAGTACAGTTCAGTGGCATTAAGCACATTCACATTGTTGTGTGACCGTCAGCACCTGGTCCATCTCCAGAATTTTTTCATCCTAAACTAAAATCCTGTATTCATTAAACAGTAATGAGAATAAAACTCTCCATTTGCCCCGCCCCACAGGCTCTGACAACCACCATTCATTCTTTCTGTCTCTATGAGTTTGACTACTCCAGGCATCTCCTATCAGTGGAATCATACACTATCTGCCCCTTTGTGTTTATTCCTTTTCTCAACATGATTCTTTTGGTTGGAGACTTCACAGTTTTTCTTTCCTTTGATTGTTTAGTTTTTGCTTTGTACCTAGACCTGGCCAGTGATGCGTATGCAATGAGTATGCAAAGACAGGTTAATTCAGCAGCTTGTTGCGTACCACTAGGGAGTTATTAAAGCTTTGAAAATGTGATTCCTCATCTGTATGCCTGTGGCTTATCTACTCCAAGTCTTGCTGATAAACCTGCACTGACAGTAATAGCAAAGATTAGTCTTTCTCCATGTTTCATAAAACAAATTGTTCTCATTCTTACAGCCTGATTATGAACTGGAAAATTACAGGTACATTGTTGTAATTGTTTATACAGACAACGAGACATACTCTCCACAGGGGACCTCAGCTGCAGGGGAGGTTCTGATTGCGTGTCATTAAGAAATGACAGTTAAGAAACTCCTTTTTTTTTTTTAGACGGAGTGTCGCTCTGTTGCCAGGCCAGAGTGCAGTGGCATGATCTCGGCTCCCTGCAATCTCTGCCTCCTGGGTTCAAGCAGTTCTCCTGCCTCAGCCTCCCGAGTAGCTGGGACTACAGGCGCATGCCACCACGCCCAGCTAATTTTTGTATTTTTTGTAGAGACGGGGTTTCACCATGTTGGCCAGGATGATCTCAATCTCCTGACCTCGTGATCCGCCTGCCTAGGCCTCTCAAAGTGTTGGGATTACAGGCATGGGCCACCGCACCGGCCTTCTTTTTTTTTTTTTTTCATTTTAAAAAATTTTCTATTCGCATTACATCTTCCTTTCTCCCTACTTTTCCTTCCCTTCCCTTCCAGTTTGTCCCTCCCTCTCTCTCTTTCTTCCTTTTTTCTTTTTCATTCTCATTTTTCTGAGTAGTTGTTAAAGACACAGCCTGACCCTAGGGGTCCAAATATAGGTGAAACAGTCATAGCTCTCTAGCAGTTCACCTGGAGGGAGAGAGAAAAAGAGAGTAAGAGAACCAAAATGAAGGGGAAATATTCTTTTTTTTTTTTTTTAAGGACAGAAAGTAACTTGTTGAGGAAAAAGAGAAATATACTGGGAGTTCTGACTGGTAGGAACAAAGACAGGACAGCTTCGAAGAATGATTTGAAAAGTAATCTATGGAATTTAGCTTTAAAGCAGGATCTTGGGCTGTAGACTACTTTATTATTATTATTTTTTAAGAGACAGAGTGCAGTGGTGCAGTCATGGCTCACTGTAGCCTCAAACTCCCGGGCTCAAGCCATACTCCCACCTCAGCCTTCTGAGTAGCTAGGATTACAGGTACATACCACCATGCCTGGCTAATTTTTTAATTTTTATTTTGTAGAGATGAAGTCTTGCTGTGTTGCCCAGGCCGGTCTTGAACTCCTGGCCTCAAGTGATCCTCCTGCCTCAGCATCCCAAAGTGATGGGATGTTGTGGGCTCCTTTAGAGCCTCTTGAAATAGGGCTAGTAAAGTGATTTTCTACCACTGTATCTGTGCTCATTTACGTTGGGCAGATCGCTTCTGCTTGACTTCATAGTTTCAACCTATAACATGAAGGGTCAACAGGTAGATTCGGAACCATCAGAGTTTAGGCCGAAGCCCATAGAATATGAAAGTTATTTTTAAAATTTATTTTTACAGTGTCTACAAATGCAGGTGTTAAAGTGCCAGAGACAGAAGTATTGACAATGAGAAATTATCCAAAACCAGGCCAGGCGCGGTGACTCACGCCTGTAATCCCAGCACTTTGGGAAGCAAAGGTGGCAAGATCACTTGAGGCCAGGAGTCAGAGACTGCAATGAGTTGTGTTCATGCCACTGCTCTCCAGTCTGGGCCACAGAACAAGACCCTGTCTCCAAAAATAATCATCATCATCCAAAACCAAGACTGGCTCATGTTGGAAAGCTGGAAATGGTTGTGATGGAATTCAGCAACACCAATACCTTGATATTTCTGACTTTCAGGATGTTAGGAGACTCTTTCAGTCCTTCCTGTTTAAATATGAATGGGTATGTATTGCCATTATTGCCCTGCCCCTGCATCTCCCAAATTTAGATTGCTAGTATTTATGTAAGTTTACTAGTCACAAATAGATTCTTGCATTTCCCATTTCTTGTCATAGGGCCCTCTTTGAGTTCAATATGCTTTTATTGGCACTTACTTTGGTTTTCTTTACAGCAGCAGCTGCTAATTAGTGACAGTTTCTGAGCAAGCAGCTTGTCATTTTTGGCAGAGATAGGGGACATCCATAGCAAGTCAAGACTATATTTTCATTTGCTAAATTTACTTTGCTACATGGAAATACATCTTGGATAAAAAATAGTCTGTAGTCAAAGGTGGCTGTGTTTACTGAATTATCTTCCTGAGTTGGCATTCTGTCCTGTAGTTGAAGAACTCACAGAGATGAAAAAGAAAGAAAGAAAGAGGTTCAATGTCTATCAGACTGATGCCATAAGTCCTGAGTCATCCTTCTAACATTAATCTACATTCTGGGTATAGAACCTCATCATCTTGTTTTGGCACAATCATAAATCTTTCTGGATTGTAGTTAGTGGCTATACATGGTAACTGAATGAATGAATTGTTGACAAATGTGCTTTTTGTTTATACTCAGCTTCTTTCTTGAGATATAATTAAAAGAAAGGTTAGTTTGCTTAGAGAAGATGCTTTCTTTGGAATTTTAGCTCATCTTATCATCATATTTCATGTAATTCTTTTTGAAATTGCTGCAATAAAGTGTTAGCTCTATTTTACAAACTTGTCATGATGTTTATGAGGGTGGCACAACTTGCTGTTTTGTTTACCTTGATTAGCACCAATGATGAGTCAAAACCTCCGTCATGGTTTCTATAAAGTGTGATTCACTCCCATTATTCCTGTAATAAGGATTCAAGTTAATGACCTCCACAGTGTTAAAAATATCCTGAAGGAAATAACTGACCTACCATCCATTTCCCCCAATTTAGGTCCTTTTTGTAACATGGAGGTCTATAAAAATTGTATTCAATACACAATTACTGAATACCAACTATGTGTATCAAGTACTATATTAGGGAAATCAAAATGAATCAGAGAGACATGGTCCTCGCTCCAGGATGGCTTACAGTCTATTAGTTGGCCAGCAGATAACTTAGTTGCTTTGGTTCTTATGCCCAGAGTGTAGGGTAAATTCTAATTCTAGAGGAGGAAAACATCCCATCTTTTAAAAACAGGATGATCAAAATGATCAAAGACATTGGATACAAATATTGTATTGATTCTATTTCTAGCTAAAGGTGTTAAAGATTGTTTGAGGCACCTTTCCTAGGCTTGTGGAACTGCCAGGCGTCCTTGTCCCAAATTTCCCCTTGATATATCGCACAGCACTGTTAAATTCAGAAGTTGCCTTCTGTATCAGAGTGTCTATTTCTTGATGGCATAGCTTGGAGAACCCAGATGATCTCCTAGCATTCAACTCATGCTTAATGTACGTCAACAGTAACATAGTTATTTGTATATTTTCTTTCCTTTTTTTTTTTTTTGAGATGGAGCCTTGCTCTGTCACCCAGGCTGGAGTGCAGTGGCACAATCTTGGCTCACTGCAACCTCCACCTCCTGGGTTCAAGCCATTCTCCTGCCTTAGCCTCCGCAGTAGCTGAGATTACAGGCACGCATCACCACGCCCAGCTAATTTTTTGTATTTTTAGTAGAGATGGGGTTTCACCATGTTGGCCAGGCTGGTCTTGAGCTCCTGACCTTGTGATTTGCCTACCTTGGCCTCCCAAAGTGCTGGGATTACAGGTGTGAGCCACCGCGCCCAATCTATTTGTATATTTTCATTTGAACATTTATTAATTATAGTAGGAATTTATCATGTGTACCTTGTCTCCAACCCAATGCACAGTGGCATCAGGTAAGTTGCTGTTTAGTTATTGGTATCATGTGAACAGGTATCCAGATGGCAGCTAACTTCAGTATCCTTTGTTATCCTGTCTTACACACTGGAGTGTTTTATAAGTTGCTTTCTCATTTCTATTAATGATATTTCCCCCTGTATGTAAAATGTTTTCTGCCATTAGAAAGCCTGAGTTTCAGATGTTCTGTGATAAATATTGGTGATGGATAATAATGTAACTAATGGAAACTCCTTAAGGAATTTGTGAACAAGTTTAACAAAGTTAACAACTCAGCTTCTTATAGGAAATGTTGCATTGCTAATTCTGACCACAAGCAGTCAGGATCTAGGTTTTGGCCTTATGGGAAAGTTACCCAAGCCCAGGACAGTTCTCGTTATTCTCCTCCCACTCACTTTTACAATCTAAAGCTTTTGGCTAATTTCTGATTGATTTAAAAGAATGAAGGTGAACCCCCCCACCCCCCAAATATGACGTCCTTTGGTTGTGTTTGAAGGTTTGTCTTCTTAGTGCTAACCCTCAGGGAAGGGAGTCTTATTTAAAGCCTTTTTTTTGGATTGTTAAATAATCTTTTTGTATTCATTTGTGAATTGCATTTTGTGATAATTCATTTTGTGGCTCGTGTTATAAAGGAGTCTTAAACTGCAGGTATCACTGTCAGGAAAAACTCATTTGACTACCTGATTGATTTTTTTTTTTTTTTTTTTGAGACAGAGTTTCGCTCTATCACCCAGACTGGAGTTGCAGTGGCACGATCTCCGCTCACTGCATCCTCCACCTCCCGGGTTCAAGTGATTCTCCTGCCTCAGCCTCCCGAGTAGCTGGGACTACAGGTGCCTGCCACCACGCCTGGCTAATTTTTTGTATTTTTAGTAGAGATGGGGTTTCACCATGCTAGCCAGGATGGTCTCAATCTCCTGACCTCATGATCCACCCGCCTCGGCCTCCTAAAGTGCTGGGATTACAGGCATGAGCCACCGCGCCCGGCCTGGTGATGATTTTCAATAAGTAAAGCACTGTGGTTCACAGCCTGAGCTCTGAAGGTGGACGAAACTCCTTGAATATTTATTACTACTACTGTTATTATAATTCTATTACTACTGCTGCTAGTACTTTATTTTTCTCATTTCCCATGCTTATTCCTTTGCTATTATTTAAGGTTTGGTGATGAAGTATAGGAAAGGCTTGGAAATGAAGTCATTTATTTTGTTTCCAACACAAAACAGTTTCTAGTGTGGGTGTGTGGGTGGCTTAATTTAACATAACAAACTAATACGTTTTTCCTTGAACTCCATACTATCTTCATTTCAAACTAGGTATTCTCAGAGTGGGGTTAAAATACTCTCCATCATCAAAGCCCAGACTTTTTAGAACAAGAGCTTGTCTCACAAAAAGCCTGGTGTCTCTGTTGCCACCACAACCTGAAACTGACGAGTTAGAAACCACATAGAGCCGACGACATGGGGAACATTTTCTCGCAAGTTTTGTGTAGATAGTTAAGCCGGGAACCGATCTGGTTGAGAAAACGTTTAAAATCATCATTTTCCCTTCCTTCTCCTTCACTTTTATACTCAAAAGGGTCTAATTTTGCTCCTCTGGGAAGACTGAATGCGTAGGCTTTCATGTAGTTTAACACTCTCTTAATTTAAAGAAGTCTGGGTTTGGCGCAGTGGCTCACGCCTGTCATCCCAGCACTTTGGAAGGCCGAGGTGGGTGGAGCGCTTGAGTTCAAGAGTTCGAGACCAGCCTGGGCAACATAATGAAGCCCCGTTTCTACCAAAAATACAAAAAATTAGCCAGGCATAGTGGTACATACCTGTGGTCCCAGCTACTCAGAAGACTGAGACAAGAGGATTGCTAGAGACTGGGAGGCAGAGGTTGCAGTGAGCTGAGATCACGCCACTGCACTCCAGCATGGGTGACAGGGTGAGACCCTGTCTCAAAAAAAAAAAATTATATTTTCTATCCTCTTCCCCTTTTTGTTATGTGTTTTACAGTCTTTTCTCCATGTCTAATCTAAGAAACTTATATATTCATTGTCTATATACCTACTGGTTGTCAGCATTGAACCCTGCCTGTGCCCTAGCATGTTGTACAATGACTGACTTGACTTTATTTTGAGAATAAGTTCAAAATTTATTCTTTTTTTATCCCTAGTTGACTAGGGACTTTATCTGTTGTTGCATTTATTATCTCTAAAATACCATCTTCTTTTTCTTTTTATTTTTTTTGAGATAGAGTCTCACTCTGTTGCACAGGCTGGAGTGCAGTGGTGCAATCTTGGCTGTCTGCTACCTCCGCCTCCCAGGTTCAAGCAGTTCTCGTGCCTCAGCCTCTCGAGTAGCTGGGATTACAGTCACGTGCCACCACACCCAGCTAATTTTGTATATTTTTGGTAGAGACGGGGTTTCACCATGCTAGCCAGACTGGTCTCAAACTCCTGACCTCAAGTGATCCACCGGCCTTGGCCTCCCAAAGTGCTGGGATTACAGGCCTGAGCCACCGCACCCAGCCTACCATCTTATTTTTAGATGGAGACTTCTGGACATTGGTATAAAATCTAGATGGTTCCAGTCCTGACCTTTTCTTCATGTTTAATCTCACCTTCCTAACACTTCCACCACTGTTGAAAAAGTATAGCTCCATATGATCTTACTGCCCTTCATTCAGTCAAGCGAGACACTGACATTGCGTAGATTCTGGGTCTCACATTTGCTTTGTTTTTATCTAGAGCTTTACTGGAAACTAAATGCTATTGCGTACTAGCTGCAGAAGCAGGAGGGGAAGTTGGCAAGAATTCACTGCTTTCTGTTTGGTCTGTCTGAGGCAGCTGACCTTTTGGAAGGAAATCGCTGCTCTTTGCTTCTTCCGGTAACAGTGCCGCCTGTGAAAGAACACAGACACAGAAGGGCTCTGCCGTTATCCTGGCTGATGCCTTGCAGCATAAGCTGTTAGTTAAGAGGTGGGAGCCTTTTAGTGCATCTGTTGTGTGCTGTAGGAGCAAGCACTCAAGTTCCTACACCATGCTAAGTTGTGTGTAGATTTACTATTAGAGGTATAGTGAGAGACAGTCTGTTACCAGAAAAAGTAGGTTGCTTTAGCGAAAGTAATTGCATTTTATTTACTCCCACTGAGTGCTGTAGTAAATGTGGGCAATTATTTTGTGCACAATTTTAGTTCATCTTAATGTTAAATGTCCTGGTAATTGCTTTTTATACCTGGATAACCGTTTGTTTTTTTTTTCCCCAGCAGGACAAACATTTTGATTTGCTAAGACATGAGCTCTTATTAAATGTCATTTCTTCTCAGAATTAGAATAAGGTTCTTTTTTTTTTTTTTTTTTTTGGACAAGATCTCACAATGTCACCCAGGCTGGAGTGCAGCGACACAATCACGGCTCACAGCAGCCTCAAATTCCTGGGCTTAAGCAATTCTTCTGCCTGTCTCCTGAGTAGCTAGAACTACAGGCATGCGCCACCACACTGGGCTAATTTTTAAACTTTTTGTAGAGATGGAGTCTCACTATGTTGCCTAGGCTTGTCTCAAACTCCTGGCCTAATCAATCTTCCCATCTCGGCCTCCCAGAGTGCTGGGTTTACAGGCATGAGCCACTGTGCCTGGCCCAGAATTAGCTTCTTCTTTTTTTCATACTTTTTTTTTTTTAGAGAATGAGTCTGGCTCTGTCGTCCATCTGGCATGCAGTGGTGCAATCATAGTTCACTGCAGCTGCTAACTCCTGGGCTCAAGTGATTCTCCCACCTCATCCTCCCAAGTAACTAAGACTACAGGTGTGCGCCACCACACGCTACTACTTTTTGTTTTGCTTTCTTTGTAAAGACAGAGCCTTGATATGTTGCCCAAGCTGGTCTTGAACTCCTGAGCTCAGGTGATCCTCTTGCCTCGGCCTCCCAAAGTGCTGAGATTACAGGTGTGAGCCACTACACCTGGCCAAAATTTAGCTTCTTAACAAACCTGCTACTCGTTGGATCCACTTTTTCTGCAGGACTTGTTTTACTTAAACACAGGTAGTAGGACACCCCACAACTTGGGATTATTTTCGGAAAGCTGTAGTTGGGTTTCATATCACCCAGTAAGCAAACAAGGGAACTAACCAGCTGATGAAGCATTTCTCTCTTAAAAGAGGAGATTTCAGTTTTGTATTGTTTTAACTAAAACATATTCAGTTCAGTTTTTATTTTGTTATTTGAAATGACATATTCAAGTTATGTCTAAGTAAAAATGAAACATTTTAATTCATGGCAAATTAAGAGAACACAGCTACCTGGAAAATGGGGCGAACTGCCATATCCTTCTGCGTTTAGTTTTGGTTCGGTGGATAGGTGTGCTTTTCTAAGGTATTATTGGTCTCTTCCCTAGATTTGCTGTTGATGGCAGAGATGGTTGGGTGAAGGTTTGTGTGGATGTACATAGAAGACATAGAGATTAGTACAGAGAGAAACATCTCAGGGCCTCCTTAGCAAGATTGCCCTGCAGTGCTTTTGTTCTTGGAAACTGGTCTGATCTGTTCCACTTTCAGGGGTAATGAAGAATCCAGGGGGAATACAAACCCTGCATTGGTTTTAGGTATAGGTTCTTGGCACAAAATAAATTGATATCAACAAAACAGGAAGATTTCTCCCCAGTTCTGTTGGCCTTTGAATAGGAGCAAAGTTAGGAACTAACAGCTGAGGTTTCCTGTGATCTGCTCTTGTAATGATAGTTTTCTAGACACCTTGAATTGTTACTCTTGAACTATCAACGGCCTTCACATAAGCCAGTTGTGTTCAGGTATGTGATTAGAGGTAAGAGATGTGTTTGTTTGTGTTTAGAAATGGGGTCTTGGTTTGTGGCTCAGGCTTGAGCACAGCGGTGTGATCATAGCTCACTGCAGCCTTGACCTCCTGGGAGCGCTCCCGTCTCAGCCTGCTGAGTAGCTTGGACTGCAGAAGTGAGTCACCATGCCCAGCTAGAAAGTTTTTTATTTTAAAGAAATTCTGGTACCGTTGTGAGTGGCTTTCTGTGTATTTCGTTCTAGTTACAGTTGGTACAAATTTGCTTAGTCATATCAAAGATGAAAGAGGGCCACTAATATATATAAATATATGTCAGAATTACAAATTAATCTGTTATTAACAGTCTTAAATCACTACTTGAAAACACATTTAAGGCACTATATATTTGAAAGTGAAAGAATTGCATTTCTTTAAAAATTTTTTTATAATTCTGAATTTTTACTTTATAATTCTGAATGTTCTACTTAAATCAAGGCGGCCCAGGTAAGGCAGTGTCATAACCTGGATATTATCATGTTAGGAAATATTTCTTCCTGTGTTTTATGTCTCTTTCAACTTGGTTCCTATGGGATAGTCAGTACCAATTCCCCATTGATTATTAAATTTATATCTCAAGTTTTACATTTTAAACACAATTTAATCAAAAACTTTACAAAAATTGTACCAAAAAACCCCTTCACCTAAATGTAACAACTGTTTACACTTCTCTTTGACCTTTCTGTATTTGCCCTCTTGCATACGTGTTGTATACACTTTTCATTTAACATTCTTTTATTTCTACTCTAAAAAAATGTGTCTATGGGCCAGGTGCGATGGCTCACATCTGTAATCCCAGCAGTTTGGGAGGCCGAGGCAGGAGGATCACAAGGCCAAGAGTTGGAGACCAGCCTGGCCAACATGGTGAAACCCCATCTCTACTAAAAATACAAAAATTAGGGCTGGGCGGAGTGGCTCACGCCTGTAATCCCAGCACTTTGGGAGGCCGAGGTGGGCAGATCACCTGAGGTCAGGAGTTCGAAACCAGCCTGGCCAACACGGTGAAAACCCGTCTCTATTAAAAATACAAGAAATTAGCCGGGTATGGTGGTGGGCACCTGTAATCCCAGCTACTCAGGAGGCTGAGGCGGGAGAATTGCTTGAACCTGGGGGGCGGAGGTTGCAGTGAGCCAAGATTGCACCATTGCACTCCAGCCTGGGCAATAAGAGCAAAACTCCATCTCAAAAAAATAAAAATAAAAAATTAGCTGGGCATTGGTGGCAGATGCCTATGGTCCCAGCTGCTCAGGAGGCTGAGACAAGAGAATTGTTTGAACGCGAGAGGTGGGGGTTGCAGTGAGCCAAGATCATGCCACTGCACTTTAACCCGGTTGAAAGAGCAAGACTCGGCCGGGCGCAGTGGCTCACGCCTGTAATTCCAGCACTTTGGGAGGCCGAGGTGGGCGGATCACGAGGTCTTGAGATCGAGACCATCTTGGCCAACATGGTGAAACCCCGTCTCTACTAAAAATACAAAAATTAGCTGGGCATGGTGGCACGTGCCTGTAGTCCCAGCTATTCAGGAGGCTGAGGCAGGAGAATCACTTGAACCTGGGAGGCGGAGGTTGCAGTGAGCCGAGATCGCACCACTGCACTCCAGCCTGGGCGACAGAGTGAGACTCCATCTCAAAAAAAAAAAAAAAGACAAATTAGCCAGGCATTGGTGGCAGATGCCTATGGTCCCAGCTGCTCAGGAGGCTGAGACTAGAGAATTGCTTGAACATGAGTGGTGGGGGTTGCAGTGAGCCAAGATCGTGCCACTGCCCTTTAGCCTGGTTGAAAGAGCAAGACTCTGTCTCAAAAAAAAAAAAAATAAATAAAATAAAAATTTAAAAATGCGTCTACATGGTTTTTATATTTCAACATAGCTTTTATATTTCATTTAACTGGTTGCACCATATCCCATTAGATTAATATGTTATAGTCTAATCATCCCCCTAGTTTGGACATCTTGGTTATTTCTGGTTTCTCCCAATGGTATATATCCCTGGGAATTGGCCTAAATCAAGGCACTCGTCAAAGAAAATTTTGCTAGGTAGAAACTAAATACTAATTCTCAATGGTAAGAGGGAGGCCATGAACTTTAATAGGGAAAATATTGGTAACGTGTAGATTTATTAATAAATTGCCTGTTTTGTTTGTTTTTAACTTTCAAATAAGAGGAAAGGGATTTTGTTTCATTTAAGTAGTATAGAAACAGGGTATTGTAGTAGCTGAGGAGTTTTTTTCCTGAACTAAAAGATTTGAATTGTCCAAGAGACACATTCTAAGATGAGTTGATCTTGAATTACAGTACAAATATAAACCTTCACTAGAAATTCTGAGGCTGGCTGGGTGTGGTGGCTCACACTTGTCATCCCAGCACTTTGGGAGGCCGAGGTAAGAGGATCACTTGAGTCCAGGAGTTCATGACCAGCCTGGGCAACATAGCAAGACCCCATCTCTAAAAAAAAAAAAAAATTAGCCGGGCATGGTAGCACGCACCTGTGGTCCCAGCTACTCAGGAGGCTAAGGGAGGAGTATCACCTGAACCCAGGAGGTTGAGACTGCAGTGAGCAGTGATTACGCCGTAGCACTCCAGCCTAAGTGACAGAGTGAGACCCTGTCTCAAAAAAAAAAGAAAAGAAAGAAAAAAATTCTGAAGCTAAGATAGGACTACATGGCAGCTTCAAATCATTTCTTATTTTTCCATAATGCAGATGGTCATTATTTTTGGGCTACAGCAAGTGCTTTTAGTCATCTGGAAAGTGATACAGATGTAGCTTCTTCCCAAAGGGATCGCTGAAGTTGCTGGCTGGATTTGGACATGGAGATAATGATAACACACGTACACTGTGGGCCACCATGGCACGAGAGAGCCCAACTTGCATGCTGGTGGCCTACAAGCTGCAGCACAACGTCTAAGAAGTCCAGATTTTTATTTACCACCAGGGACAGTTTCAAAGTGAGAGTCAAACCTCTGCTCTCATTGCTTTGTTTTTCTTTTTTGGAATGTTTATTGCCCTTAATTTTGATTTTGAAAAAAATGTAAATAACTGAAAAGCGGGAAGAATAGAACAATGAGTACTCGCATATACTTCACCTAGGTTGAGCCAGTGTTCACAGTTGTTAGATTTACTTTCCCACACTCCCCACCACTGTCACTCTTCCGTTTCTCCTCCCAAAGTAAGATGCAGACGTCATGGCCATTTACCCTCAAATACTTGACAGTGTATCTACTCCGAGCAAGGGCATTCTTCTACACAACCTGAATGCCATTGTCACTCTCAAGAAATTTAGCAGTGATAAAATAATATCTAATATATAATGATATAATGGCCTTTAGAGCTGTGGGTGTTTTTGTTTGTTTTGAGACAGAGTCTCACTCAGTTGCCCAGCCTGGAGTGCAAGTGGCGCAATCTCAGCTCACTACAACCTCTGCCTCCCGGGTTCAAGAGATTCTTGTGCCTCAGCCTTCCGAGTAGCTGCAACTACAGGTGTGTGCCACCGTGCCCAACTAATTTTTGTATTTTTAGTAGAGACAGGGTTTCACCATGTTGGCCAGGCTTGTCTCGAATGCTTGACCTTGAGTGATCCTCCGGGCTTGGCCTCCCAAAGTGCTGGGATTACAGGTATGAGCCACCGCACCTAGTCGTGTTTTTGTTTTTGAATTACGCTCTTGGTGGTTGTGTCTCTTCAGTCTCCTTTAACCTAGAACAGTTCCACCTGTTTTCGGTGGGGGGTGGGATCATTGATTAGAGTCTCACAATTTGGATTTGTCTGATTGTTTCTTCATGATTTAGTTTGTGTATTCTTTTCAGCAAATCATATCTGGAGGCACATAATGTCAGTTTATCCCATGATTGGGGATGTTTGATCACTCGGTTAAGGCATTGTCCGACAGATTTATCCACGGAAATACACCTTTTCCCCTTTGTGAATAATAAGTAATATGTGAGTAGTACTTTGAGACTAAATGCTGTTCCCCAACAACTGTCACCTAATGGTTTTAGTAGCTGTGATGATCCTTGTCTGAGTCTACACTCTTTATTTTTGAGATTGTGCATTTTTGGCCAAGACTTTATATCCTATATTTAGATGAGAGTTTTAAATATGTAGTAACCTGCTGATTGAAACTTGATTTTTATATTTAGTAAGTAGGTCCTTTCTCTACCTTCTCCTTTATTCCCTCCCTTACCGTTTTCCCCTCCTCCATTCTCTGTTCTTCCCATTGTAATATGCAATGATTTGGCTGTGACATAAAGATTAATGACTGATTGTCTTCCCAGAATATTATCATCTCTGTGTTGCCTGGGCACATTTTTCCTTGTTTGCTTCTTTGTGAGCCAAATGCTTTTATTCTTTCTGTTCTCTTCCCATCTGTTTAATAATGTGATTTTTTAAAAAGAGAATTGGCTTCCTGATTGCGTGTAAGGTAGTATTTAGAAAAAAAAAATTAAAGAGCAGATGGCTCTGGTATTGACCTACTTCTAGATGTGATAGCCTTCTTACTTGATATTAGTCCAATTTTAATATGAATGAAGTCTTAATCCTTTATTGCTGCTATTGAATATTTTTCCATCCCTCAAAATCCCTATACTAGGCTGGGCATGGTGGCTCACGCCTGTAATCCCAACACTTTGGGAGGCCGAGGTGGGTGGATCACTTGAGGTCAGGAGTTCAAGACCAGCCTGGCCAACATGGTAAAACCTTGCCTCTACTAAAAATCCAAAAATTAACCAGACACAGTGGCACATGCCTGTAATTCCAGCTACTCAGGAGGCTGAGGCAGGAGAATCTCTTGAACCTGGGAGGCAGAGGTTGCAGTGAGCCGAGATCATGCCACTGCACTCCAGCCTGGATGACAGAGTGAGACTGTGTCTCAAAAAAAAAAAAAAATCCTTGTACTAGGTGACCACCACCATTTAATATATTTAATAATGTTGGTATCAACAGTAAAGCAGTAAATATAACTAGGGAATTTGCTCTTTTTTTTTTTTTTGAGACGGAGTTTCACTCTTGTTGCCAATGCTGCAGTGCAATGGTGCGATCTCAGCTCACCACAACCTCCACCTCCCAGGTTCAAGCGATTCTCCTGCCTCAGCATCCCAAGTAGCTGGGATTACAGGCATGCACCACCACACCTGGCTAATTTTTTGTATTTTTAGTAGAGACAGAGTTTCTCCATGTTGGTCAGGCTGGTCTTGAACTCCCAACCTCAGGTGATCTGCCCGCCTCTGCCTCACAAAGTACTAGGATTACAAGCATGAGCCACCACGCCTGGCCGGAACTTGCTCTTTATATTCTGTACAGAATCCTTAGTCATTCACTGGAGCTGATAGGTTTAACAGTTTTGAACCCTGGCTCCTTGCCTTGTACTTTTCAGATCAGAAGCAATGTTTATATGTCATCTCTTTCATCTGTCACGCAGCCCTAGCCTTTGCCAAAATCAGAGCCCCTCAGTATTAGTTTTCTTACTTTAATTTTTCATTCTTTGCTCTCTTTAAATTATGAAATATAACAAACAGGCAGAAAAGTACATAGAAAATGGCAAACCACCTTAAGTCCTCAACATGCGTGCAGCCTGGTGCAGGTTCTCAGGTAGGTCCAGCCCAGATAGTACCCCTTAGTAGTATGGGACCGACCCTGGAGCAAGTGTTTCACCTCTTTCTCTTTTTAAAAATAGCTTTACTGAGATATAATCACGCACTATAAAATTCACTCTTTGAAGTATATTCTCAGAGTTATACAATTATCACCACTATCTAATTCCAGAACATTTTCATCATCCCCTCAAAAAGCCCATACCTTTTAGCAATCATTCTCCATTTCTCCCTCCCCTCAGCCCTTGGCAACCACCAATCTATTTTCTGTCTCTATGGATTTGCCTATTCCGGATATTTCATAAAAATGGAATTTACAGTATGTTCCCTTGCATGCCTTTCACTTTACGTAATGATTTCAAGGTCATCCACACTGTAGCATGAGTCAGTACTTCATTCCGTTTTAACATCTGCATAATATTCCATTTTATTCATTGTATTTATCCACTTCTATCCATATTTATCTGTTTATCCTTTGGTGGGCATTTGAGTTGATTCCGCTTTGGGGCGATTATGAGGTGATTATGAATAATGCAGCTGTGAACATTTGTGTACCTGTTTTTTGTTTTGTTTTGTTTTTGAGACAGAGTCTTGCTGTGCTTGCCCTGTCATCCAGGCTGGAGTGCAGTGGCACAGATCTCGGCTCACTGCAACCTCCGCCTCCCAGATTCAAGCAATTCCCCTGCCTCAGCCTCCCAAATAGCTAGGATTACAGGCACCCGCCACCGTGCCCGGCTCATTTTTTTAAAAAAATTTTTAGTAGAGATGGGGTTTCGCCATGTTGGCCAGGCTGGTCTTGAACTCCTGACCTCAGGTGATCCACCCGCCTCAGCCTCCCAAAGTGCTGGGATTACAGGCGTGAGCCACTGCACCTGGCCTGTGTACCCACTTTCTGGGGACACATGTTTTCACTTCTCTTAGGCATATACCCAGGAGTGGAACTACTGGATAATGTAGTAATTCTGTGTTTACCCTTTTGCAGAATTGCCAGATAGTTTTCCAAAACTGTCTCACCACGTTACAATTCTGCTTAATCTTGATGACCCTCAATTTCCTCATCTATAACATGGGGATAATAATAGTGCCTATGTCTGAGGGATTTAGGATAAAGAGTAGATTCATAAAAGCACTTGTTATAAGTAATATAGTAAGTTCTTAGCTAGCTCTTGAATCTGGATGGGGGATAATAATAACACTGATAAATGTTATTTATTTCTCATCCTATTTCTGAAGTTTATTTTTATTTATTAGATGAATTGAAATATTTGTTGCTAATAATTCATAAAGCAGTATAATAAATTTCATTAGTTGTTTTTTGTACTTTAATTATTAAAAGTCAGATATGTCCTTGGAAGGAATAGGTAAAGGCATGGCTCCCTGCTGGCTTAGTCTTCTCTGTTCAACAACATATTGGAAGGAATGGAATGGGTAGTTTTCTTCTCCTTTTTTTTTTGAGACAGAGTCTCGCTCTGTCGCCAGCCTAGAGTGCAGTGGCATGATCTTGGCTCACTGCAACCTCTGCCTCCCGGGTTCAAGCGATTCTTCTGCCTCAGTCTCCTGAGTAGCTGGGACTACAGGAGCATGGCACCACGCCCAGCTAATTTTTGTATTTTTAGTAGAGACGAGTTTTCACCATTTTGGCCAGGATGGTCTCGATCTCTTGACCTCGTGATCCACCCGCCTCGGCCTCCCAGAGTGCTGGGATTACAGGCATGAGCCACCGCACCCGGCCTCTTCTTTTTTTTTTTTTTTTTTTAAGAGTTTAGTATGCATAGGGCAAAATCAAAGCCTTGCTGTTACTGTACCACCCTCACCCTTCACAATTCTCCGTTCTTTCATTCAAAGATAAGAGAACAGACTTCACAGTGCCTTTCCACCACCTCCCAAGAGTTCCTGTCTGTAGAAGTCCTTGTGCCAGTGAAATTGATTAAGAAATAGGAAAACCATCTTTTAAAAGGGCCCGGCACAGCCTGTAATCCCAGCACTTTGGGAGGCCGAGGTGGGTGGATCACAAGGTCAGGAGTTCAAGACCAGCCTGGCCAAGATGGTGAAACCCTGTCTCTACTAAAAGTACAAAATTAGCCGGGCGTGGTGGCGGGCAGCTGTAATCCCAGCTACTTGGGAGGCTGAGGCGGATAATTGCTTAAACCCGGGAGGCGGAGGTTGCAGTGAGCCCAGGTCACGCCACTGCACTCCAGCCTGGGTGACAGAACGAGACTCTGCCTAAAAAAAAAAAAAAAAAAAAAAAGGCCAGGCACAATGGCTCGTGCCTCTAATCCCAGCACTCTGGGGGATGCTGACTTGGGAGGATCACTTGAGGTTAGGAGTTTGAGACCAGCCTGGGCAACGTAGTAAGACCTTGTCTCTACAAAAAAAAAAAAAGTTTTTTTCTTTAATTAGCTAGGTGTGATGGCATGTGCCCACAGTTCCAGCTACTTGGGTGGCTGAGGTAGGAGTATCCCTCAAGCCCAGGAGTTTGAGGCTGCAGTGAACCATGATCACACCACTGCACTCCAGCCTGAGTGATGGAGTAAGACCCTGTCTCAGATGGATGGATGGATGGATGGATGGATGGAAAAGTTTATACTGGAGGATATTGGTTAAGGAGAAGGATAGCAAGAGCTATTTGTGGAGGATTGATTTTTGGAAAGTTTATTAAATTGAGTTAAAATTAGAGATGGGAGAAAGAAGCCGGTTTTGTAAGTTTAAGGTAACAGTAAGAACAGTAGTGAGTACTTACAGAGCACCTGCTCTTAGCCAGACACTGTTTTAGGTACGTACATAAAACTAATTCATTCTTACAGCAGCCCCCTAAGGGGCATAAGTATTATTATTCCCATTGTACAAATAAGAAAACTGAGGCACAGAGAGGCTTAACGGGCTGTCCTTGGCAGAACCATATTTAGGTGAGTTCAGCATCATCTCTAAAAGTTTAACCCCAGTTTAGAGACTTTGGCCCTGGGATGGGGGGGTAGGATGGAGAATCAGAATTACAAAATGCTTTAAATTATACACATGAATCCAGCAGACCAAATCTACTGGATTCATATTATTCATATTATATCCATATTATTCATAATATTATTCATATTAACCCCCTACTCCCACCCCACGCTAGAATTCATTCACTGAGTTGGCAGATACACAGTGGGCCTTCTAATGTCAGACACTACTCTCCACTGCAGTTTAGCTAGGGCAAGACCTTCGTCACAGTGTTCCACAAGTCCTCAGAGACAGTAATGTTTTTCTTTGTTATAGTTTGTATTTTACTTTTAGAAAGGAAAAGTATCTGAGAAAAGATATTTATGACTGAGACAAAATTATTCCAAATCCCACTCACTTATATCACTTATTTGTGTAGTGGACATTCATTTTTATGGTTTTCAGTAAGCCTGTAACATTATGAGCTATTAGACTTTGAAACTTTTATTAGTAAGTGCCTGAGGGCCCGACTGATTTATTTGGCTCTCCAAGCCCATGGGTATATCCGGACATATAAGGTTGAAGTAGGTGCTTTATGCCTTCAGAAAGTACAGTTTTCTGCATCCAGGGCTGTCTTAGGTTGTTCTGAAATGCTTGTGAACACAGAGTGCAACTCAACCGAGCTCAAATAGTTCTCATCTTTGGCCTAAAAATAAGATTGCGAATCCATTTCCCAGTCTTTAGAGAATCCCCTGTGATGATTTACCAAAGAACAAACCACTTCCCTTGTCTGAGCATCACGCACTGAAATTGGAGCTGCCCGTAAATAAGCAGAAGAGGGCGGGTACTGGGGACAGAGGTACAGTCTTTGTGGATGCAGAGTAGCGTTCGATGGCTGGATGAATGCCAGTTAGAAGAATGAATGCCGGTTAGATGAATGCTACTCATATCAGGCATGTGGACATAGCTTGATAATGGGGTGAAGAGTTCTGACATGTATGAAGAAAAATACTACTTAGCTGCCAGGCACGCTGGCTCATGCCTGTAATCCCAGCACTTTGGGAGGCCGAGGCGGGCAGGTCACCTGAGGTCAGTAGTTCAAGACCAACCTGGCCAACGTGGTAAAACCCCATCTCTACTAAAAAAAATTAGCCAGGCATGGTGGTGAGTGCCCGTAGTCCCAGCTACTCAGGAGGCTGAGGCAGAAGAATCGCTTGAACTCGGGAGGTGGAGGCTGCAGTGAGCCGAGATCATGCCACTGCACTCCAGCCTAGGCGACAGAGTGAGGCTCCGTCTCAAAAAAACCACTACATAGCTTCTAGGTGTTATTCACATAACTGGGAAAACAGTTGGTTTTTTCCTAAACTGGGTATTTAGAATTTTATAATGATAATGTCAGTAAGTCATCTCATATTTCACATATAGATAATTTTCAGTTTAACAGTAAAATAAAAATGACTCTGTACTAGTTAGTGTACTTTTATTTTACACTTTTGAATAGCAGTGAGCAGAATCTACTCTCTAGCTCTATCAAAGCACTTACATGTAGTGAAACTATATTGTATTTATCAAAATAAGGTGATTGCCACTTGGTATTTACCAGCTGTTATCCTTCAAATGGGATGCTATTTTAGAAAATAATTATTATGGCATGTTCATAACTAGAATCATAAAAATATTCTACAAATTCTAAGAGCTCAGCATTCTACTCTTTGATGAAAACTAAGAAATAATCTAAAATTTAAGGCAAAATAGAGTGACATTTTTTAATACCCCTACATGCATGGTATATCACCACAGTATTTCTTTCCTAAAACAGTAAAAGACTCCTAAATATGCTTGACCAGCAGGGCATGTTAAATATTTGTTTGTGTATTTATTCGCTCCGCAAGTATTTTTTGACCACTTTCCATGGGCAAGCCACTCTACTAGACACTGGGGACACAGTTGTGAATAAGATGTGCTTCTGGCCGGGCATGGTGGCTCACGCCTGTAATCCCAGCACTTTGGGAGGCCGAGGAGGGCAGATCACGAGGTCAAGAGACCAAGACCATCCTGGCCAACATGATGAAACCCCATCTTTACTAAAAATACAAAACTTAGCTGGGCGTGGCAGTGTGTGCCTGTAGTCCCAGCTACTCGGGAGGCTGAGGCAGGAGGATTGCTTGAACCCGGGAGGCCCAGGCTGCAGTGAGCTGAGATCTCTGCACTCCAGTCTGGGTGACAGAGTGAGACTCCGTCTCAAAAAAAAAAAAATTGTAATTGATTATTTAAATGGAAATCTGTTCCGTTTTCATGCCTTGGTATTTCATACTGATATATTGTTCAATTATAACTTTGAAAAGAGCCGATAGAATCGGTCAAATTGTGTGTATACATTTATTTATGCAACAAAAAAATTATGATGCTTATGTGCCAGGTACCATTCTAGACCCAGGAGAAAGCACGGTGAACAAGGCAAAGTCATTGTGTTCATGGTGATTTCACCCTGGTGGGAAGTCAGTAAGCAAATATATGATCAATATCAGGAATTGATAAATGATAAGAAAAATAAAGCAGATTAAGAGGATAGAGAGTGACCAGAATGCCATTTTATTTGAGTGGACTGGGAAGGAGTCTCTGGGGAGATAAAAGTTTTCATAGCTTTCCTTCTTTTGTCTCTTGAGTCAGTTCACCTAATGAATGCAGATGCAAGAGAATTTTTGTATCTGTTGGTATCACTCACATATTCATTGAGAGCTATGGTGAGGGCCTACTTCTTATTCTTTACTACTTAGGAATACTAACACCCGAATTCTTCTCTTCATTCTTTTATCACTCTTCCATATACTTAAGTGCCTAAGCACCTTCATTCATCCATCCCTTATATAATTTTTTTTCTTGAGACAAAATCTGGCTCTGTTGCCCAGGCTGGAGTGCAGTGATGTAATCTCGGCTCACTGCCACCTCTGCCTCCCAGGTTCAAGTGATTCTCCTGCCTCAGCTTCCCAAGTAGCTGGAATTACAGACGCATGCCACCACACCTGGCTAATTGTTTTGTATTTTTAGTAGAGACAGGGTTTCACCATGTTGGCCAGGCTGGTCCCGAACTCTTGACCTCAGGTGATCCGCCCACCTCAGCCTCCCGAAGTGCTGGGATTACAAGCGTGAGCCACCGTGCCTGGCCATCCATTCCTTATCCTTCATCCAAAAATCATGATTTGGTATCTGTTCTGGTTCTCCAAAATCTTGCGATATGATTTATTTGATTAAAAAATATATTGTGCAGTTAAGTGACTTCCAGTGTTTGATGATAAAGTGGAATTGCTTTTGTAGAGAGCTCTTTTATCTAAGTGTTTTGGTGAACTCACAGCCACTGAAATTTGATGTCTTGGGTCAAATTGGGTCTTACAGTGATCCCAGCCTTAATGCCTAAAAGCCCTAAATTATACACTTCTCAAGTGTTCTATAGCATTGCACTAGTCTAAAATAGATAACTGGCACTCCCCTACACCTCATTGTTGGCTAACTGACTTGTCCCATAAATAGCCCAGTGTTATGTGATCAGACAACTACAACTAACAGAAGAGATTTTTGTTTCTTAACACACTTGTGCAGTCTCTGGTAGTAAACAAAATCCAAGTCCAAGTCACCGGCCCCTAACTGTAACCTAGTTCTTAGAAGAATTGTGCAAATCAGTAGCCAAATCATGTGGGATGGAATTCAAGATAACCCTGCCTTATACCAAACTCTACATTATGGAAAATAGTGTTAGAGCAAGATTCATTTTCAGTCCTTAGGGTTACTTGGAGTCCCTTCCCAGTCTACCCAAGTGTTTCTACCCTAATCTGGTTAAACTCAAAGAGCATCTGCCAAATGAGTTAAAAATTGTCAGGTGAGTCTGAGGGGGCATCATGGTAGTTTTATAAAGCCGTTTTTTAAAAAATCAACAGCATGTTAAGAAAAAGAAACTACCGGCTGGGCACAGTGGCTCACGCCTATAATTCCAGCACTTTGGGAGGCTGAGGTGGGCGGATCACGAGGTCAGGAGATCGAGACCATCCTGGCTAACATGGTGAAACCCTGTCTCTACTAAAAATACAAAATATTATCCGGGTGTGGTGGTGGGCGCCTGTAGTCCCAGCTACTCGGGAGGCTGAGGCAGGAGAATGGCGTGAACCCGGGAGGCGGGGCTAGCAGTGAGCCGAGATCGCGTCACGGCACTCCAGCCTGGGCAACAGAGCAAGACTCTGTCTCAAATAAAAAAAAAAAAAAAAAGAAAGAAACTATCTGCTATTGGAGTATAATGGTTCATATTTCCAACTCTTAGGTGGAATGTATTGTTTTTGTGTCTGAAAGATTTGTAAATGCTATAATTTAACAGAACATTGCTTCATAAATTCCTTAGGAGTAACTCAGGAGGTGAACCTTGGGGCATTTTTCCAGATAAATCTGTGCTCTTTGTGTGCAAAGCATTGCTGCTTAGGTAACTAGTGATAATGCATAGGGTTCAATCAACACTTTAGATATTTTCACTTTTCTTTTACTGGGCTTTTTCAAAATGGTGTATGTTTATTATATTTCTGAAGTCAAAATACCAAATCTAAAACATGTGATTTTTAAAAAAAAATCTCTCAGCTGGGCGCAGTGGCTCACACCTGTAACCCCAGCCCTTTGGGAGGCTGAGATGGATCACTTGAGGTCAGGAGTTTGAGACCATCCTGGCCAACATGGTGAAACCCCATCTTTACTGAAAATACAAAAATTAGCTGGGTGCGGTGGTGGGCACCTGTAATCTCAGCTACTTGGGAGGCTGAGGCAGTAGAATTGCTTGAACCTGGGAGGCAGAGGTTGCAGTGAGCCGAGATGATGCCACTGCCCTCCAGCCTGGGCGACAGAGCAAGACTCTGTCTGAAAAAAAAAAAAAGCTCTCTGCTAATTATTTATTACTGTTGAAATGCTGCTTACCATGGCTGACAATTTTGAACAAAAGTAAAGAATATGTCTACGATGTCAAAGTTAGCAATTCTTTCCCTAATACTCCTTTTGTACTTTTGCTTATAAGACCTTAGTACGTTTCATAGTCAGAGCTTCATAGACACAGCTGTGTATCTTTTCATGGCCAGGCTGAGTGTCTACATTTTGAAAACATTTTAAAGTTAAAATTCAGTTCAAGAGTATTGTCTTTAGTCTACCAAAAGGGCTAAAAACATTTACTTTGGCCGAACGTGGTGGCTCATGCCTATAATCCCAGCACTTTAGGAGGCTGAGGTAGAAGGATCACTTAAGGTCAGGAGTTCGAGACCAGCCTGGCCAACACAGTGAAGCCCCATCTCTACTAAAAATACAAAAATTAACCGAGCATGTTAGTGTGCGCCTGTAATCCCAGCTACTCAGGAGGCTGAGACAGGAGAATCATTTGAACCGGGGAGGTGGAGGTTGTAGTGAGCCAAGATTGTGCCACTGCACTCCAGCTTGGGTGGCAGAGCGAGACTCTGTCTCAAAAAAATAAAAATAAAAATAAATAATAAAATAAAAACATTTACCGTGGTAACTAAGTGAATATTTACTCTGGTGGGTGTAAGGGGAAAATAAAGAAAAAACACCCAAAGCACTGATTATTTGTTCAACAGATTGTAAACCATGGCTGTGTGGATACAAGCTCAGCAGCTCCAAGGAGAAGCCCTTCATCAGATGCAAGCGTTGTATGGCCAGCATTTTCCCATTGAGGTGCGGCATTATTTATCCCAGTGGATTGAAAGCCAAGCATGGTAGGTAAACAAGGATGTTTGCATCATATTTTGTGAAACACAAGAATATTGGAGTTTGGTTAGAAAGATGTCATGATGGCAACTTTCAAAGTTGTATTTTTAAACATTTTTAAATGTGATCCATAAAAAGGTATTTAAAATTTTTTTTCTTTTTATAGGTGAAAGGTATTTAACCCCATCTTAGATTGAGGGGATGGAATAACTCTTGGGATTTTTAAAACAGTATTTGTTCCCTTTAATGGTAAATACTGTCTAAAAGCATTAGAATATTACTGCTAAGAAAGAGCAGCCAACAAATATGTTTCGAGTGCCCATGGGATGCCTAGCAGTGTCCTAAGTAGTAGAATTTATATGAAAAAAATTAAAGCCCAACATTGTGTTGTAATCCCAACACTTTGGGAGGCCAAGGCGGGTGTATTGCTTGAGCCCAGGAGTTCAAGGAAGGCCTGAGCAACATAGCAAAACCCTGTCTCTGTACAAAATACAAAAATTAGCCAGGTATGGTGATGTGCACCTGTAGTACCAGCTACTCGGGAGGCTGAGGTGGGAGAATCACTTGAGCCTGGGAGGCAGAGGTTGCTGTAACTCATGATCACACCACTGCACTCCAGCCTAAGCAACAGAGTGAGACCCTGTCTCAAAACAAACGAACAAAATTAAAGCCGTCATCTCCAAATAATTCAGTGTTTCACTGGACGTCGTGGTGCACATCTATAATCCCAGCTACCCAGGATGCTGAGATGGGAGGATTGCTTGACCCCAGCAGTTTGAGGCCAGCCTAGGCAACATAGCAAGATCCTATGTCAAAAAAAAAATAATAATTTAGTGTTTAATGGGGCAGATAGGTGTGAATATGCATATAATTTAATTATAATTTATTTCTTATAGTTTATTAAATATAAATTATTTTACATTTCTTAATAAGTTTACATCTAACAAAAAACTAAAATTAATAATTTAACAGTGGAGACATTGGTGTTTTTAATTTATATGTATTTTATATATACACATAAAGACTAAAAGAAAATTGGGTGAGTGTTGTGGCTCATGCCTGTAATACCAGCACTTTGGGAGGCCGAGGCAGGCAGATCACTTGAGGCCAGGAGTTCTGAGACAAGCCTGGCCAACACGGCAAAATCCCATCTCTACTGAAAATACAAAATATTAGCTGGGCGTGGTGATGGGCGCCTGTAATCCCAGCTACTCCAGAGGCTAAAGCACGAGAATCACTTGAACTCGGGAGGCAGAGGTTGCAGTGAGCCGAGATCGCACTGCTGCACTCCAGCCTGGGCAACAGAGTGAGACTGCCTTTAAAAAAAAAAAAAAACTAAATGAAAATATACCCAAATGTTAACACTAATTACATTCTGGTGGTAGATTTGATAAGCATTTTAATTTTTCATTATTTTCCAGATTACTGATTACATACTTGGGGGAGGGGAGAGTTGTTTTAAATTTCTTTTAGAATTAGTACAGTGCAGTCGACTAACAGCGCAGGTTTTTAATTGGTATCATTATTACACACCAGGCAGCAGGATGTACACCGCTCTGCTCAGGGTCTGGGAGCTTGCTGGTTGGTTACAGTCTGTCAGTCGATCTGACATATTCATTTGATACTTCAAGCCTCACCGTCTTAGCCATGGGTCCTCTTTGACAGTCCCTGAGAGAACCAGCTTTGATGCTGCTATTTGCAAAGGGCCATATACCTGTCTGTAATGTTGCCTTAGAATAATCGCAATGTGTGTTAGTAGCAAATTTCTGTTTAGAAGCTAAAGATCACCAAAGAAAGGCAATTTTCTAGTCAATTAAAAAAATCTCAGCTTCATGTAATTGAGAGAAAAAAATGAGCTAAATATGAGAATGTCAGCTGTACCTCGTTTAGTGCTTTCCACTCCCTTTTCATTTTTCTCTCCTGTTTTCCTGATTTGGAGGATTTAGAAAAACATGAGTAGGAAGTTGCTGTTAATTTCAGATTTCACTTAGCAGAGTTCTCATTTGGTGTTCTCACTGAATGAATTAAAAGACTTGTGTTGATATTAAGGAAAACTTGAAATTTTTTTAGCTTTGGTTTTCTTCAGAATATAAAGATTTTAATGAAGAATCTTCAATTCTTTTTTTTTTTTTTTTTTGAGATGGAGTCTCACTCTGTCACCAGGCTGCAGTGGCGTGATCTCGGCTCACTGCAATCTCCGCCTCCCGGGTTCAAGCAATTCTCCTGCCTCAGCTTCCCCAGTAGCTGGGACTACAGGCGCCCGCCACCACACTGAGCTAATTTTTGTATTTTTAATAGAGACGGAGGTTTCATCATATTGGCCAGGCTGGTCTCTAACTCCTGACCTTGTGATCCGCCCATTTTGGCCTCCGAAAGTGCTGGGATTAAAAGCTTGAGCCACTGGGCTCGGCCAAATCTTCAGTTCTTTATGTTTAAGCCATCTAAGCAAGTCTTTTTTTTTTTTTTTTTAACAGAGAATTAAGGTTTCAAGTAAAGAACCAATACCTGACTTCTGTGAGTTTTGCTCAGAGACTGGATCCTCTCAAGAGTGGGGTCCTGGCCGGGCGCGGTGGCTCACGCCTGTAATCCCAGCACTTTGGGAGGCTGAGGCAGGTGGATCACTTGAGATCAGGAGTTTGAGACCAGCCTGGCCAACGTGGTGAAACCCCTCCTCTATTAAAAATACAAAAATTAGCCAGGCGTGGTGGTGCATGCCTGTAATTCCAGCTACTTGGGAGGCTGAGGCAGGAGAATCACTTGAACCCGGAAGGCGGAGGTTGCAGTGAGCTAAGATTGTGCTACTGCATCCCAGCCTGGGCGACAGAGTGAGACTTCATTTCAAAGAAAAAGAGTGGGTTTCCAGACCAAGGGCATTGTTGCCAGTTGAAACAGAGGTGCAGGGCTGCCCTCATTCCTTCCAGCCTTTCATTTAACACATATTCTATTTAATACACAGGGCACACATATTTAGAATCTGACTTGCTTTAACTGCCTTCTCAAGGCGCAGATTGGGGTGTACTATTTGATGGAGTACGGTGTCACTGCTTTTTTTGTTTTGTTTTGTTTTGTTTTTGTAGAGACAGAGTCTTGCTCTGTCGCCCAGGCTGGAGTGCAGTGGCGCGATCTTGGCTCACTGCAACCTCCACCTCCTGGGTTCAAGCAGCTCTCCTGCCTCAGCCTCCCAAGTAGCTGGGACTACAGGCACAAGCCGCCACGCCCGGATAATTTCTTTTGTATTTTAGTAGAGACGGAGTTTCACTGTGTTGCCTAGGCTGGTCTCCAACTCGTGAGCTCAGGTAATCCGCCCGCCTCGGCCTCCCAAAGTGCTAGGATCACAGGCGTGAGCCACAGCGCCTGGCCGGTATCACTGTTTTGATACACCTGTTGGTGCCTCTTTTTTGAAATTAGTTGCTATCTTCAGGGATTTAGGGATGGCAGAGCCTTTTAGCTACCACTATCTTGTTTGGCTGCAGACCCAGTCAGCAGTTATTGAATGTTATTTCAGTCCGACAGCTGTTTGGTTTCTTCAGTGACTAAGTAATTTGGTACTTCCCAGTGTCAATTGTTGCCTAAGTTGTAGAAAGAAAGAAAGAAAAAAGGAAAGAAGGAAAGAAAGAAAGAAAAAAGGAAAGAAGGAAAGAAAGAAAGGAGGGAGGGAGACCATCCGACCCCGTCACCAGTTCAGTAGCTTGATATCAATGCAAAGTCTGTAGCGTGGTTTCCCTTGTTTACTGGAAAAGTTGGCATTGCCTTCAGGTCCTGGGTCTGCATCTAGTGATATGAATGTCTGACTCGTATAAATTCTTGTAGGCACCCTCTGCCTGAATGTCTCATTTCCAGGGCTTCTTAGAAATAGCAATAACTTGTTTCACCTGTCTCTACCTAAGAAACCCGCAGATACCAAACTCCTTGAGTCTGGGAAGGACACGTAGCAGAGTCTTGGCCTTGTGCCTCCTTTACACCCATGAGGGGTAACTATAAATAGGAAATTATCCAAGTCCTTATTTCCTTCAGAGTACACAGAACCCTTTCCTTTTCCTTGCATTTCTCGGAGCAAATAGCATAAGCACCAAGCACATCATTGAGAGAAAGGAGGAAGGGCAGCATGTTGTTAAAAAAATTTTTTTTTAAAAAGAATGAAATCTGTATAATCCAACTATTTAGTAAATTACAAATAGATTAACGTAGGCATTGAGTCCATTTCTGTTGGGCTGTTTCTTAAAATTTGCAGTGAGGATTAAAAACATCACTTTAGTTGAAGAAAAAGTAGGATGTGTTGCGGCTGCATTTATACAGGCTCATGTGCGTGTATGTATACAGATTATGTAATTTTTTTCCCCTAGGGACTCAATAGATCTTGATAATCCACAGGAGAACATTAAGGCCACCCAGCTCCTGGAGGGCCTGGTGCAGGAGCTGCAGAAGAAGGCAGAGCACCAGGTGGGGGAAGATGGGTTTTTACTGAAGATCAAGCTGGGGCACTACGCCACGCAGCTCCAGGTGGGTGTGGGCTCTGGGGTCACACTTAATTACCTTCCCTCAGGGGTCTTCTTCCTGTAGAGACTTTCTCTCCTTCAGTCCAGCATTGTTGAGTTACACGTACATGCATAGGGTTCTTGTTGTGTGGTTTTGGTCTTTTTTTTTTTTTTTTTACTTTTTATTTGAGAATAATTTCAAACTTCCAGAAAGTTACGAGAATCATACAAAGATTCCCCACATATGCCCATATTCACCTGTTGTTGACTTTTATGTTGTTGTATACTTCTCGCTGTCTCTCTACACACACGTTTTTCAGTCACTGGAGAGTAAGTTGCATACCTTGTGTCCCTGCACCAGTAAGTACCTCTGTGCATTTTCTTTTTATTTATTTATTTATTTATTTATTTATTTATTTATTTTTGAGACGGAGTCTTGCTCTGTCGCCCAGGCTGGAGTGCAGTGGAGCGATCTCAGCTCACCGCAACCTCCGCCTTCTGGGTTCAAGCAATTCTTCTGCCTCAGCCTCCCAAGTAGCTGGGATTACAGGCTCCCGCCACCATGCCTGGCAATTTTTTTTTTTTTTGTATTTTTAGTAGAGACGGGGTTTTGCCATGTTGGCCACAATGGTCTTGAACTCCTGACCTCAGGTGATCTGCCCACCTCAGCCTCCCAAAGTGTTGAAATTATAGGCATGAGCCACCACGCCCGGTCCCTCTGTGCATTGTCTTTTTTTTTTTTTTGAGATGGAGTTTCACTCTTGTTGCCCAGGCTGGAGTGCAGTGGCGTGGTCTCGGCTCACCGCAACCTCCACCTCCCAGGTTCAAGTGATTCTCCTGCCTCAGCCTCCCGAGTAGCTGGGACTACAGGTGCATGCCACCACACCCGCCTAATTTTTGTATTTTTAGTAGAGATGGGGTTTCTCCATGTTGGTCAGGCTGGTTTCGAACTCCCGACCTCAGGTGATCCGCCCTCCTCAGCCTTCCAAAGTGCTGGGATTACAGGCGTGAGCCACACCGCACCTGGCCCCTCTGTGCATTTTCTAAGAATGAACCTTGTCTTGCATGGTTATAATACACTGATCAACTTCACTAAATTTAGCATTGGTATAATACTTTTAGGTACTCTTCTGAATTTCCATTTTGTCAACTAATTCAAACATGTCCTTTAGGGTATTTTTCCCCGCTGCAGTCCAGAATCCAGTCCAAGATCATATATTGCATCTAGTCATCATGTCTCTTTAATCTTCTTTAATCTGGAACCATTTTGCAACCTTACTTTGTCTTTCATTACATTGGCATTTTAAAATAATTAATGTAGGCTGGGTGCAGTGGCTCACACCAGTAATCCCAGCACTTTGGGAGGCTGAGGCGGGCAAATCATCTGAGGTCAGGAGTTCAAGACCAGCCTGGCAAACATGGTGAAATCCCGTCTCTACTAAAAATACAGAAATTAACTGGGTGTGGCAGTGGACATCTGTAATCTCAGCTACTTGGGAGGCTGAGGCAGGAGAATCACTTAAACCTGGGAGGCAGAGGTTGCAGTGAGCCGAGACCGTGCCATTGCACTCCAGTCTGGGTGACAAGAGTGAAATTCCATCTCAAAAAATAATAATAATAATTCATGTACCCCCTGCTTTTTAAAGATAAAATGTTCCTCATTTGGGGTTTGTCTGATGTTTTCTCATGATTACGTTAACATTGCACATCTCCGAGCAGACTTCTAAATATAGTTGGCTGTCCATGTCCATGGGTTCTGTATCCTCCGATTCCACCAACCGCAGCTCAGAAATATTCAGGAAAAGAAAAAAAGTAACAACAAATACAAATAAAGATATGACAGAACAGCTATTTACATAGCATTTCTTTTGTATTAGATAGTATAAGCAATCTATAGGTGGTTTAAAGTGTATGGGAGGATTATATGCATTCTATGCAAAACGATGCCATTTTATATAAGGAACTTAAGCATCTGCAGATTTTGGTATCCAAGGGGGTCCTGGAACCAGCCCCCACAGATACCAAGGGACAACTGTAGGTGACGTTGTGTCCTTCTCGGGTATCACATCCAGAGACGGGCAGTGTCCCTCGTCCCCTCATTGATGGTAGTAGTTTTGATTGCCCAGTTGAGAGTGGCATCCAGTTTCTCCTCTGGCGAGGCTTTTAAAACTTACTTATTCCATTTTTAAGAATGTTCCCCAGATACTTTAGGCAAATTAAGATGCAAAAAGTAAAACAGCACTTTGGGAGGCCAAGGCAGGTGGATCACCTGAGGTCAGGAGTTCGAGACCAGCCTGGCCAACATGGTGGAACCCCATCTCTACTAAAAAGACAAAAATTAGCCAGTCATGGTGGCGGGCCCCTGTAATCCCAGCTACTCGGGGGGCTAAGGCAGGAGAATTACTTGAACCCAGGAGGCAGAGGTTGCAGTGGCCCAAGGTTGTGCCACTGCACTCCAGCCTGGGCAACAGAGTGAGACTCAGTCTCAAAAAAAAGGAAAAAGGAGTAAAACAATCTTACCTTTTCACTGTAATTGGATTTCCATGATGTGCCTTCTTGTTCCTGTTGGTATTGGAGGAACAGTGTCTCCTGTGATTCAGGAGGTCCCTCAGGAGGCTCCCCATCCTGAGGCATGGTTAGGGCCCATAGTGTGGAGTGGCACAAAGTGATGTCTGCTGTTGGATTCTTTCAGAACACGTATGACCGCTGCCCCATGGAGCTGGTCCGCTGCATCCGCCATATATTGTACAATGAACAGAGGTTGGTCCGAGAAGCTAACAATGTGAGTGTCCCGTAGGGATGGGGAGGGCAGTCGGGAAGTCTTTTCTTACCCACCTCCCTCTGGACCAACCTTTGTCAAGGTGACTCAGGGTGCACTGTTGGTGTCTCTTTAAAGAGAGCTTCGTCCTAAGGGGCACAAAAGAAATAGGAGACTTGACTGAGTGCAGCCCAGCACTTTGAGAGGCTGAGGCAGGCAGATTGCCTGAGCCCAGGAGTTCGAGAGCACCCTGGGCAACATGATGAAACCCTGTCTCTACCAAAAATACAAAAAAATTAGCTGGGCATGGTGGCACATGTCTGTAGTCCTGGCTGTTCGAAAAGCTGAGGTGGGAAGAGCCCTTGAGCCCAGGAGGTAGAGGCTGCAGTGAGCCATGATTGCACCCCTGTACTCATGGGTGATGGAGTAAGACCCTGTCTCAAAAAAAAAAAAAAATGAAATAGAAGATGTGGTCTCTGATCTTAACTGATTTATAACCTTGATGAGATTGCAACCACAAAACAATGTGAACAAGTGCAAAGTAATTTAACCTCAGCTGAATAATTTTTTAGTAAAGGCATGCTCATATTCAGGTGAGAATACTTAGGAAAGACTTTTTCCCTAGCCCCTGAATCAGGTGTGGAAGGAGTGGTCTGATCAGGTCACTTACAGGGCTGGGTCCACAGAGATCTTGTTTATGCCTCCCCCATCACTTCACCCTGGGGTCTCCAGGATGCCTGCGAGAGGTTTGGCCTCTTCCATGGTGGAAGCAAATGATTCCATCACGAGAATATCTTGAGTGAGGACACAGATGATGTGTGTTCACACGGCCCTGCTCCCCATGGCCTCCCTAATGCTTAATGCCGTCCTTGCATTGGGTCAGTGAGTGGAAGAGGAATCACTCCACCTCCTTCTTAGTAGGAAAACCCAGGTGACACTGGAACAGGTTACGTTCTAGTCTCTCCAAAGGTAATTCAATGGACCTCGTTTGGGATACTCTGGTGGAGGTCAGATCTGAAATGGAAGCTTCTCCCATGCTTTGTGATCTGAGCTGTGATCTGTCCGCTCACTTGTTTCTCACTTTTGCCACTCCACCCTGTGTCTCATGATGATGTTTGCTGTTCCTCCCGACTCAAAATTTACCTTTTGGGGTCTTACCCTGGTTGTAGGAGCTGGCATAGGCTTTTCCTGGGGATTAAGGCCTCAGGCTTCCTCCCATTCCCACTGCCTTGCACTGCCCCCCATCTGTTCCCAGGGTAGCTCTCCAGCTGGAAGCCTTGCTGATGCCATGTCCCAGAAACACCTCCAGATCAACCAGACATTTGAGGAGCTGCGACTGGTCACGCAGGACACAGAGAATGAGTTAAAAAAGCTGCAGCAGACTCAGGAGTACTTCATCATCCAGTACCAGGAAAGCCTAAGGATCCAAGGTGAGGTGCGGTGGAGGCACATTGTGCATCCTGAGGATTGGGCGTGGGGACTGGAAAGCAGCTCTGGTGGGGTTGGGAGAAAGCCCGTTTTCCATTCAGAGGCAGCGACCTTTCTCTGAGTAGCAGGGACTTATTTGCATTGAAGACAGTGCTGAGAGGATGAGATTTAGGAAGGGGAGATGACAGGACGCCTGCCCTTGAGTGCATGTCTCACTTAGATCCCCACATCCAGGGAGCTTCTGAGCTGCCAGGGAAGACATTTCCTCTTTTGAGAAGTAGCTCACAGTCTAAATAAATACTAGCAGACAATACTTTTGTATATAGTAGGCATATTATAAGTGGAGCTTTACTAAAATGATAAATAGGAAATTATATAATTACATGTTTAAAAATTTTTCTGGCTGGGCACAGTGGCTCACACCTGTAATCCCAGCACTTTGAGAGGCTGAGGCAGGCGGATCACCTGAGGTCAGGAGTTCGAGACCAGCCTGGCCAACATGGTGAAACACCATCCCTACTAAAAACACAAAATTAGCTGGGCATCCCAGTGGCGCGTGCATGTAATCCCAGCTACTTGGGAGGCTGAGGCAGGAGAATCTCTTGAACCCGGGAAGTGGAGGTTGCAGTGAGCCGAGATCTCACCATTGCACTCCAGCCTGGACAAAAAGAGCAAAATTCTGTCTCAAAAAAAATTCTAAGCTGGGAGTGGTTTTGCACACCTGTAATCCTGGTGCTTTGGGAGGCCAGGGCAGGAGGATCACTTGAGGCCAGTAGTTTCAGACTAGCTTAGGCAACATAGTAAGACCCTATCTCTAAGGGGGAAAAGAAACCTTTCTAAGCAGGGACGTGTAAGTACTAAGGACCTGTCTTTGTAGTAATCTAATGGTCTGTGCAGTTATTCGCAGAGGTCTTCCTGGAACAGAGTACAGTTACACCCCTTAGGTAGCCCTTATGGACAGAGCTCCCCTAGCCTGGTATAAGTCCTGCTTAGTACTCGGGGCACAGAGAGCTTCAGTCTGTGGTGAGGCTGTGGAGCCCCACCAGCGCCCCCTTTTGACCCTGTAGCAATTTGGCAGTTTGAGCTTTAATAGTTTCCTCTCTCTGCTTCCATTCCCAGCTCAGTCTCAGAGAAGCCTTGGCTCAACCACCCAGCCCCTCCAAACACACACACACACACACACAGCACACACACACCACACACATCACACACACAGCACACACACAGCACACACACGCACACCCCACAGCACACACAGAGATACACAGTGCACACATACAGCACACACACACACCACACACACAGCACACACACAGCACACACACACCACACACCACACACAGCACACACACAGCACACATACCACACACACAGACACACAACACACACACACAGCACATGCTCCTCTAATTCCATGTATGTAGGTTCCATTTTATGTCTATAGTGATACTATTTATTTACTCTTTATCTTCCCCACTGGAATATAAATCTTTGAGAAGGGACTATATCTTTTATCTCTGTACCCTGAGGCCAGCACAATGCCTGAAACATAACAGTTATTGAGTAAAGGTTGACAGGATGATTCTAGCCAGTCTTCCTTTTTTATCTGAATCCATCCTAGACTGACTCTAGAAGAAGGGCAGCTCCTTCTGAGAATGGAAACGGAAGATTTTGGGCGGTTATTCCTACCCAAGTCCTTAGACTGTCAACAGTATTTCTGATCCCGTGCCTGGCTTTTCTGTTTCCTGTGCATGGTGGTGGATTAGGTTTGGATTCAGGTTGGGTTTGGATCTATCATGCAGTGTCTTCTCAGTCCCATTTGTCAAGTTCACTCAGCAGAAACACAG
Organism: Pongo pygmaeus; assembly: GCF_028885625.2. NCBI lineage: Eukaryota > Metazoa > Chordata > Mammalia > Primates > Hominidae > Pongo > Pongo pygmaeus. The sequence continues at coordinate 75,325,922 of NC_072392.2, read as the reverse complement.
ACTATTGATCTGCTTTTGCCAGGGAAGGCTCAGCTGCCTCCAGTGGAGTAGGGAAATTGCTTCCCGTCTCCCTAGCCTCCTTCCCAAAAGCTTCTGCAAATTTCCAGGAGAGCCCTAAGTGGGAACCCTTGCATAGGAAGGCTGGGCCCAGGTGTTGGGATCACCACCACCCTCCCTGTGGCTGGGCAGGATTCCCGAGGTAGCCGTGCAGACGCCTCGGATCTGTCCGTGCCTGGATGATCCTCTTCCTGCTTGATACCTGCAGTGAGATTGGAGCCATAGTTCTGAGTTCTAGCTCTGGGCTGTTCCTGGCTACATAGAGTTGCTTTTGTCTGTCCCAGCTTGTGCATCCCATGGGTCAGGGCTGGGGTCAGGGTGACATGGCCCTCAGGGGCCAGCATGTCGACTGAGACATGCTGATGCGCGCATCTTCTGACTCAGCTCAAGCAAGGACGCTGGGCTGTTGAGAAGGTGACGGGAAGGGATTAATAGTCCCAGTGTGGTGGAGAGGGGCTGTCATTGGGAGGTGGGGTGGGCCTGCGGTGGTGGCTGTAACTGTGGACATGTTTACTTTCTTAGGCTGGGTTATTGATACACAGGTGCTCCTGTGTTCCACGTTCCCTGTGTCTTACCTATTTCATAATAATTTTTAAAAGGTAATGAGGCCTGACTTACTCCCTGTCCCGCCATCAATGAGACTCCTCACAGACGGTGTGGAGGGAATCCGCCTCCCTCTGGCCTCCCTTTCCTGAGAGAATCTTGGTGGCTCTGCATCCCCAGTGGCCCTGGACATGCTCTCCCTCTGCGGTCTGTCTGTCTGTGTCCCCTGGTTGGTCGGCTGGGCTCACAGTGAGCCCACCTGGACAAACATGCTGGGCCCCTTCCAGCCCCTCAAGAATCTCATCCTCCCCTGAGGAGGGACTGCTGTGCTCAGGGACGAGACAGAGCCGCCGGGGCCGGGGTTCCCTGAGGAGGCCTTGCTGCGGGAGGGATGGGGCCGAGCAGCTGCTTGTCTCTGTCACCTCTTCTCTCTGTCCTGTTCCCCGTTAACCAAGACGGATGAACCTCACACAGAGCTCACCCATGTCAGGCAGGTTTCTGGTCTCTTCCATGTCCTCATGTATTTAATCTTCAAGCACCCCACTGAGGCAGGTGCCGAGAATCTCCCGTTTTACACGTGGGGAAGCCGAGGCACAGGAAAGGAAAGGGATTTGCCCAGGTTCACCTACAGTCAAGGGCATGGGCACACTTATACCCCAGACAGCCTGGACCCATGCCGGGCCGAGAGAAGAGGGCTGGCAGCCCTGTGAGGCAGGCGGGCAGAAGACAGGCAGGCCTCCTCCCCAGCTGCCCCAGCACCCATGTGCCCCCAGAGGGGATGCTCAGAGTCAGGAGGCTGGCGAGCAGGGCCCAGAGGCGCCTCCTGAGGCGCCCATTCATCTTGGCCCCCCTGGCTGTCAGAAACCCCGACTTGCTCTTGATGCAGTATCTGAGCCCGGGAGGGTCTCGCTCCAGAACGGGTGAGTGGGCTTCTCTGGGCCTTCTGTTGGACACTGGGAGGTGATGATCATGGTTTCCTCTCCCCTCCTCTAGCTCAGTTTGGCCCGCTGGCCCAGCTGAGCCCCCAGGAGCGTCTGAGCCGGGAGACGGCCCTCCAGCAGAAGCAGGTGTCTCTGGAGGCCTGGTTGCAGCGTGAGGCACAGACGCTGCAGCAGTACCGCGTGGTGAGTGGAGTCCTGGGCCTTTCCTGGGCATGGGTGCCATGAAGTCAGTCTCTGGGGACCCGAGGGAGGGCTGGGACCAGGATGAGAGCAGAACCTGGGAGGGCAGGAGGCCTTTTTTCCTGGGGGCCTTGCGAGACAGAGCAGCTCGGGGAGAGGGAACGGCCTGGGCCCTGCCCTGTCATTTCCCAGCAAGGCCCTGTGGTGTTTTCTGGGAGCCCAGAAGGGGCTGCTCTCCTTCCTTCCCTCAGGAGCTGGCCGAGAAGCACCAGAAGACCCTGCAGCTGCTGCGGAAGCAGCAGACCATCATCCTGGATGACGAGCTGATCCAGTGGAAGCGGCGGCAGCAACTGGCCGGGAACGGCGGGCCCCCCGAAGGCAGCCTGGACGTGCTACAGTCCTGGTAATGGTGTGGGGCGGCCAGCGGGCAGGGCAGGAGGGGCTGGTGGGGACCCCAGCTGCTTCTGCGTCCTGTGCTGGCTCCTGCAGCAGGCCCCCTCCATCCTGGGACAGCTCTTGTTTCTCCAGGGAGCCTGGTTCCTCAATCAGACTTTGGCCCCCATCCTGTGCACCTCCCCCAGGAAGGGGGCTGCTGTCCTGGGGGTGGGACAGGGCTCAGGTGTGTGGGGTGATGCTCGGGCTGTTTGGGCCTAGTCAGGGTCGCCCCTCCTGTGTACGTCTCTAATTCTGGGAGGCAGGGAGCTCTGCTCTTCCCATGGATGGGAAGTGTGGTGAAAGCACAGAGCCCTCCTAGGGGAGCGGGAGCTGTGTCTTGGGGACTGGCGTCTGTGCAGAGGAGCCATTGTCCTCCTGTTGGCCTTGGGGCTCTCGTGCAGGTGTGAGAAGTTGGCCGAGATCATCTGGCAGAACCGGCAGCAGATCCGCAGGGCCGAGCACCTCTGCCAGCAGCTGCCCATCCCCGGCCCAGTGGAGGAGATGCTGGCCGAGGTCAACGCCACCATCACGGACATCATCTCAGCCCTGGTGACCAGGTGACCGCTGCCTGTTGGCCATTCCCAGGAGCTTGGGGCAGCTCCTGCCTGCGTGTGGGGGGCTGCAGGTGCCTTCCAGACCAGCAGATCCTCTTCCTGCCTCTCATCCCTCCCCACTCCATCTCCAGTTGCTGTGGCCCTTGCCCAGTTTCTCCTGTGGACACTGCAAGAGATGCCTTTGGGCTGCAGCCCATGCCAGCTTCTGTGTTATCTCACTCCCCTCTCCATCCTCTCCCTGGACTCTCACGGCTTCCCCGGGAACAGAGGCTGTGCCCGAGCTCTTCACCTCCTGAGCCCCTTGGGAGGCAGCCCCACCCCTACCACAGAGGGACTGAGCGCCGTTTCCCCTGCGCCACCCTCTCATAGTGCATCTGTCCCTGTGTCCCCTGCAGCACATTCATCATTGAGAAGCAGCCTCCTCAGGTCCTGAAGACCCAGACCAAGTTTGCAGCCACTGTGCGCCTGCTGGTGGGCGGGAAGCTGAACGTGCACATGAACCCCCCCCAGGTGAAGGCCACCATCATCAGTGAGCAGCAGGCCAAGTCTCTGCTCAAGAACGAGAACACCCGCAAGTAATTGTGCAGCTTCTTCTCGTTCCCTGCTACTTGTCTCATGTCCTGGCAACAGGAAAAAAAGAATTCTGCCTCCTGTGTCAGATCCCTGTTTGCCCTTCTGGCCTCTTCTGGGCATCAGCAAAGGAATATAAGGAAGTTCTTGGGCCTGGCGCGGTGGCTCACACCTGTAATCCCAGCACTTTAGGAGGCCGAGGTGGGCAGATCACCTGAGGTCAGGAGTTCAAGACCAGCCTGGCCAACATGGTGAAACCCCGTCTCTACTAAAAATACAAAAAAAATTAGCCGGGCGTGATGGCAGGCACCTGTAATCCCAGCTACTCGAGAGCCTGAGGCAGGAGAATCCCTTGAACCCGGGAGGCAGAGATTGCAGTGAGCCGAGATCACGCCACTGCACTCCAGCCTGAGCAACAAGAGCAAAACTCCGTCACAAAAAAAAAAAAAAAAAAGTTCTCCTAGGAACTGTTTTCTGTGAAGATAGTTTGATCTTGTTTCATTTTGTAGAGATACGTCCAAGAAGATTACATGTATGTGTTATGTAGCTAACATTTCCTCTAAATGACGTACATTTTTAGCAAACTTCTCTATTTCCTGCTACCCCAAATTATATTATTTACTCCGCATGTCCTGAGACCCTGGCATGAGTTTGGAGCTGGTCTCTCTCTGATTTGCAGTGATTACAGTGGCGAGATCTTGAACAACTGCTGCGTCATGGAGTACCACCAAGCCACAGGCACCCTTAGTGCCCACTTCAGGAATATGGTGAGGGTGGAAGAAGAGGAAGAATGAATTTTTCCCTGGTCTTTGAGGGGAACAACTTACATCTTACGTTTCGTCTTATATTTCTTCTTTGTAGTCCCTGAAACGAATTAAGAGGTCAGACCGTCGTGGGGCAGAGTCGGTGACAGAAGAAAAATTTACAATCCTGTTTGAATCCCAGTTCAGTGTTGGTGGAAATGAGCTGGTTTTTCAAGTCAAGGTAAAGCCTTTCCTCAGCTCTGCGTGTGCGTGTGCGTGTGTGTGTGTGGTGTACTTTATGTTACAAAATAATTATTTTTATCACATAGCATCTTCTTCTTTTTGACTATTGGTAAACTGAAAATGGACTGACCTCACCCTGAGAACTGTTTCACTTAGATTCTCTTAAGACATGAACAAAGGCCAAGCACAGTGGCTCATGCCTGTAATCCCAGCACTTTGGTAGGCTGAGGCAGGCAGGTCACTTGAGGTCAAGAGTTCAAGACCAGCCTGGCTAACACAGTGAAACCCCATCTCTACTAAAAAGTACAAAAATTAGCCAGGCGTGGTTGCACGTGCCTGTAATCCCAGCTACTCAGGAGAATCACTTGAACCTGGGAGGCTGAGGTTGCAATGAACCGAGATTGTGCCACTGCACTCCAGCCTGGGCAAAAGAGTGAGACCCTGTCTCAAAAAAAAAGAAAAAAAAAGACATGAACAAACAAGGCCCAGTGCAGTGGCTCACATCTGTAATCCTAACACTTTGGGAGGCCAAGGCAGGAGGATTGCTTGAGTTCAGGAGTTCCAGACCAGCCTGGGCAACATAGTGACACCCCGTCTCAACAACAACAAAAAATTAAAAAATAAAAAATAAAGCATGAACGAACAATAATGAACTGAACTAGCTGGAGAGGTAGACTACAAAATGGATATGAGAAACATTACTCAGGATGAATTTGAGTAAAGGTTGTGGTAAGTTTTAAATTTGTTATTTGTATTTTTTTCTCAGAAATATCTCCAATAGTCTTTTCTCTCTCCTGTTCTCCATGTAACTTTGAGAAACTTTATCCTTCAGAAATATCTAAGCAATATTGCTTGTAAAATATTTAAAATTTCTAAGATTGTGCCAGTATGAAAAGTCATATTATTCCTGGGGCCATTTAGATTCTGTGTCTGAGAGGAACATTAACTGAAACTTGGAAAATAAAAGTGTTGTGATAATAAGAAAAAAAAAAAAGAGAAGGAGAAGAACTTGAGGCTCGTGGGCGCTCAGCCTTCTCTTGTGTCTTTTTAGACCCTGTCCCTGCCAGTGGTGGTGATCGTTCATGGCAGCCAGGACAACAATGCGACGGCCACCGTTCTCTGGGACAATGCTTTTGCAGAGCCTGTGAGTGGATTCCTTTGGCATGTGGGTCCCAAAATCAATGCCAGTGTCATGAATCTCATTCATGTATTATCCCTTAAAAAGCATAGGAAAAGGCCAGGCGCAGTGACTGACACCTGTAATCCCAGCACTTTGGGGGGCTGAGGCGGTTGGATGACCTGAGGTCAGGAGTTCAAGACCAGCCTGGCCAACATGGCAAAATCCTGCTTCTATTAAGCAATACCAAAAAATTAGCTGGGCGTGGTGGCACACGCCTGTAGTCCCAGCTACTTGGAAGGTTGAGGCATGACAATCACTTGAACCTGAGCGGCAGAGCTTGCAGTGAGCCGAGATCACACCACTGCACTCCAGCCTGGGTGACAGAGTGAGACTCCATCTCAATAATAAAAAAAAAGCATAGGAAAAAAGACGCTGTTTTCTTTAGTGGGAGGCAGAATAGAAAGAATGTGGAAAGTGGAAAGAACATGGGCTTGACATCGGGCCAGGGTTTGAACTGAGACTCCACCGTTTCCTCGCTGCATGACCACATGGGCAGTTCACTTTACCTCTCTGAGCCTGAGTTTCCAGCAAGTGTCTGCAGCACAGGGATACCCTTGCTCTACAGCCTTGTTAGGAAGATTAAATTAGATAACACAGAAAATGCTTGCCACACAGTCAGTACTCAGTAAATATTATTTTGAATCCTTGGGTGAAACTATGAATGGGATTTGGGACTCCCAGGTTCACTCCAGAGGTTAGATCTCTCCAGAGGCTTACTTTAGCATAGAAGTTGCTTCATACCCTCTTCCTTTCGATAAATGAAGATGCTGTTAAACGTCTTTTCCACATTTTAGTTTCTGTGATTCATTCCAGGTCTCATGAAGAATGAGATACTTTGCCTCAAGGAAGATATAATTTGGTGGATTTATGCACCCAAATGCTATCTGAATCCCACTAGCATGCTGCTTGATGAGCATTTTAAAGATCTCATAGGCTGGGTGCAGTGGCTCACGCCTGTAATCCTAGCACTCCAGGAGGCCAAGGCGGGCAGATGCCTTGAGCTCCAGACTAGCCTAGGCAACATAGCAAAATCCTGTCTCTACAAAAAATACCAAAAAATTAGCCAGGCATGGTACACCAGCCTGTAGTCCCAGCTACTTTGGGGGGCTGAGGCGGGAGGATCGCTTGAGCCCAGGAGGTCCAGGCTGCAGTGAGCCAAGATTGTGCCACTGTACTCCAGCCTGGGTGACAACGCGACACCCTGTCTCAAAGAAAAAAATTTTTTTAGTAGACAAGGTCATTTGTTACATATTTCCAATAGAGATTAGTCCATAAAAGCATGATAAAAGGGTAATCATTTGGGACATAAGAGTATGTCCTTCTCTAAGTATATCCAACAAACCTTGATTATGTTTTGTTTTGTGGCTGTTAGAATATAGGATTTGACTGTTAGTTCAGCAGCTCATTTACAAAACAGCATGGACAGCATGGGTTACCTTCCAGTTGTGTGTAAAGAAGGTGAAATGGAACCTTCTGGCTCATGTGGAGAGGCTTAACGTTTCCCAACAGTCCTCTTTAGAGAAAAAGTATTTTACTGCAAAGGTGAGATTTTTAAAAGAGTTTCTACCATGTTTCACTTACAAACTCTGAATTAGAAGCTCCTTTTTGAAACTGTCTGTCTGCCTCTTGTCCAGATAAGCCTCCTAGATAAGATTGCTACATCTCTCGTTTCCTTCCCTGCCTGTCCACAGATCACACTCTGTGTACCTTTGGCATCTCCTGCACCTTGTAATTACTCAAGTATCTTGTCTAAATAAATAAGCATTTTTAACATTCTCAGCTATGTTAATGACTACTTACATCTTATGCTATTTTATTTTTTTGAGACAGAGTCTTGCTCTGTCACCCAGGCTGGAGTACAGTGGCATTATCTCGGCTCACTGCAACTTCTGCCTTCTGGGTTCAAGCGATTCTCCTGCCTCAGCCTCCTGAGAAGCTAGGATTACAGGTGCATGCCACCACGCCCAGTTAATTTTTTATATTTTTAGTAGAGACCAGGTCTCACCATGTTGGCCAGGCTGGTCTCAAATTCTTGACCTCAAGTGATCCACCCACCTCAGCCTCCCAAAGTGCTGGGATTATAGGCGTGAGCCACTGCACCCAGCCGACCTTATGCTATGTTAAAATAAAGACTTTCAGCTGGGCACGGTGCCTCACACCTGTAATCCCAGCACTTTGGGAGGCCAAGGCAGGTGGATCATTTGAGGTCAGGAATTCGAGACCAGCTTGGCCAACATGGTAAGACTCTCATCTCTACGAAAAATACAAAAATTAGCTGGGTGTGGTGGTGCGTGCCTATAATCCCAGCTACTCGGGAGGCTGAGGCAGGAGAATTGTTTGAACCTGGGAGGCAGAGGTTGTAGTGACCCGAGATGGTGCCACTGCACTCCAGCCTGGGCAACACAGTGAGACTCTGTCTCAAAAAACTAAAAAATAAAAAATAAAGACTTGCGGCCAGGCACAGTGGTTTATGCCTGCAATCCAGGCACTTTGGGAGGCCAAGGCAAGCGGATCTCTTGATCCCAGGAATTCGAGGCCAGCCTTGTCAACGTGGCAAAACCCTGTCTCTACAAAAAACACAAAAATTAGCCAGGCATGGTGGTGCACGCCTGTAGTCCCAGCTGTTTGGGAGGCTGAGGTAGGATAATTGCTTGAGCCAAGGAGGCAGAAGTTGCAATGAGCCAAGATTGGGCCGCTGCACTCCAGCCTGGATGACAGAGCGAGACCTAAAAAATAAAAAACTTGTGGAAATTTATTCTCCAGATATATTTGCCTATGTGTCCTATGGGTCAAATTACATAAGAACATTGCAGCATTGTTAGTAATAGCTAAAGATGAGGCTGTAACACTGATGCCCATCTATGGGGGTCTGGTGAAATTTCTTTATGTGCTGATAGGAGGTCTCCCAGATAGAGGATTAAGTGAAAAGAAGATGCAGAACATGTGGATTTTGTGCTGTCATTTATGAAGAAAAGGAAAAGGTATATGTCATTGCTGGCATGCATAGAATATCTTTGCTGGGATACACAAGAAACTGTTAGGTGCCTTTAAAGAAAAGAACTGGGTTGCTGGGAGACAGGGATAGGGAGTGACTTCACTGTATAGCCGTCTATGCTTTTTGAATTTTAAATTGTGAAAATCACCTATTGAAAAAAATGTAACAAAATAAAATGGAGTACTATGGCTGAATGGGTTGAAAAGCAGTTTATTAAAAGTTAATGTTCTAACCTATTTCTCAATAAAGCCATCCAACTCAAAATTTCCACTCTTCCATACCAAGTTGTTTTACTTTGAGCTAGAATTCTTGGCAGAAGGAGTCGAAGGCAAGGATTCCACATGTGTACACACATGCCGACACGTGTACACACATACGCACACTCTCTCTGTTTGTACCTAGAGGACCAGTCTTTCAGATTTCTAAATTCCCAAGGTGTTTACAATCTTAAGAGCCAGACCTTGGTTATGTTTTGGTTTGTGGCCGTTAGAACATAGGATTTGACTGTTAGTTCAGCAGCTCATTTACAAAACAGCATGGATAGCATGGGTTACCTTCTAGCTGTGTGTAAAGAAGGTGAAACGGAACCTTCTGAATTTCACAGAACCGTGTACCCCAGCAGAGTCCAAATTTATCCTCAGGCCCTGCAAGACAAATGTGTATAACCACTCCCAGCCATCAGTGTTTTTCTTTTGTGGCTTGAGGGAATAAATCATGCAACTGTTTTCTCATCAGATTCTGGCCTCTCTCCCTCTCAGGGCAGGGTGCCATTTGCCGTGCCTGACAAAGTGCTGTGGCCACAGCTGTGTGAGGCACTCAACATGAAATTCAAGGCTGAAGTGCAGAGCAACCGGGGCCTGACCAAGGAGAACCTCGTGTTCCTGGCGCAGAAACTGTTCAACAACAGCAGCAGCCACCTGGAGGACTACAGTGGCCTGTCCGTGTCCTGGTCCCAGTTCAACAGGGTGAGGGGCCCAGCCGCCAGCCGCTGTTAGATCAGTCCTTCCCGACCAGACGCTCTCAGGAGTCTCCCTGCCCTGGGCCCTTATTCTTCATGTCTCTAATACAATGTACCAAAAGTAATAGAAGCTTCTGACTAGATGGACAACTTGAGAGTTACCCAGGTCACGTGTAGAAAATTACATCTTTGCATATTTTAAATAAGTTGACCTTTGTCTACAGTTAATGCATTTTCTTCCTTTGTAAAGGAAATAGAGCAAAGCAGATGTTAACATAGCTCATGAGAAACAAAGCTTTTGAGGGGATGCGAACTCTGGGCCTCTCTCCCCTTCACTCTCTTATGTTCCCCATGTGTAATGCCAGATCAGGCTCCTATGGGACCCAGAACCCACAAAGAGGGATGCCGATGAAAGAAACTTCTCCTCTAGCATCTGCTAATTCAAACGTCACTTTGATTTTATTTTTATTATTATTTTTTTTTTGAGACAGAGTTTTGCTCTTGTTGCCCAGGCTGGACTGCAATGGCACGATCTTGGCTCACCGCAACTGCCGCCTCCCAGTTTCAAGCGAGTCTCCTGCCTCAGCCTCCCAAGTAGCTGGGATTACAGGCGTGCGCCACCACACCCGGCTAATTTTGTATTTTTAGTAGAGACGGGGTTTCTCCATGTTGGTCAGGCTGGTCAGGCTGGTCTCGAACTCCCAACCTCAGGTGATCTGCCCACCTTGGCCTCCCAAAGTGCTGGGATTACAGGTGTGAGTCACTGTGCCCACCCTATTTATTTTTGTTTATTTATTTATTTTTGAGGTGGTGTCTCGCTCTGTCACAAGGAGTACAGTGGTGCATTCTGGGCTTACTGCAACCTCTGTCTCCCAGATTCAAGTGATTCTCCTGTCTCAGCCTCCTGAGTAGCTGGGATTACAGGCGCCCGCCACCATGTCCAGCTAATTTTTGTACTTTTAGTAGAGACGGGGTTTCACCATGTTGGCCAGGATAGTCTCAAACTCCTGACCTCAAGTGATCTGCCTACCTCAGCCTCCCAAAGTGCTGGGATTACAGACGTGAGCCACCACATCCGGCTGTCACTTTGATTTTAATTTAATTTTTGTTTCTTTTCCTACACCGCCCACCCCCAAGGTGTTTTAAATGTCCTTAATTTGGAGCCTAACAATGTGCATTTCTCAGAAGCTCCCAGGTGACACTGATGCTGCTGGTCACAGACCACACATCGAAACTAGCAAGGGACGGGTCAGCCCAGCCCCAGGTGAAAGTGTCTGTAGCAGGAGCCCACTGGGTGTTGGTAACTGCAGTTTGGTATTTTCCCCTTCTTCCCTCTTTTCCTCTCCATGGGACCATTAGGTAAAACTCAGGTAGGCGGGGATATTTGTATGCCTCTGACAAGGGTAGATGTTTGTTTCCCATTTAATTTTTCCAATTAAATATGTGTATAATATTCCAAGTGTTACTCTTGTTTTCTTGTGTTCACTGTTGTATCTCCAACCAGGAGAATTTACCAGGACGGAATTACACTTTCTGGCAATGGTTTGACGGTGTGATGGAAGTGTTAAAAAAACATCTCAAGCCTCATTGGAATGATGGGTGAGAATCATTATTTCTTAAGGCACCCACAGAGTCTGAAGGTCTTCTTTCTGGCATCATAAGTCACACTCTGCTTCTGTCCTTTGTCCTTGGTGATCCAGGGCCATTTTGGGGTTTGTAAACAAGCAACAGGCCCATGACCTACTCATTAACAAGCCAGATGGGACCTTCCTGCTGAGATTCAGTGACTCAGAAATTGGCGGCATCACCATTGCTTGGAAGTTTGATTCTCGTGAGTGCCCCTCCCTTCTTATGTCCAAAGTTAGCTGCTTTCATTACAAAATTATTTTAACAAATAATTTAGTGGGTACTTACTATTTGTTGGGGTCAGTACTAATTATGGGAAACATAAATGTATAGCCATGACATACTTACTCATAATAAGGCAGCCTATGAAAAATACTATTATGGGAAACACAATTACTAATTTGGTTATACATGAAAGTATATGGCAACATGGTTATACATGAACGTTTAACCATGACATGGCTACCTATGATACAAGAGTCTGTGCAGAATCTCCGTTGCTTCCCTCTTAAAATGTTTGCCTGATTGTATTACTCTGCATAAAGCTTATTTCAGTGAAGAATTACTTTGATGATTTGGAGTTCTTACAGTAGTAAAAATATTCCTTTATCCTAATTAACATATGGATATTGCCATCTACCGTTTCTACCCAAGATGTTAGTTCTTTTCTTTTTTTGAAACAGGGTCTCACTCTTTTGCCCGGGCTGGAGTGCAGCGGCACAAACATGGCTCACTGTAGCCTCGACCTCCTGGCCTCAAGCAGTCCTCCTGCCTTAGCCTCCTGATTAGCTGGGACCACAGATGTGCACCACTACACCCATCTAATTTTTAAATTTTTTGTATGTTGCCCAGGCTGGTCTCGAACTCCTGGGCTCAAACAATCCCCCGCTTTGGCCTCCCAAAGTATTGGGATTACGGGTTTGAGCCACTGCACCAGGGCATCAGGAATGTTAGTTCTCTCCTCTGACCCTCACAATAAGAGTAGCTTGCTAGTTCATTTTCTGTGAATTAAAGTTTTTAATAACTTTTGGCTGGGTGCAGTGGCTCATGCCTGTAATCCTAGCACTTTAGGAGCCTCAGGCAGGAGGATCTCTTGAGGTCAGGAGTTCAAGACCAGCCTGGGCAACATAGCAAGACCCTGTCTCTAAGTAAATAAATAAATAAGTTAATTAGCTGGGCATGGTGGTGCTCATGGTGTGCGCCTGTAGTCCCAGCTACTCTGGAGGGTGAGGCGGGATGATCACTTGACCCCAGGAGTTCAGGGTTACAATGAGTCATGATCACATCACTACTCCAGCCTGGGCAACAGAGTAAGACCCTGTCTCTTAAAAAAAACAACAAAAAAAAAGTCTGGGTGCAGTGGCTCACGCCTGTAATCCCAGCACTTTGAGAGGCCAAGGCTGGCGGATCATGAGGTCAGGAGATTGAGACCATCCTGGCCATCACAGTGAAACCCCATCTCTACTAAAAACACAAAAAAATTAGCCGGGTGTGGTGGTGGGCACCTGTAGTCCCAGCTACTTAGGAGGCTGAGGCAGGAGAATGGCGTGAACCCAGGAGGCGGAGCTTGCAATGAGCCGAGATGACACCACTGCACTCCAGCCTGGGCAACAGAGTGAGACTCCATCTCGAAAAAAAAAAAAAAAAAAAATTCATCACTTTTAATAGCTCTTATGCTTTCTCTGGTTGTGGGCATGCTTCCTAGCTCATATATCTTTGTATGGGAAATCAGGCATTGGGGGTCAGTAAGAACTGTTTCTTCTACTGAGGGCCAGAATACTGTTAGAACTTGAAACGTCTGAGATCATTGGATCTCTTGGGAAGTGATTTGTGTATTACCTGCTTATCTACCCATGGCTTTTATTTTTATTTATTTATTTATTTATTTATTTATTTATTTTTTGAGATGGGGTCTCTGTCACCCAGGCTGGAGTGCAGTGTCATGATCTCAGCTCACTACAACCTCCACCTCCCAGCTTCAAGCCGTCCTCCTACCTCAGCATAGTACCTGGGACAACGGATGAGTGCCACCACACTTGGCTGATTTTTGTATTTTTAGTAGAGATGGGGTTTCATCATGTTGGCCAGGCTGGTCTTGAACTCCTGACCTCAGGTGATCCACCTGCCTAGGCCTCCAAAAGTGTGGGATTACAGGCATGAGCCAACATGCCTGGCCCCCACCCATGGCTTTTAAAACTATTTCAGGCCGGGCATGGTGGCTCACGCCTGCAATCCCAGCACTTTGGGAGGCTGAGGTGGGTGGATCATGAGGTCAGGAGATCAAGACCATCCTGGCTGACATAGTGAAACCCCATCTCTACTAAAAATACAAAATTAGCCAGGTGTGGTGGCATGTGCCTGTAATCCCAGCTACTTGGGAGGCTGAGGCAGGAGAATCACTTGAACCAGGGAGTTGGAGGTTGCAGTGAGCCAAGATCGCACCACTGCACTCCAGCCTGGTAACAGAGTGAGACTCCATCTCAAAATAAGTAAGTAAATAAATAAATAAAAGTATTTCATCTATAACCCATGGTTATTTTTAAATGGAGATTTCTATTGGAGCCATTATAATGGCAAGCTTGAATTTATAGTATGTTTGGGTTTTAAGATTTCCTAATTCAGAAATCATGTTTAGAATGTGATTGTTCTGTTTATTGATCTAGAGGAAAGAATGTTTTGGAATCTGATGCCTTTTACCACCAGAGACTTCTCCATTCGGTCCCTAGCCGACCGCTTGGGAGACTTGAATTACCTTATCTACGTGTTTCCTGATCGGCCAAAAGATGAAGTATACTCCAAATACTACACACCAGTTCCCTGCGAGTCTGCTACTGGTAACAATGTTCGCATTCTGATTTGATTTTGTTGTGTGTGTGTGTGTGTTTGCATGCCTGCGTGTGTTATCTCTCTTGCATGAAAACCCACACAATTACCATTCAGTGAGAGCAGTTTGAGCATTTTCCAGGGCAGATGTAAACCTTGGGCCGGATTCTTCAGTCATACAGAAAACACATCTGCCACTAATCCCAAATATCAAATTGAAGAAAACAAATTCTTTTTAATATAAGCTTAGATCAAACAAAATTAGAGAGGTAAAATTTTGTTTTTCATGACAGAGATGGTTTTATTGCTTTCTGAGTTTAGAAGTATTACATATTTATTATAAAATTTTCAGAAGACACATAAAGGCATAAAAAAGAAAACAGCCTGGGTACAGTGGGTCATGCCTGTAATCCCAGCACTTTGGGAGGCCAAGGCGGGTGGATCATTTGAGGTCAGGAGTTCCAGACCAGCCTGGCCAACATGGTGAAACCCCATCTCTACAAAAAATACAAAAATTAGGTGTGGTGGTGGGCATTTGTAATCGCAGCTACTCGGGAGGCTGAGGCATGAGAATCACTGGAACCCAGGAGGTGGAGATTGCAGTGAGCTGAGACCGTGCCACCGCACTCCAGCCTGGGCAGTAGGGTGAGACTCAGTCTCAAAAAAAAAAAAAAGGAAGGTTGGGCGTGGTGGCTCATGCCTGTAATCCCAGCACTTTGGGAGGCTGAGGCAGGCGGATCACCTGAGGTCGGGAGTTCAAGACCAGCCTGACCAACGTGGAGAAACCCCACCTCTACTGAAAATACAAAATTAGCCTGGCGTGGTGGCACATGCCTGTAATCCCAGCTACTCGGGAAGGCTGAGGCAGGAGAATTGCTTGAACCCGAGAGGTGGAAGTTGCGGTGAGCTGAAATCGTGCCATTGCACTCCAGCCTGGGCAACAAGAGTGAAACTCTGTCTCAAAAACAAAACAAAACAAAACAAAAAAACAGATACCACACAACATCTCTCATCTAGAGATTAACCTCTGTGGATGATTTAGTGACTATTCTTGCACTCTATGTATAGATATGTATTATACATTGCATCACTCGATGCTTGAACTTCCTGTGTGGAGGTTATCTAGCAGCAGAACGAAGACCATAAACAAGGAAACATATTCAGGCCGGGCGCGGTGGCTCATGCCTGTAATCCCAGACTTTTGGGAGGCCGAGGCAGGCAGATCACCTGAGGTCAGGAGTTTGAAACCAGCCTGGCCAACATGGTGAAACCCCATCTCTACTAAAAATACAAAAAGTAGTCAGGTGTGGTGGTGGGCGCCTGTAATTCCAGCTACTTGGGAGGCTGAGGCAGGAGAATCGCTTGAACCAGGGAGGCAGAAGTTGCAGTGAGCCGAGACTATGCCACTGCATTCCAGTCTGGCGACAGAGCGAGACTCCGTCTCAAAAACAAACAAAACACAAATATATTAACTTAGTGATGGGCGCTCTGAAGACAAATAAAGCAAGGTAGAGGGATAGAGAAGTGGCAGGGAGGAGAGTGGAGGTGTTATTTTACTTGAGTGGTCAAGGAGGGTTTCTCTGAGGACATGTTTGGTTTTTTTGTTGTTGTTTTGTTTGTTTGTTTTTTTGAGACGGGGTCTCACTTTGTTGCCCAGGCTGGAGTACATTGCTCACTGCAGTCTCAAACTGCTAGACTCAAGGGATCCTCCCACCTCAGCCTCCCACATAGTTGGGACTACAGGCATGCACCACCAATCCTGGTTAATTATTTTATTTTTATAGATATGGGGTCTTGCTATGTTTCCCAGACTGGTCTCAAATTCCTGGGCTCAAGCAATCTTCCTTCCTCAGTCCCCCAAGGTTCTGGGATTATAGGCGTGAGCCACTGTACCCAGCCAGGATGTGATATTTGAAAAGACCTGAATGAAGTGAGGAAGCTAGCCATACAAAGATCTAGAGAAAAACATTGTATGCCAAGAGAACAAGTACAAAAATCCTGGGTTGAGAATGGGCATGTCTGGAAAGCCTCAGGAGGGCCAGGGAGGCTGGAGCCTCTTGAGCAGGGAAGATACGTGGTAGGAACTGAGGTCAGGGCACTCCAGCCTTGGAGTTCAGGGTGAAAGGTTGGGATTTGGACCATACCATATGTAATTTTTTGTGACTTTTTTTTTTTACTTGGAAATATATCCTAGGTAGCTGGGCATGGTGGCTCATGCCTGTAATCCCAACACTTTGGGAGGCCAAGGCAGGTGGATCACTTGAGGTCAGGAGTTTGAGACCAGCCTGGCCAACATGGTGAAACCCCGTCTCTACTAAAAAAAAATACAAAAATTAGCCGGGTGTGGTGGCAGGCACCTGTAATCCCACCTACTCAGGAGGCTGAGGCAAGAGAATCACTTGAACCCAGGAGGCGGAGGTTGCAGTGAGCCAAGATCACACCACTGCACTCCAGCCTGGGCAACAGAGCGAGACTCTGCCTCAAAAAAAAAAAAAAAAGAAATATATCCTATGCAGAGTTACAGCTCAGTAAATGTAATCTTCCAACCTCATTTTGATGATTGCATACAATCCCATTGTATGGTAAGTTACATGTTGGTTATTTAAGATACTTATAATTTGGGCCTGGGCACAGTGGCTCATGCCTGTAATTCCAGCACTTTAGAAGGCCGAGGAGGGAGGATTGCTTGAGCCTAGGAGTTTGAGACCAGCCTGGGCAACATAGTGAGACTCCATCTCTGCAAAAAAGAAAAAGTTAGCTGCGCTTGGTGGCGCATGCCTGTAGTCCCAGCTACTCAGAAGGCAGAGGCTGGAAGATTGGTTGAGCCCAGGAATTTGAGGCTGCAGTGAGCTATGATTGTGCCATTGCACTGTAGCCTATGTGACAGAGTAAGACCCTGTCTCACACACAAAAAAAAAATCCTATTTCTGGCAGCATTTCTTTGGTTTTTAACTTCTTAGCCAATCTATAAAATTCTCTGTACACTGTAAAGCACAAAAAACATGTTATGAAAAGGTCGTTCCTGACACTTGAAGCCCTAGAAGAAGATTAGGGTAATAAGCAATTGGTGAACCCTGCAGCATTTCACCCTCTTGGGCTACTTAAATGATAAGCTCTTTGTCCTATAATCATAGTGTGATCGTCCTTGCCTAGTATAATTAATGTCGTACTGATTCCTATATTCACGTACCCAGAAACAATACTTCATTCTCTCATGTCAGATAATCATTCTTACCACCTGCTTACCTGGATTTCCATAGTCAGCCTTCTGAAAAGGTAACTGTGGTCGACCAGATCACGTGCAGGTTTATCTGCTCATCTGCCACCATCCCAGTGAGGATTCTGTGGGAAGCAAAGGACACATCGCGTTCTTGGCACCAACAGTGCTCACTGGGACTAGTGACATCAAAGTACCCCAAATGCAGAAACACCAGGTGTGAAGGAGCGTGCAGGTGCTGGGAAAAGTAGCCTTCCCTTTCCTGAAAGACTAGACACTCAGAGTTAGAGGAACCTCAGACATCATCAGATCAGATCAGCGGCTCTCCAGTGCCTAGGCCTTTCTGTAAGATCCCTGACATGTATCCACCTTCTGCTTGAAAACCTCCAGTGATGGCCAGGCACCATGGCTCACACCTGTAATCCCAGCACTTTGGGAGGCCAAGGCGGGTGGATCACTTGAGGTCAGGGGTTCGAGACCAGCCTGACCAACATGGAGAAACCCCATCTCTACCAAAGATGCAAAAATTAGCTGGGCATGGTGGTGCGCACCTGTAATCCCAGCTACTCGGGAGGCTGAAGCACGAGAATCGCTTGAACCCAGAAGGCAGAGGTTGCAGTGAGCTGAGATCGCACCACTGCACTCCAGTGTGGGCAACAGAGTGAGACTCTGTCAAAAAAGAAAAAAAAAAACCTCCAGTGACAAGGAAATCAGTCCTTCCTAAGATAAATCATTTCTTTTCTGGGCAGTTCTACTTAGAACATTCTTCCCTACATGACTGAACATTTGTCCTCTTATGACCTGCCCCTCCTGGTCCTGATTGTATCCCCTGGGTCAGGTAGAACAAATCCTGTCTCTCTGCTGCATCTTGGACTTCAAGCTTTTCAAGGTGTTTTTTTTTTAATTAGTATGCAATTAGTGCTTGACTTAGATTTGTATTGAAGTCCATAGTTTCCATGGTTTGAAGAATTTATTGAAACATCCAAGCCAATTTGGAAGATATCTTGAATTTCAGTTTTAGTGCTGACCTTCTCCTCTACCAGGTCTTCCTAACAGATTGAAATATTAAATGCTTGGCCAAGTGCGGTGGCTTACGCCTGTAATCCCAGCACTTTGGGGGGCCGAGGTGCGCGGATAACTTGAGGTCAGGAGTTAGAAAACAGCCTGGGCAACATGGTGAAACCCTGTCTCTACTAAAAATACAAAAATTAGCCAAAGTGTGGTGTTGCACCTGTAATCCAGCTACTCAGGAGGCTGAGGCATCGGAATCATTTGAACCTGGGAGGCAGAGGCTGCAGTGAGCCGAGATTGCACCACTGTGCTCCAGCCTGGATGAGAGAGTGAGACTGTTTCAAAAAACAGAACAAAAAAATATTAAGTGCTTGTGTCATATCCTTAGATAAGTTAGGTGGTTGTGTTCTGTCCTAAGAAAAGATGTGATTCATAAGGAAGATCACATTTTTGTTTCACTTGAGAACTTTGATTCACCACGTTCTTCCCTTGGCAGCTAAAGCTGTTGATGGATACGTGAAGCCACAGATCAAGCAAGTGGTCCCTGAGTAAGTGTCCAGGTGGCTCTGGCTCTCCTTCTGCCTCTTTCCTCCTCCCCCAGACCCTGCCTCCCATCCTGATCCTGGGCCCAGCTTTCCGCTCCCCCAGGGAACCTGTCTCAGCCCTGGGGAGGGACCTGGGCTTGGTCACGCTATGCCAGTACCTGAGGCCCCACTCCTGTAGCTGGAGCCCCAGGGCCTAGTGGGGCACTTTGTCCTTCCACACCCCGAGAAAGACAAAGATACCCCTTGGTCCCCTCCCCAAGTCAGCTGCCTCGGCCTCCCTGGCAGCTGAAGCTCTGTTCTCTTCTGCAGGTTTGTGAACGCATCTGCAGATGCTGGGGGTGGCAGCGCCACGTACATGGACCAGGCCCCCTCCCCAGCTGTGTGCTCCCAGGCTCACTATAACATGTACCCACAGAAGTAGGTGGCATTCTCGTGGGGGTCCACAGGGGAGGAACTGGGGGCTCGGCCCCAGGCTGGCCCCTGGAGGGCTGGTGGGCAAAGGAATCCAGAGCTCCTCTAGGTCTGAGACCACCCAGCCCTGGCCCGGGCTCTGGCCTTTGGGAGGGAGAGATTTGACCAGAAGTGATTGGTGGTTTAGAGTCGGGTTGGGCAAATGTCATCTGTTCCCCTCTCTCAAAATGGAGATTTTTCTTGCTCTAAGGACTGAGTGGAGTTGTGATGTGTCTGGACAACCAGTGTGAGAGGTAACGGGAGGGCATTTCAGTCTGAATTGCTGTACAGCCAGCTGTTTGAATGGTTGTTCTTTTCCCATGAAGCCCCAGGCTGAGGGCATAGGCTGGCTCCAGACTGCTCCCCTGGTGGCTTGTGGGGCTTGGGGTGGTCTCTGACAGCCTTTCCCCTTCATCCCTCTTCTTTCCCTACCAAGCCCTGACTCTGTCCTTGACACCGATGGGGACTTCGATCTGGAGGACACAATGGATGTAGCGCGGCGTGTGGAGGAGCTCCTGGGCCGGCCAATGGACAGTCAGTGGATCCCGCACGCACAGTCGTGACCCCGCGACCTCTCCATCTTCAGCTTCTTCATCCTCACCAGAGGAATCACTCTTGTGGATGTTTTAATTCCATGAATCGCTTCTCTTTTGAAACAATATTCATAATGTGAAGTATTAATACTAGTTGTGACCTTAGTGTTTCTGTGCATGGTGGCACCAGCGAAGGGAGTGCGAGTATGTGTTTGTGTGTGTGCGTGTGTGTGTGTGCGTGCTTGCACGTTATGGTGTTTCTCCCTCTCACTGTCTGAGAGTTTAGTTGTAGCAGAGGGGCCGCAGACAGAGGCTGTGGTGGTTTTTACTTAGTGCAAAAAGGCAGTGAGTTTCGTGAAGCCTGGAAGTTGGCCATGTGTCTTAAGAGTGGCTGGACTTTGACGTGTGGCTGTTTGAGTAAGAGAAGGACAAAGGGAGGAGAAAGCACATGTGCTCCAGTGAGTCTTTGTCACTCTGTCTGCCAAGTAATTGATATATAACCGTGATTGTCTCTGCTTTTCTTCTGAAATGTAGATAACTGCTTTTTGACAAAGAGAGCCTTCCCTCTCCCCCACCCCTGTGTTCTTGGATAGGAATGGGAAAAGGGGCAACCTACAAAGATTGTTGGGGCAAGGGAAGTCACAGGTTTTCGGATGGGCGGTGGCTTTTCACAAAACATTTAGCTCATCTTATTCTCTCTTTGTCCTCTCTCCCCTCCTGGAATTGCCACTCAGTTCCCCTGGGTGTGCACACATGTTTGGAGAAATAGAGGAGAGAAAAGAGGGCCACGTAACTGAGAGCTTACAGTGCCAATGCCGTTTGTGTTCTGGCCAGAGTGGAGCACGCAGCCCTGACTCCCAGGCGCTGAGACTGTTGCCTGGTTACCCAGGAAGCTACTGTTCCGGCTGCCCAGCCTTTCTCTGAGCCAGCGGATGCACAGTCCGCGGCGTTCTTCAGGCTTATTGATAATGCTTTTTGCAAATGTTGAATCATGGTTCTGTTTCTAAGTTGGATCTTTTTTGTTTTCTCCTTCCCACCCTAATTTGACATCAAAATTCTCTATTGTGCATTGGGCCCTGGGTCATTCAAACCCAGGTCACCTCATTTCCCTTCTCTGTTCACACCTAATGTCTTGAAGAGTAGGTGGCAGCAGTGTGGGCTGAACCTAGGCCAGCTTGCTCAGCGGGTCACCCTGCTGTGAAGTCCTGGCAGGTATTGGTAATGTGTGGAAATGCAGTCAGCAAGTTTGCTGGGGAGTTTGATAAAAGTATAAAACAAAACAAAAAAAGCCTCGGTATAATTTTGTTCCGTGACTGCTTCTGTAGCTTTACACCAGAAGGAAGGAATGGGCTACAGCAGGCAGTGGAGGAAGAGGAGGGTGAGCAGGTGTATTAAAATAGCTTACGGGTAAGGCCTAAAAGGTCACCCCTCGGCCACCTCTCCAAAAGAAGGGCATGAGCACCCCCAGGAGAGGATGGCCCCAAAAACCTTATTTTTATACATGAGAGTAAATAAACAGATATTTTTTTTACAAAAATAACTTCTGAATTTATCAGTGTTTTGCTGTTAAAAATATTCCTCTATAGTAAATTATTTATTGGAAGATGACTTTTTTAAAGCTGCCGTTTGCCTTGGCTTGGTTTCATACACTGATTTATTTTTCTATGCCAGGCAGTAGAGTCTCTCTGCCTCTGAGGAGCAGGCTACCCGCATCCCACTCAGCCCCTCCCTACCCCTCAAGATTTGATGAAAATTCCAACCATGAGGATGGGTGCATCGGGGAAGGGTGAGAAGGAGAGCCTGCCTGCTCAGGGATCCAGGCTCATAGAGTCGCTCCCTGCCCGTCACCCAGAGATGCTTCACTGGCACCTGCCTCTGAGACCTCGCTCTCTGTTACAGCAACCCTGGTTGGGGGGTCAGACTTGATACACTTTCAGGTTGGGAGTGGACCCACCCCAGGGCCTGCTGAGAACAGAGCAGCCAGGCTGTCCTGGCTCACTTTGCAACTGGCACTGGGTTGGGGAGGAAGAGAGCTGATGAGTGTGGCTTCCCTGAGCTGGGGTTCCCCTGCTTGTCCAGTTGTGAGCTGTCCTTGGTGTTACTGAGGCTGTGCCTAGAGAGTGGAGATTTTTGATGAAAGGTGTGCTTGCTCTCTGCGTTCTATCTTCTCTCTCCTCCCTGTTCCTGCAAACCACAAGAAAAGGTAGTGGTGTGTCTCGACCCCATCAGCCTCTCACCCACTCCCAGACACACACAAGTCCTCAAAAGTTTCAGCTCCGTGTGTGAGATGTGCAGGTTTTTTCTAGGGGGTAGGGGGAGACTAAAATCGAATATAACTTAAAATGAAAGTATACTTTTTATAATTTTTCTTTTTAAAACTTGGTGAAATTATTTCAGATACATATTTTAGTGTCAAGGCAGATTAGTTATTTAGCCACCAAAAAAAAGTATTGTGTACAATTTGGGGCAGTCACAAAGTTGTGTATTTTATGTTACAATAAAGGCTTCCTCTGAAGGGATGGTATTGAGTCCTGTTTTTACTTTTTTCTGTCACATGCCAAGGGAGGGCAGCTTGAACACAGGGAAAAGTTTCAAGTCATCAGCGTGACCCTGAAAAAGGGAACTGGTCGGATGGTTAGGAGTTGGCTGCCTCAGAGGGCACGTCATTAGCTCTGATGGCAGATGGGGCCTTTCATACCTTCCTGCTCATGTGATGTTTTGAAAATAAGAATGATGGTCTCCTAGCCTCCTGACTCCAGAAAGCTTGTCCTTTTTTCTTTTCTTTTTTTTTTTGAGACGGAGCCTGGCTGTGTCCCCCAGGCTGGAGTGCAGTGGCACAATCTTGGCTCACTGCAAGCTCCGCCTCCTGGGTTCACGCCATTCTCCTGCCTCAGCCTCTCGAGTAGCTAGGAATACAGGTGCCCGCCACCACACCCGGCTAATATTTTTGTATTTTTTAGTAGAGACGGGGTTTCACCATGTTAGCCAGGATGGTCTCGATCTCCCGACCTCATGATCTGCCCACCTCAGCCTCCCAAAGTGCTGGGATTACAGGCGTGAGCCACCACACCCGGCCGAAAGCTTGTCCTTAAGATTCAGCACATTTAGAGTACCTGACCCTGAGTTCAGCATTGTGTGTGGGATGAGAAATGGTGCCTTCCCCGCAGAGGCTCACAGTTGGAGAAAGGCAGCTACCACAACTGATGATGCTAGGATATCACTTCCTGCTGCAATTAAGGCATCCCAAAGTCATTACGCAAAAGAACATGCAGGAAGGCCACTGAGCAACTCAAGTTTTTTTTTTGTTTGTCTTGTTTTTTAATTGAGTAGCTGGGATTACAGGCGCCACCACTCCTGGCTAATTTTTGTATTTTTAGTAGAGACGGGGTTTCACCATGTTGGCCAGGCTGGTCTGGAACTCCCGACCTCAGGTGATCCACCTGCCTTGGCCTCCCAAAATGCTGGGATTACAGGTGTGAGCCACCATGCCCAGCCTGGAGCTGACTCTTAAGGAACAAATAAGGCTGGGCACGGTGGCTCACGCCTGTAATCCCAGCATTTTGGGAGGCCAAGGCAGGTGGATCACCTGAGGTCGGGAGTTCCAGACCAGTCTGGCCAACATGGTGAAACCCCGTCTCTACTAAAAATACACAAAAATTAGCTGGGCGTGGTGGCACGCGCCTGTAATCCCAGCTACTTGGGAGGCTGAGGCAGGAGAATCGCTTGAACCCGGGAGGCAGAGATTGCAGTGAGCCGAGATCATGCCACTGCATTCCAGCCTGGGCAACAGAGCAAGACTCTGTCTCAAAAAAAACAAAAAACAAAAAACCCAGCCACTCCACTTGTAGGTATCTACATAAGAACAATGAGAACATATATGTACAGAAACACTTGTGACAAATGTTCATAACAGCATTATGCATAATAGCCAAAGGGCAGAAACAACCCAAATGTCCATCAACTGATGAATAAACAAAATGTATTATGGTATATCTGTACAATGGAATATACAGCAATAAAAAGGAATGAAGTGCTGACACACAGGACATGATGTTCTCACGGATGAAGCTTGACAATATCATGCTAGATGAAAGAAGCCAGGCCGGGCACAGTGGCTCACGCCTGGGACTCCAGCACTTTGGGAGGCTGAGGCGAGGGATTACTTGAGTGCAGCAGTTCAAGACCAGCTTGGACAACACGGTGAAACCCCATCTCTACAAAAAAATACAAAAATTAGCTGGACGTGGTGGTGCACCCCTGTAGTCCCACCTACTCAGGAGGCTGAGGTGGGAGGATCACTTGAGCTGTGATCATGCTACTGCACTCCAGCCTGGGTGACAGAGCGAGGAAAAAGAAAAGAAGCCAAGTACAAAAGACCACATATTATATGATGCCATTTATAGGAAATGTCTGGGATAGGCAAATCTATGGAGACAAAGTAAATTTGAGGTTGCCTAGAGGCTGGGAAGGAGTTTGGAGGTAATAGTGAAAGGATACAGGGTTTGGGGGTTTTTTTGTTTTGTTTTTTTGTTTGTTTTTCTTGAGACAGAGTCTCGCTCTGTCACCCAGGCTGGAATGCAGTGGCGCCATCTTGGCTCACTACAACCACTGCCTCCCAGTTTCAAGCAATTCTTCTGCCTCAGCCTCCCAAGTAGCTGGGATTATAGGCGCTGGCCACCACACCCTGCTAATTTTTGTATTTTTAGTACAGACAGAGTTTTGCCATGTTGGCCAGGCTGGTCTTGAACTCCTGACTTCAGGTGATCGGCCTGCCTTGGCCTCCCAAAGTGCTGGGATTATAGGTGTGAGCCACCACGCCCAGCCTGAGTTTGGGGTTTTTAATTTTATTTTATTTTATTTTATTTTATTTTATTTTATTTTATTTTATCTTATTTAATGAATTGGGCAGTCTCCTGAGGCATAGTAGGCTCAGAGAGACTCTGCAGGGTTTGTTTTTGAGGTAATGAAAATGTTATAAAATTGTCTGTGGTGTTGGTTGCACGTATCTCTGGATATACTAGATCTTGAATTGTACACTAAATGGGTGATTTGTATGGTGTGTGAATTATATCTAATAAAGCTGTTATTGGGCCAGGCCTAGCGGCTCACACCTGTAATTCCAGCACTTTGGAAGGCCAAGGTAGGAGGATCACTGAGACCGGGAGTTCCAGACCAGTCTGGGCAACATAGTGAGACCCCCTGTCTCTACAAAAAAAAAATGTTTTTAATTAGCTGGGTGTGGTGGCACATGCCTGTAGTCCTAGCCACTCAGAGGCTAGGGTAGGAGGATTGCTTGATCCCCGGAGTTCAAGGTTGCAATGAGCTGTGTGTGACCAGGCCACTGAACTCCAGCCTGGACAACAGAGCGAGACCCCATCTCTAAATAAATAATAAAAGCAAATACAAGATCTCAGCAAGAAAAAACGTGAAAGTGAGGTGAGTTAGCCAGAGTGAGAATAGACCTGTTGAAAGAAGCTCAGCTGAGAAGGGAAGAGAGGTACTCAGTGAGTAGTAGCTCTCTTCTCAAAGGTATCCAGAAGCAAGTGAGGGGAGAAAGGGAGTGGTTTTAGTGTTTTGAGAGCCTAGGTCAAGAACACACCAGCCTGGGCAACATAGGGAGCTCTCGTCTCTACAAAAAATAATATTAGTTGAGTGTAGTGGTGCGTACCTGTAGTTCCAGCCCCTTGGAAGGCTGAGACAGGAGGATCTCTTGAGCCCAGGAGGTTGAGGTTGCAGTGAGCTATGATCGCACCACTGCACTCCAGCCTGGGCAATAGAGCAAGACCCTGTCTCAAAAACAAAAAACAACAAAAAAAGAGAAGTTTGTAATTTTCCTTGGGATAAAGGCAATAGGCTAACACAGATGGTCACTCAGTAACCAGGTAAAGTTAAGATAAACTATATGTGACTGGCTGGGTGCAGTGGCTCAGGCCTGTAATCCCAGCACTTTGGGAGGCCAAGGCAGGTGGATCACTTGAGGTCAGGAGTTTGAGACCAGCCTGGCCAACATGGTAACATGGTGAAACCCCGTCTCTACTAAAAATACAAAAAATTAGCTGGGTGTGGTGATGTGCACCTGTAATCCCAGCTACTTGGGAGGCTGAGGCAGGAGAATTGCTTGAATCTGGGAGGCGGAGGTTGCAGTGAGCTAAGATCATGCCATTGCACTCCAGCCTGGGCAACAAGAGTAGAACTCTGCCCCCAAAAAAAAAAAAACCAAAAAAAAGAAGTTTGTAATTTTCCTTGGGATAAAGCCAGCAAGCTAACACAGATGTTCACCCAATAACCACGTAAAGTTAAGATAAACTATGTGACTGGCTGGGTGTGGTGGCTCACACCTGTAATCCCAGCACTTTGGGAGGCCAAGGAGGGTAGATCACTTGAGGTCAAGAGTTTGAGACTAGCCTGGCCAACATGGTGAAACCCTGTCTCTACTAAAAATACAAAAATTAGCCGGGCGTGGTGGCACACACCTGTAATCCCAGCTGCTTGGGAGGCTGGGGCAGGAGAATTGCTTGAACCTGGGAAGTGGAGGTTGCAGTGAGCTGAGATTGTGCCACTGCACTCCAACCTGGGCGACAGAGCAAGACTCTGTCTCAAAAAAAAAAAGATAAACTATATGTGACAAGTCCTCTTACTTGAGGACTGGTTATTGTTTATCTTGAAAACGTGTATGTAATGGGTTGTATGCGCTTGGCTATACAAAAAAGTAAGATTTCCTCCCTTCTTTGCAAGCTCTTAGCAGATCACCTGTCACGTACATCACATTCTGGTTGAATGCTTATTCAATAATAAAATTGTCTTCTTTCTCAACTATCTTGAGGGAGAGGATGGGTTTTTTTTTGTTGTTGTTGTTGTTTTGTTTGTTTTTGAGACGGAGTTTCGCTCGTTGCCCAGGCTGGAGTACAATGGTGCAATCTCAGCTCACTGCAACCTCTGCCTCCCAAGTTCAAGTGATTCTTCTGCCTCAGCCTCCCAAGTAGCTGGGATTACAGGCACGTGCCACCACATCTGGCTAATTTTGTATTTTTAGTAGAGATGGGGTTTCACCATATTGGTCAGGCTGGTGTCAAACTCTTGACCTCAGATGATCCACCCGCATCGGCCTCCTAAAGTGCTGAGATTACAGGCGTGAGCCACCATGGCCAGCTGAGTTGGGGTTTTAAGAGTTCTTAAGCTTGCCCCTCTCCCAGCTCAAGTGGCTTAATGGCGCTCTTTCCCACACACACCTTTCTGTTCCTTCACCTGCGCAAGTTTGAGGACCATGCTAGTCTGGTCCTAACTCCCCCAACTGCCAGCCTGAGCTAGCACCCAACATGAAGTCCTGTAGGCGATCTGCCCCTTTAAGAGCACCCCCCTCCTTCAGCTCCTCCCTCAGGCCTGGTGGCCGGATTTCCCAGTTGGGGCCCAGCCCTTTAAAGCCATCGCTCCTTCTTTCGGGCCGGATGTGTGCTGAGACCCAGAGTCACCCAGGGGTCTCCGTCACGTGCCGGGAGTAGGCAGAAGTGGGCTGTGACAGGTGCATGTGGGCATGGACCCCACAGCCTGGGGCTCAGGAGGGACAAGGAGCTGGGACAGGGTGGATCCCGAGAGAAAGCAAAGCCACTTGGGAGTGGGCAAGAGCTATCGTTTACGCAGCTGCTGTGTGCCTGACCGACCCTGTCCCAAACCCTTCCTGTACCTTCCCTTCCTCTGCCTTCTTTTTTTCCTTTTTTTCTTTTTCTTTTTCTTTTTTTTCTTTCTTTTTTTTTTTTTTTTTTTTTTTTTTTTTTTGACAGGGTCTTATTCTGTTGCCCAAGCTGGAGGGCATCTTGGCTCACTGTAGCCTTGACCTCCTGGGCTCAAGCGATCCTCCCATCTCAGCCTCCCAAGTAGCTGCGACTATGGGTGTGACACCACGCTGGGCTAGTTTTTCAATTTTTTGTAGAGATGGAGTCTCCCTATGTTGCTCAGGCTGGTTGCGAACTCCTGGGCTCAAGTGATTCTCCTGCTTCAGCCTCCCAAAGTGCTGGGATTACAGGTGTTAGCCACCTCGCCCGGCCCACCCCTACCTTCTGAAAGAGGTATTCTTATTCTTATTCCCATTTTGCAGATCAGGAAACAGAGCTCAGTGCAGCCCGCTAAATTGCTCAGGGCCCTACAGCTAACAAGCGGCAGAGGCAGGATCTGCACTCAGGTCAGTGGGACTCCAAAGCTTTGATAGTCTCTCCTTTGCATCACCTGCCCCACAGAGTCCTGCCTTCTTCCCAACTTCATTTTTCCTTGGTTTTCCTGTATGCAGTAGAGCGTGGGAGGAGAAATGGATAATTGCTGCATGCCCCCATATCTGGGTTCCTTCCTTCTCCCAGGTGCTGCTTGGAGATGCTGCTGTGGCCACTCCTGCTGCTGCTGCTGCTGCTGCTGCCAACATTGGCCCTGCTCAGGCAGCAGCGGTCCCAAGATGCCAGGCTGTCCTGGCTTGCTGGCCTCCAGCACCGAGTGGCATGGGGGGCCCTGGTCTGGGCAGCCACCTGGCAGCGGTGGAGGCTGGAGCAGAGCACGCTCCACGTGCACCAGAGCCAGCAGCAGGCCCTGACGTGGTGTCTACAGGGAGCCCAGCGCCCCCACTGTTCCCTCAGAAGGAGCACAGGTGTGTTTCCCAGGGTCTGGGAAGGTGACCAAAAGAGAAAGAAACCCCACAGGACTGTCAGATTCCAGAGCCTGTGGCCCCCTTACCTCCTCCACTGCCAACGGAGTGGCCTGACCCAGAGACCCAGGACTGGCTCTCTTGTCCGAGATGAATTTCCCATGCTGGGTCCTTACATCCCCTCTACTCCAGGCCTATTCTCGGTTCCTCCCTCAAGGGTCTCACCAGTCTTGCCTGAAACTCTTGGGAAACTGGCTTCCTGAGGTGTTTCTGTTGTCATTGGGGCTATAGACATAAGCACCTTCCGGAATCATCTCCCTCTGACCAAGGCCAGCCAGACCCAGGAGGAAGAGGGTGGAGAGCAGCCACTGCCCCCGACCTCAAACCAGGACCTTGGGGAGGCCTCTCTGCAGGTAATCTAGGATGGCCAGAGCCCAGTCCCACCAGAGACCTCTGACTTGCAGCCAAACCCTCCCATCATGGTGGGCAAAGAACCCTCAAATGGGGGCTCTGGGTCTGGCTCTGACACCAGACCAACACTTTCTCTTTCCTCCTCCAGGCCACCTTGCTGGGTCTGGTAGCCCTAAACAAGGCCTACCCAGAAGTGCTGGCTCAGGGACGCACTGCCTGTGTGACCCTTACGTCCCCTTGGCCCCACCCGCTGCCTTGGCCTGGGAATACCCTGGGCCAGGTGGGCACCCCTGGAACCAAGGACCCTAGGGCCCTGCTGCTGGACGCACTGAGGTCCCCAGGGCTGAGGGCCCTGGAGGCTGGGACGGCGGTCGAACTCCTGGATGTTTTCTTGGGCCTGGAGACTGATGGTGAAGAGCTAGCTGAGGCGATAGCTGCCGGGAACCCTGGAGCGCCTCTCCGTGAACGGGCAGCTGAGCTGCGGGAGGCCCTAGAGCAGGGGCCACGGGGACTGGCCCTTCGGCTCTGGCCAAAGCTGCAGGTGGTGGTGACTCTGGATGCAGGAGGCCAGGCCGAGGCTGTGGCTGCCCTCGGGGCCTTGTGGTGCCAAGGACTAGCCTTCTTCTCTCCTGCTTATGCTGCCTCGGGAGGTCAGTGGGACTCAAGGGCAGTGAGGTGGGGGCAACGGTCAGAGGTCACATGGCAAGCAGCCATGCATTGGGCCCTACATAATCATCTCATTTAATCCTCCCCAACAAGCTGCATGCTAGGGACAGCAGCCTCCTTTTACAAGCGAAGAAATTCAGGCTCTCTAGGTTAAGAGTCTTGTAGCTGGGTGCAGTGGCTCACGCCTGTAATCCCAGCACTTTGAGAGGCCAAGGCGGATGGATCGCTGAGGTCAGGAGTTCGTGGCCAACATGGTGAAACCCCATCTCTACTAAAAATACAAAAATTAGGGGGGTGTGGTGGTGCATGCCTGTAATCTCAGCTACCTGGGAAGCTGAGGCGGGAGGATTGCTTGAACCTGGGAGACAGAAGTTGTAGTGAGCTGAGATCATGCCATTGTATTCCAGCCTGGGTGACAGAGCAAGACCCTGTCTCACAAAAAAAAAAAAAAAAAAAAGGCCGGGGCAGTGGCTCACACGTGTAATCCCAGCACTTTGGGGGAGGCCAAGGCGGGTAGATCACCTGAAGTTAGGAGTTCAAGACCAGCCTGGCCAATGTGGTGAAACTCTGTCTCTACTAAAAATACAAAAATTAGCCAGGTGTGGTGGCAGGCGCCTGTAATCTCAGCTACTCAGGAAGCTCAGGCAGGAGATTCACTTGAACCCAGGAATCACTGAATCACTGAGCCGAGATCGCACCACTGCACTCCAGCCTGGGTGACAGAGCAAGACTCCATCTCAAAAAAAAAAAAAAGTCTTGCACACATTCATGAGGCACCAGGATTCACTCCCAGGTCTGCCCCCTCCAGCACCACAGCACTCTGCCTCTTTCCAGTGAGGGCCTAAGAGGCAGCCTGCTGAGCCTGGGGGAGCCAGGAAGGATGGGGTGGAAGGGCAGCAGGAGGATCAGGTGCTCAGAGGATCAGGCCTAGGGTCCAGGAGGGGCTATTGCCTGGCAGAAAGCAATGGCACCAGCAGACGCTGAGGAGGCTGCTTTGCTTCCACAGGGGTGCTGGGCCTAAACCTACAGCCAGAGCAGCCCCATGGGCTCTACCTTCTGCCCCCTGGGGCCCCCTTTATCGAGCTGCTCCCAGTCAAGGAAGGCACCCAGGAGGAAGCTGCCTCCACCCTCCTTTTGGCCGAGGCCCAGCAGGGCAAGGAGTATGAGCTGGTGCTGACGGACCGCGCCAGTCTCACCAGGTGATCAGCTGCATAGCCCCTGCTACCTGGGGCCCTATGGGACCATGCTGGGGGCCTGGGGCACGAGCTCAGAAGCCCTTGGGCCTGACCTCACTCCCACTTGCACCCCATCAGGTGCCGCCTGGGTGATGTGGTGCGAGTGGTTGGTGCCTACAATCAGTGTCCAGTTGTCAGGTTCATCTGCAGGTAGGTGACCCCGGGGAGCTGAAGGGCCATCCTTGTGTCCTGGGCTCCACTGCCTCTCCCTTCCTCCTCTTCAGGCTGGACCAGACCCTGAGTGTGCGAGGGGAAGATATTGGTGAGGACCTCTTCTCTGAGGCCCTGGGCCAGGCAGTGGGTCAGTGGGCGGGCGCCAAGCTGCTGGACCATGGCTGTGTGGAGAGCAGCATTCTGGGTGAGCTTCCCCACCGGCTCCTGCCTACCATCCTTGAGCTACCCTTCAACCCCTACCTCCCCTGCCAGGGGACTGCTAGGAAAGAGATAAGACTCAGCCTCCTTTACCACTCCTACAAAAGTCCTTCTCTGCATCTAACTCTCATCCATCCTGCTGCAGTCTCTACCCATTTTCTTTCCTGATCTGTCTCCTATTTAGGATCAAGCTCTAGGTTCCTCTCCATTTACCCCACTCCCCACCAAGAAACTCTTTTTTCCCTATGAACCTCAGAGTGGGGAAGAACAGATAGGGCAGAGGACACTAGACTTGGCAGCTGCCCATTCACCGGAAGTATGTGTGCACATGGGGTCTATTTACAGATTCCTCTGCGGGTTCTGCTCCCCACTATGAGGTGTTTGTGGCGCTGAGGGGGCTGAGGAATCTGTCGGAGGAAAATCGAGACAAGGTAAAGGAGACGAGGACAGGGTCTGACTGTAGACCCCTTCACTCTGCACACTCCCAGGGTGCCATGGAGATCAGGGCTGATGGGAAGGAGAGGGGTGGCGGAGAAGAAGCTCCCTGGGGCTCTGGGAGGGGAGGGCTGAGTCCCACAGACACACACCTGTCCACACAAAACTTCTAAACACATGTAGCCTGGGCACAGCCATGCATGCCTCGTGTGCACACTCACGGTCACACACCAGCTCACTCAGGCCGTTCTGTTCCCAGCTGGACCACTGCCTTCAGGAAGCCTCTCCCCGCTACAAGTCCCTGCGGTTCTGGGGCAGCGTGGGCCCTGCCAGAGTCCACCTGGTGGGGCAGGGAGCCTTCCGAGCACTCCGGGCAGCACTCGCTGCCTGCCCCTCCCCCTTCCCCCCTGCGATGCCCCGGGTCCTTCGGCACAGGCACCTTGCCCAGTGCCTGCAGGAGAGGGTGGTGTCCTGAGTCAAGGCCTGCCCCACCGCCCATCTCCCCCCAGAGGCCACCTCGCTCCTCCCTCTGGGACCCCTCCGGTTGGGGAGTCCTTGGCCAGGGTCTCTGACTCTGTGTCACCTGACATTTGCCCATGAGAGCCACTGGGCCTTAGAGAGGCCTTGGCCCAGCTGACCAGTTCTGAAGTATGGGCCTCTGGGGTTAGCAGACGCCAGCAGTGCCTGCCCGTGTCTCCGTGTCCGGTCATGAAGGACACTGCTAGAGAGTTACCATGCACACTGATGGTTTCCTGTATCACAGCCCAAGGAGGTTCTCTGGTGGCCACAGCTGTGTGCTCAGTCAGTGCACTGGGCAAGCTGGTAGTGTTGGGGGGTTAATGTCCCCAGGAGCAACCCTGAGTCAATAAGGAGCAGGACCTCAGCTTCATTGTCCTTGAGCAGGACAATTCTGAAGTGTATTCTACATAAACTCTCAGAGGATGCCCAGCAGGATGGAGTCCCAGTTGCCCGAAGCAGTAACCCATTCATTCATGTACTTCCTGCGGGGGCTCCCCCTTCCCTCTCTTCCCTACTCCCCCGCCTTGGGCTTCCTGGGATGGCTCCCAAATAAACCTCTTGCACCCAGATTCTTGCCTCAGGGTCTGCTTTGGGGAAACGGGAGTGGACCCCAGCCCAGCCATTCCCCCACTGAGCTCCAGGACTTTCCCCCAATATTCTGGTCTGGGCCTGGCAAGGCTGCATGTGCACACAGGAGTCTTGGAGGACTCGTGGCACATCCTAGGCCAGCACCCACAAACCACTTCTGCGGTGGGGAAGGGAGAGCTATTACTTCACATCATAAGGCATCGCCGTAGGAAGCAACTCTGGAGACCATCTGGGTTCACTGTTCCATACTAATGAGGAAACGCAGCCTCCACAAGGTTGTAGAGGCTAAAATAAAAGAAAGAAAGAAACTGGGCTAGATTTTGGCTTCCTTCCCTCCCACTGCCTGGGCTGGGGTTTTAAGGTTTTCCATCTTGGAGGCTGATGGGAGGAGCAGACCAAGACCCTGCAGCTCCTCCTCAGTAGAGGCAGCACTGGTTCCAGATGCCTCTGAATAGCTTCTCCATTCCATGTCCCACATTCAGGCCCTGGCTGCATACCCACCCAGCCCCCGCCTCCGCCTGTCACTCCATCCTGTTAAAATCTTCCTGTGAAGCTGGGCACAGTGGCATGAGCCTGTAGTCCCAGCTTCTCAAGAGGCTGAGGTGGAAGGATGGCTCATGCCCAGGAGTTCAAGACCAGCCTGGGCAACACAGCGAGACCACCTCGGAAAAAAAAAAAAAAAAAAAAAAACCCTCCCATGGTGGCCCCCATTGCCCACAGGATTAAGACCAATCAGCTTGGCCTATTAGACCCTTTGACCTTGGCCCTCACCTGTGTGTCCAGCTACCTCTCTCCCTGGCTTGAAAGAAGGCCTGGACTACGGACCACGCCTCACCTCCCATCTAAGGGTTGTTAAGCACTGTCAACTCCAGGAGTTTGCTCAAGTTGTCCCTTCTATGTAATGCCCTCCATCCCGCTGCCCCTGATGTAAACTAGCTTTCATGCAAGGCCTTTGAGGACCCCCTACCAGGCCCACCCCAGGCAGAGTGACTGGCTCAGCTTTGCTCACGTGGGCAGTAGTCCTCTCCTTCACTGAACTGTCATTATGCCTGAACTGCCTCCCACCTGGAATGATGAGCTCCTTGGAAACTGGGCTAGATCCTGTGCACAATTGCCCCCATGCCCAGTGCCTGGTGTGGCACACAGCAGGAATTCAATAAAGAGGTTGTAGGCCAGGTGCTGTGGCTCATGCCTGTAATCCCAGCACTTTGGGAGGCTGAGGCAGTCAGATCACCTGAGGTTAGGAGTTCAAGACCAGCCTGGCCAACATGGTGAAACCCTGTTTCTACTAAAAATACAAAAAATTAGCTGGGCATGGTGGTGCGCACCTGTAATCCTAGCTACTTGGGAGGCTGAGGCAGGAGAATTGCTTGAACCCAGGAGGCAGAGGTTGCAGTGAGCCAATATCATGCCTTTGCACTCTAGCTTGGGCAACAAGAGTGAAACTCTATCTCCAAAAAAAAAAAAAAAAAAAAAGAGGTTGTGAATAAGAAGCTTGGGCCTGGAGATGAGATGACATGTGTTCTTCACTGCATGGCGGCTCACTCCGTGTTGACTGTAGAGTGGGACTACATTCCTCCCCTCCAGATAGCCTGAGCCAGGGAGAAAGCGGGGGAGGTAGAAGCTTTCTATCAGCCTCTGGTAGAAACTGAGTTTGGTCAGGGACAGTAGCTCACACCTGTAATCCCAGCACTTTGGGAAGCTGAAGGGGGAGGATGGCTTGAGCCAGGGATTTGAGACCAGCTTGGGAGACCCAGTCTCTACAAACAAATTTAAATATTAGCTAGGGATGGTGGCAAGCATCTGTGGTCCCAGCTACTTGGGTGGCTGAGGTGACAGCATTGCTTGAGCCCTGGCATTCGATGCTGCAGTGAGCTATGATTGTCCCACTGCACTCCAGCCTGGGTGACAGAGTGAAACCTTCTCAAGAAAGAAAATAAAGAAAGAGGGCCGGGCGCGGTGGCTCACGCCTGTAATCCCAGCACTTTGGGAGGTCGAGGCGGGCGGATCACGAGATCAGGAGATAGAGAACATCCTGGCTAACACGGTGAAACCCCGTCTCTACTAAAAATAGAAAAAATTAGCCGGGCGTGGTGGCGGGTGCCTGTAGTCCCAGCTGCTCAGGAGGCTGAGGCAGGAGAATGGCATGAACCCGGGAGGCAGAGCTTGCAGTGAGCCATTGCACTCCAGCCTGGGCGACAGAGCGAGACTCCGTCTCAAAAAAAAAAAAAAAGAAAGAAAAGAAAGAAAGAGAGAAGGCCAGGCATGGTGGCTGACGCCTATAATCCTAGCACTTTGGGTGGCTGAGGCAGGCGGATCACCTGAGGTCAGGAGTTCAAGACCAGCCTGACCAACATGGAGAAACCCCGTCTCTACCAAAAATACAAAATTAGCCAGGCATGGTGGCGCATGCCTATAATCCCAGCTACTCAGGAGGCAGAGGCAGGAGAATTGCTTGAACCCTGGAGGTGGAGGTTGCAGTGAGCCAAGATTGCGCCATTGCACTCCAGCCTGGGCAACAAGAGCGAAACTCCGTCTCAAAAAAAAAAAAAAAAAAAGAAGAAGAAGAAAAGAAAGAAAGAAATAAAGAGGGAGAGAGTGAGAGAGAGAAAGAAAGAAATGCAGGAAGGAAGGAAAAAGGAAGGAAGGAAGGAAAAAAAAGTGGGGGGGGGCCTGGTGCGGTGGCTCACGCCTGTAATCCCAACATTTTGGGAGACCAAGGTGGGTGGATCACTTGAGGTCAGGAGTTTGAGACCACTCTGGCTAACATGGTGAAACCCCATCTCTATTAAAAACACAAAAATTAGCTGGTTGTGGTGGCGTGCTCCTGTAATTCTAGCTATTCAGGAGGCTGAGGCAGGAGAATCGCTTGAACCCAAGGTGGAGGTTGCAGTGAGCCAAGATGATCATACCACTGCACTCCAGTCTGAGCAACAAGACCAAAATTTAGTCTCACACACACACACACACACACACACACACACACGCACGCACAGAGAAAGAAAATTGGGCTTGGTTTTGGCTTTTTACCTCCCACTGCCTAGGCTGAGTTTTCAAGGTTTTCCATCTCAGAGGCTAGTGGAAAGGGCAGAAGGGAGAAAAAAAGCTAGGGGGAGGGGGGCAGCTAAGGAACCTTTCCATGAAGGAAGAAGGTCCTGGAGCCTGACAGTCCCCAGGGGCAGCGACAAGAAGCAGGGGAGGGAGAGGACTGCTGCTGGCTGCTCCACCCCCCACACACATAATGTGGGGTCTCGCGTCTGCATCTCTCCCGCCCCTAATTAGCAGCTGCCACCCTCCATATTGTCCCAGGCCAGCGCCTCTTTTGTGCTCCCAGATTCCTGGGTGCAAGGTGGCCTCATTAGTGCCCGGAGACCGCCCCATCTCCAGGGAGCAGACAGTTAGACAAGGGGGTGATCAGGGGCACAGTGATCCAACCCTGGCCTCTGAACGCCGCAGCGGCCATTCCTTGGGCCCGGCCTGGAGACGGCCCCCCTGCAGCAGGCTAATCTTAGACTTGCCTTTGTCTGGCCCGGGTGTGGACGCAAGTGCCTGTCAATTCCCCGCCACCTCAGAGCACTATAAACCCCAGACCCCTGGGAGTGGGTCACAATTGACAGCCTCAAGGTTCCTGGCTTTTTGAACCACCACAGACATCTCCTTTCCCAGCTACCCCACCCTGAGCGCCAGACACCATGAACCTTCCTTCCACAAAGGTAAAGATCCAGGGATGGAGGGGTGACTCACTATCCCAGAGAAGCAAAAAGAGCGCTTGCTCAGAGGGCTGGAAGAAAGGCCGAAGGTGTCTCCACTCTTGGTCTTTTCCTGGGTGTGCTCTGAGGCAGGAGCACCTGCCTTGGCTCACATTGGGTTGGGTGCTGTTTTGCTAAAAGCCTGTGTTTGCTGAGCTCTATGTGTCAGGTGCTCCGTTTGCACCTGTCATCTCTTTTCATCCTCCCAACAGCCTTGCAGAGTAGAAATTATTTCTAGTATACCCAGTTTACAGGTAAGGGAGCTGTGCCCTCTGAAAGGGCAGGAAACTGGTTCAAAGCAACGGAGTTCAGTCTCTCCTGCAAGGGGGCAGGCAGATGAGAGAGCATTCTGGAGTCTTGCTAGTTCCTGATTTCCACGTGTTTCCCTGCTGTGGAGAGGAAGTTGGGGGGACTCAGTAGGGCCCGGGTTTTTCCCAAGTTTACAACTTCTGCTGCAGACAGACAATCCTGTTTTCAGGTGGAGTGGTAAGTGCCCTAGTGGTGGCACAGTGGCCTAAGTCTCCAGAGAAGAGGGGGATTCACTCTGCCCAGGGGGTCTCAAAAGGCTTCCCGGAAGAGATGCTCTGCTGGGTCTTGAAGGAGGAGCAGAGAAAGTAGCCCGATACCAGCAAGGGCGCAAAACAAGGAGAACTAAGTGACAGCCAGAAAGGAGTGCAGGCCTGGAGGGGCGCGGCCAGAGGGGCAAGTCCTGGGCGTGGGAGCTGGTGGCGGGCGCCGTGGGAAGACCCCCCAGCGCCCTGTCTCCGTCTCTCTAGGTCTCCTGGGCCGCCGTCACGCTACTGCTGCTGCTGCTGCTGCTGCCGCCCGCGCTGTTGTCGCCCGGGGCGGCTGCACAGCCCCTGCCCGACTGCTGTCGTCAAAAGACTTGCTCTTGCCGCCTCTACGAGCTGCTGCACGGCGCGGGCAATCACGCGGCCGGCATCCTCACGCTGGGCAAGCGGCGGTCCGGGCCCCCGGGCCTCCAGGGTCGGCTGCAGCGCCTCCTGCAGGCCAGCGGCAACCACGCCGCGGGCATCCTGACCATGGGCCGCCGCGCAGGCGCAGAGCCAGCGCCGCGCCCCTGCCTCGGGCGCCGCTGTCCCGCCCCGGCCGCCGCCTCCGTCGCTCCCGGGGGACAGTCCGGGATCTGAGTCGTTCTTCGGGCCCTGTCCTCGCCCAGGCCTCTGCCCTCTGCCCACCCAGCGTCAGACCCCAGAAAAAAGGCAATAAAGACGAGTCTCCGTTCGTGTGATTGGTCTCTGTTCCTGTGCGGTCGCATCCTGCCCTTCGGGGGTGGCAGAGCGTCTTGCGGAGGACGGCTGGGCCTGGAAGCCCGGCTGTGGGGCACCAGCCTTTGCGTGGTTGAATCGGAAACACTCTTGGTTGGGGAGTTCCCAGTGCAAGGCCCTGGGGCACAGAGAGAACTGCACAGGTGCATGCTTGGATCGGGCCATGCGGGAGTCCTACGATGCTCTGCTAGGCATTCTGTAGCGGGGACTTTACCCAGAGACGCGGAAGGGGAAGGAAAGCAAGAAAGGTTGCACCGGTCGGGCGCGGTGCTCACGCCTGTAATCCCAGCACTTTGGGAGGCCAAAGCAGGAGGATCCCTTGAAGCAAGGAGTTCGAGACGAGCCTAGGCAACATAGTGAGTGAGACATCTCTCCAAAAAGTTTTTTTAATTAGCGGGGTATGGTGGACGAGAGGATTGCTTGAGCCCAGGACTTTGAGTTTGAGCCATAATTGGGCCACTGCACTCCAGCCTGGGCAACAGAAGGAGGCACTGTCAAAAAAAAAAAAAAAAAGAAAGAAAAAAAAAAAAAAGAAAAGAAAAGAAAAGAAAGAAAGGAAAGAAAGGAAGGAAGGAAGGCAAGCTGCATAGAGGAGCAGAATCTAGCTAGGAAGGGGTGGGAGTCAATCCTGCTGAAAAGGCAAGGAATATGAACTTCAACAATGAGTCATCCAGAATGGCTGCATCATGGGGTACAGGGTGTGGGGAGTGGAGAGGCTCAGGAAGGGACACGGTTACAGTCAGTGCAGCCCAGCTCGCAAAGGCTCTCACAAATCATCAGGCTTTGCACTTTATCTTGTAGATAACAGAGTCATGGGACATTCTTAAGCAGGGGCAGTACAAGATTTTACTGCAACTCCAGCCAAAGACACCTGTTACTGGTGTTCCCAAAATCCATATGTTGAAGTCCTTACCCATGGCACTTCAGAATGTGGCTGTATTTGGAAATAAGGTCCTTCCAGATGCAATTAGTTAAGATGAGGTCATACTAGAGTAGGGTGGGCCTCTAATCCACTGTGACTGGCGTCCTTATAAAAAAGGGAATTGGAACACAGAAACACACACAGGGAGAACCCATGTGAACATGAAGGTAGAGACTGGCTCCTACAAGCCAAGGAACACCAAAGATTGCCAGCACCCCCACCCCCACCCCCAGAAGATAGGGGAGAGGCATGCAACAGATTCTCCCTCACAGCCTTCAGAAGGAACCAACGCTGCCTTCACCTGACCTTGCTTGGACTTCTAGCATCCAGAACTGTGAGACAATAGGTTTCTGTTGTTTGAGCCACCCACTTTGTGGTATTTTGTTATGGCAGTCCTAGGAAACTAATATAACATCCAAAAGTAGAGACACAGGCTGGGCTCCGTGGCTTATGCCTGTAATCCCAGCACTTTGGGAGGCTGAGGCGGGCGGATCACTTGAGGTCAAGAGTTCAAGACCAGCCTGGCAAACATGGCGAAACCCCATCTCTACTAAAAATACAAAAATTAGCCGGGCATTGTAATGCATGCTTGTGATCCCAGCTACTAGGGAGGCTGAGGCAGGAGAATTGCTTGAACCCAGGAGGCAGAGGTTGCAGTGAGCTAAGATCATGCCACTGCACTCCAGCCTGGGCAACAGAGCAAGACTCCATCTCAAAAACAACAAGAACAAGAACAACAACAACAACAACAAAAGTAGAGACACAGAAAAATGCGGCACTTCTTAAGCAATCTAACATCCCAGATAATACCTAGCTCAGAGGGTGGGGAGAATTTAGCCTGCCCTCCTTGCCCATAGGGTTCCCACTTTCACTGCCTTCAGCTGTTTTGTCGTGGGAAGCAGCCACCCTCAGCCACAGAACTCAGCTGCCTCAATTTTCTGCATAGGTAGTGAGAAAGTCCTGTGTCTAGTCTCACTTTGGTCCCTCTTGCTGCTGTACTGGTTCCATCTTGGAGAAGTTAGAGGTCAAAGTTCACGTGTGCATCCTTGGAGATTTGCAAGCCATGACTCTGCCCACCTCGAAATTATCTTTTTCAGAGGTAGTTTCTCCCAAACTTGCCTCCAGCCTCTCTTCCACTTGAAGGGCAGCAGAGAGGAGGATTAAGACAGTAGGAAGAGGGAAAACAGGCAGGCAACTGCCCTCCAAGACACTTATTTTGTACCAAAGACATGCATTATGGTGTTACATTCTCACGGTAACACCGTGAGAATTATCAGCTCCATTTTACAGGTGAGGAAAGTGGGCTTGGAGAGGCTATCACACGATTCGTGTCTAGAGCTGGGACTCTACCTGGTGGACTCCAAAGCTCTTTTCATTCCACCATGCTGTGTGCTCAGTAGGCAGAGTTCGCCAGGGTGTCTTGGGAAAACTGAGGCGGGAGGTAAGAGTGGTGCTTTCTAGAGTTGGGGTTTCAAGCCTTCCCATTGTCCATTCTCTACCAGCAAACTAGCCTCTTAACCCTTGCTATCTCAAACTGGAGCTACTGGCCTGGGGGTGCTGCGAAATACCTCAACTCCAGTAGGCGGCACTGTGAACCAGACACCAGCCCAGCGTGGACGGCGCGCGCGGGAAAACCCGCGAGGTGGAGCCACAAGGAGCAGCCAGGGAACCACGTGTGGGGGCGTGGCCACCATGGAAGAGGGCGGGTCTGTTATTCAAGCCCCGCCCATCATTTCAGGCCTCCCCTCCCGGTGGGCGTGCCCCGAATTCTCTCCCCGAGAGACACGCGTGGGCCGCTCCCCTCTGGGAGGAGGGCTGCCCAGAGGGGTGCGGGTGTCGCTAGCGGCCCCTCCCCGTGTGGGGCCACGTGGCGGGTGCGGGCCGAGCCCGAGGGGAAGAACCTGGCCCGTGGGGAGGTGGCGGGGGACAGAAACGGCGCTGAGCCGAGCCTAGAGCTACGGGGTTCGGAGCAGAGGCGGCGGCAGCGGCAGCGGCAGTAAGAGGGAGGGGAGGAGGCAGGCGGGCGCATGGGGCGCCCCGGCCCCTCCGACAGAGAGCCCCCTCCGGCCCGGCCGCGCTGAAAGCTCCCCAGCGCCGCGCCTTGAACCCACGCCCCGAGGCCATGCCGGTCATGAAGGGGTTGCTGGCCCCGCAAAACACCTTCCTGGACACCATCGCCACCCGTTTTGACGGAACGCGTGAGTGGGACGGAGGTCGGGGCTTGAGGTTCGAGCTGGGGGCCAAGTCTTCTCGGGGCCGTCTCGGGTCTCCTGGACATGGTGAGACCCGAGGCGAGGGGAGAGAATGGAGGTGCGGGTCTAGGAACTCCCAAAGCCGCGGTGCAGGAACAGGGCGGGGAGTGCCCTGCGAGGGGAGGAGGGGAAAGGGCCGAGAGCACGGGTGCCAAGGTTAGGGGGTGTGACTCGAGGCAGAAGACGCTCTTTGTGCGGCAGAGCGGAGGAGGGGCCTTTGGAGCCGCCCACTCTCGGGCAGAGCTGTGCTGGGGGCGTATATGGGGGTATCCGAGACACAGAAGTGGGGCAAAGTGGCCGGGCATTCTGGGGTCTGCTCCCAGACTCCAGCTCCCACTACCTCCAGAAAAAAAGGAGAAAAGATCAGACTTCAGCAGGACCTAGTTTGGATTGAGGTCGCGCGCCCCCAAATCGTGGGGCGTCAGTGTCTAAGGTGGATGAGGCAGGAGGAGGGGAGCGGTCTGTGCGACGGTGGGAACTCCCAGCTCGCCCAACGCAGCTTGGGTTTCAGGTTCAGCACCTTGGACAGCCACATCACTCCTTCCCCGCCTCTTCTCCCGCCATTCCCTCTTCCCACTCTGGAACCCAGAGATTCCCCGCCCTCACCTCCCCCAACCCCGCCATTCCCTCGGGAACCCTGGCCGGGATCTGGATGGTGGGGGAGCGGTACCCGAGGGCGGAAACTGAGCCGCGGGGCCCTACCCTCTTCCCCCCCCACCTTGTTTCCATAGCGCCCATCACCGGGGCAACAGGCCCTGGGATGGAAGAAGGAGGCTGTGCCCAGAGCCCAGTGCCTCCCAGGCACCTTCAGTGTCCCCATCAGCCTCCCTGCCCCCAGACAGTCATCCCTCCTAGAGCACCAGGACTGGTTGTGTCACGGGCCCCATCTCTTAGCTGAGTCTCTGTCCCTGGATGGCCCACAGGAGTCCCCCGGGACTCCCACCCATCGGTGCTGGAGGGAGACAGCTCGGGTTCTGCTGCTGAGGGTTGCTGGAGCTATATGCTCAATGCCCTCTCCCATTAGACTTTGAGCACTGGGGCAGATCCCCTGAAAGCAGCTGCAAGAATGCTAAAAAGTGGACTTCCCTGGAAGGCAGGGAAGGAGGACAGCACTCATCACTGTCTGCCTCCACACTAAGGAGATCTGTGAGTTTGGATAATCTCTGCCTTTTGGTTTCCTATCAATAAATGGGTGTGGTGTCATCAGAATCTCTGCCCTGCTTACTCCGTAACAGGAAGAAAGCCAAGTGAACGTGGGGAAAAAATTTCACCTTCTCAGAGTAGCACTTACCATGTGCTAGGACTTGTTCTCCCCAAGTTAACTCATGTAACTCTCACAATGACCATGTGAGGAAGGCCTATTACGCCACTTTGCAAATAAGGAAGGCTCAGGCACAGAAGAGGTCATCAACTTGCCCAAGGTCACACAGTTAGTAAGTGGCAGTGGAGGGTTGCAGGAGCCCAGGCTCTTACTCACCATGCTATACTGCCTTCTACAGTGACAGCTCACCAGTTGGAAGGCAGGGGGACGGATGGCATGACCTCCTGGAGTCCTTCTCCAACTCCCCATTAGACCTTGCTTAAGTCCTGTCTTAAGTCCTTGTCACTTTGCTCCATCTTCTCCTATTCTCAATTCAGAATATCCCAAAGTGGGGTCAGGAGCAACATGGAAACCTGGGAAGCTTCTGGCTCTGTGACTTCTAACCCCAACTTAGAGGAAGTGCTGCCCACCTGGAAGCTAGCTTGCCTCCCAGCCTTGACCTGACCTTGACCTCTTCTTCCCACAGACAGCAACTTCCTGCTGGCCAACGCACAGGGCACACGGGGCTTTCCCATCGTCTACTGCTCCGACGGCTTCTGTGAGCTCACGGGCTACGGTCGCACCGAGGTCATGCAGAAGACCTGCAGCTGCCGTTTCCTCTACGGCCCAGAGACCAGTGAGCCAGCCCTGCAGCGTCTGCACAAAGCCCTGGAGGGCCACCAGGAGCACCGCGCTGAAATCTGCTTCTACCGCAAGGATGGTGAGGGGGCCCACCCCACCCTGCAGCTCTGCCTAGACCCCTAGCCTTATCCAGAGGGCACTGGGCACAGTAGGAGTCTGAGTGATTGTCCCCACACTGCCACAAGCTGACTGTGACGGAGAGTATCCCTGACCTCTCGGTCCTGGGTTCCCCCATTTGAAAGATGAAGGAATCGGCTGACAGAATCTCTGAGGTTCCTTTTGGTTCTTGCTTTGCCAAGCTCTTAACTATGTCTAGGAGGATGAGGGGGATAAGGAGAAAGGCATGCCACGGGGCTGCCCATGCTCCTCCCTTCCCTCTCTCCTTGCCTACAGGCTCGGCCTTTTGGTGCCTCCTGGACATGATGCCCATCAAGAATGAGATGGGGGAGGTCGTGCTGTTCCTCTTTTCCTTCAAGGATATCACTCAAAGTGGAAGCCCAGGACTTGGCCCCCAAGGAGGCCGCGGGGACAGTAATCACGGTAACAGCAAGTCCGGACGGGCAGTGTGAATGATCAGAAGCCCTCACCTAACCAGCCGCAAGGGATGTGCCCCAATGTATCTCTGCACCTTTCTTCCCAACAGAAAACTCCCTTGGTAGAAGGGGAGCCACCTGGAAATTTCGGTCTGCCAGAAGACGGAGCCGTACTGTCCTACACCGACTGACCGGCCACTTTGGCCGCCGGGGCCAGGGAGGCATGAAGGCCAATAATGTGAGTCCCACCTCCAACCCAACATCTCCCAAGTCCTCCAGCCTTGATTCTGAGGCACCTCTGCCACTGTCTCCCCGCTTCCCTGTCTGTCTGGTGTCCCTCCTTGGCTTGCTCCTCTGCCCACCCATTTCCCATATACTACTCTATAAGGTATATGCTCCATCCTATATCCTCCCCCAACATCCTTCTATCCCTATCTCCCTCATTCCCTTAGGTGATTGACATTACTTTGCTCCGATGATGTCACATTGCTCTAGCAGCAATGACCTCACCTGCCCGGGGGTGATAGGGTTATACCATGGATGGTGAAATTGCAAGCTGCTATAGTTCTAGGGAGAAAGCCCTCATTGCAGGCCTGGCATCTAGACCTGTATACCACCTCCTAGGATCCTGACCAAGCCAGGGGATTGAGTCCCCAACCCTCTGTTAGGGGTACAGGGAATGCGGTGGGCTATGCCAGCCTCTGCTCCCTGCTGGGATATACCCAGCCCCCACTGGGCCCCCAGAACCCAAGAGGAACTTAAGGGAGAAGTTAAGTACCCCTCAAGCTAGGGCACGTGCCGATTTGTCATAGTCTTCTTCTCAAGTAGGATGAGTGTTGGGCCAGGCACAGTGGCTCATGCCTGTAATCCCAGCACTTTGGGAGGCCAAGGCAGGAGGATTGCTTGAGGCCAGGAGTTCTAGACCAGCCCGGGCAACATAGTGAGA
This sequence comes from Pongo pygmaeus, assembly GCF_028885625.2. Taxonomy (NCBI): domain Eukaryota; kingdom Metazoa; phylum Chordata; class Mammalia; order Primates; family Hominidae; genus Pongo; species Pongo pygmaeus. The sequence continues at coordinate 75,281,833 of NC_072392.2, read as the reverse complement.
CCCCTCCTCTAAAAAAAAAAAAATTAAAAATTATCTGGAGGCCAGGCTCAGTGGCTGATGCCTGTAATCCCAGCACTTTGGGAGGCTGAGGCAGGCGGGTCACCTGAGGTCTGGAGTTCAAGACCACCCTGACCAACATGGAGAAACCCCATCTCTACTAAAAATACAAAGTTACACGGGTATGGTGGCACATGCCTGTAATCCCAGCTACTCGGAAGGCTGAGGCAGGAGAATCACTTGAACCCAGGAGCCGGAGGTTGCGGTGAGCCGAGATTGTGCCATTGCACTCCAGCCTGGGCAACAAGAGTGAAACTCTCAAAAAAAAAAAAATTATCTGGGTATGGTGGTGCATGCCTGTGGTCCCAGCTACTCTGGAGCCTGAGGCAGGAGGATAGCTTGAGCCCAGGAGTTTAAGGCTGCAGTGAGTTATGATGGTGCCACTGCACTCCAGCCTGGGCACAGAGTGAGACCTTGTCTCTAAACTTAAAAATGTAAAAATCAAGTTGGGTGAGTGTCAAGCCTTATAAATACCCTTGACAAGACATGATTGGTTCAAACAGGGGCCTGGGGCTGGGCACAGTGGCTCACGCCTGTAATCCTAGCACTTTGGGAGGCTGAGGTGGGTGGATCACCTGAGGTCAGGAGTTCGAGACCAGCCTGGCCAACATGGCGAAACCCCATCTCTACTAAAAATACAAAAATTAGTCAGGTATGGTGGCATGCTCCCATAGTCCCAGCTATTTGGGAGGTTGTGGCAGGAGAATCACTTGAACCCAGGAGGCGGAGTTTGCAGTGAGCCAAGATCGCGCCATTGCACTCCAGCCTGGGCAAAGAGCAAGACCCTATCTCAAAAAAAAAAAAAAAAAAAAGAAAGAAAGAAAAGGAGGAGGGCCTGGGAAGTACTTGGCAGGAGAAGAAAATGTCAGGTGTCAGCCTCTGTGCCCCTCTCCTGGCCTTCTATCTCCTTTCATGGTCGAAAGTGCCCTTGCCGTGCCCACCTGCTCCCTTTCCCCATCCCCTGCCTTTCCCACCCCCCATCTTGGCTCCTCTTTCCCTCAAGTGTCCCCAACCGCCACCCCTCTCCCCTTAGAACGTGTTTGAGCCAAAGCCATCAGTGCCCGAGTACAAGGTGGCCTCCGTGGGGGGGTCTCGCTGCCTCCTCCTCCACTACAGCGTCCCCAAGGCCATCTGGGACGGCCTTATCCTCCTTGCCACCTTCTACGTTGCGGTCACCGTCCCCTACAACGTCTGTTTCTCGGGCGACGATGACACCCCCATCACTTCGCGACACACCCTTGTCAGCGACATCGCCGTGGAGATGCTCTTCATCCTGGGTCAGACCCTCTGCCTCACCTACCCTGGAGGGTCGGCTTGGGGGATCCACTTGGCCAAGCCTCACCCACTCCTGGGGCCCACATGACCCAGGCATTCAGAGCCCCTCCCTTTCTGCATCTTTAAGTCCCAATGGCCCATGTGTCCTGCTCCCCGCAGCTTTCAGCCTTGTGACCTGTCCTCCCTAAGGACCAGCCAGAAGCCCAATCTATCTCTCCATGCCTGCCTCCTCCTCCAGTCTGGGTCTCCAAAGCTTGTTCCCAGCTTTCTCAGTTTCTTGACCCCTTGGCCAAGGCCCCCCAGTAATAGCCTCTTGCACCCCCAGATATCATCCTGAACTTCCGCACCACCTATGTGTCCCAGTCCGGCCAGGTAATCTCTGCTCCTCGTTCCATTGGCCTCCACTACCTGGCCACCTGGTTCTTCATCGACCTTATTGCTGCTCTGCCCTTTGACCTGCTTTACGTCTTCAACATCACCGTGGTGAGTGACCTCCGTCCCACCATCCAGCCCAACCTCCCAACTTCAGCACAGCATCTTCCAGGAAGGGACTGACCCCAAACCCAGATATGCCCCTTCCCATCAATCCATCTGCAGATATTTATCAGGCACCTGCTCTGGGCATAGCCCTGTGCTAAGTACTGGGAGGATCCCGGAGGGTCTGTGATCCTGGGGAGCTCAGCTCACAATCTTTGAGGTAAGCTGAGACAAATGAAAAGCTAACTATGGCTACCAAGGCGGCATTGGTCTGATGCCAAATGAGTGGTACTTTTCACATTTTTATTTAACAAACAACTGATGAGCATTTAGCTGTCTGCAAAGCACTGTGTGGGGCATGGCCACCGTGGGGAAAGGGAACAGTTCAGCCTCTAAACAGCTAAACTGGTGAGGGGGCAGGAATGCCGCAGAGCACATCAGGGACAGAAGAGGTGAATGGGGGTGGAAGATGGGGCCCGGGTATGCTACAGAGGGGCTGGGCTGACCTTGGAGTTCCAGGCTGGAACATGAGTGTGTGTAAAAATGATCTGAAGTCTGGCCAGCACCTGGGAAGCAAAAGCACCCTTGTTGGGCAGAGGCTGGAGGGGTCTGGGAAGGTTTCCTGAGGGAGGCGGGAGTATAGCTAGACCTTAAAGGGTGAGTAGGATTTAGCTGGCAGGAGATGAGGACAGCAAGCATTTGGGGGAGCATAGTAAACCTAGACAAGAAGGTAGAGGCTGTGAGGTGAATTCAGAGGCAAAGAATGCCAGGACCTGAGTCCTCACAGATCCCTGGGGACACTCTGGAGGTGCTCTGAGTGGTCATCTGTGGCCCCAGCCAGCAGATAGTAGGTCTTCTCAAGTCCAGGGTGGGGCAGTGCTACCCCGTGTCCCCAGGCCCCCTTGGGTGTGGGGTGGGGAAGTGGGGAGCAGTTTCCTTGTGTGCTCTCTCCCTGCACTCAGCTATAGCAGGAAACCACCTACACGCAGCCGAATTTAACTAGCCGCCAACGGGCTGTGGGCCTCCTCTCCTGGCTGTGCACACGTGTGTGCACGCTCCCACACACGTGCATGTGTGTACGTCTGCCTCGAGGCTCTGACCATTCTGAGCAGATCTCCCTACCCCTCCCCAGGAGTGCGCCCACCCCTCTATGCCCACCAGGCACCATCAGCTGGGGAGTGGGAGAATATAGAGAGCCCCCTGCCCCTCCTCTCAGGTCCCTTTGGGAGCACATTACAGTTCCCTGTGTTCTTTCACACTCATCATCACATGGGAGCCCCACGGGGACCCTTCAGGGCAGATCCTTATCCTTTTTCAGAGGTAGGTACAGAGGCTCAGAGAGGTTCAGTGACTTGCTGAAGGTCACATAGCTAGCAGGGGCAGGCAGGAGATTAGAACCAGGTCTCTCCACCCTGGGCAATAGGTGAAACCCCGTCTCTACTAAAACACAAAAAATTAGCCGGGTGTGCTGGTGCGTACCTGTAGTCCCAGCTACTCGGGAGGCTGAGGCACAAGAATTGCTTGAGTCCTGAAGGTGGAGGTTACAGTGAGCCAAGATAGCTCCACTGCACTCCAGCTTGGCCGGGTGCAGTGGATCACCCTGTAATCCCAGCACTTTGGGAGGCCCAGGCGGGCGGATCACGAGGTCAGGAGATCAAGACCATCCTGGCTAACATGGTGAAACCCCGTTTCTACTAAAAATACAAAAAAATTAGCCAGGCATGGTGGCAGGTGCCTATAGTCCCAGCTACTCGGGAGGCTGAGGCAGGAGAATGGCCTGAACCCGGGAGGCGGAGCTTGCAGTGAGCCGAGATTGCGCCACTGCACTCCAGCCTGGGCGACAGAGACTCCGTCTCAAAAAAAAAAAAAAAAGAACCAGATCTCTAAACTTCCAGTCTAGTATTTTTTCCAACATACCACCCTGCTTCCCAGGTAACCAGGGCCCCTGAGTGGATGGTCTGGTGAGATGAGGAATACCCCTGGGGGCCAGAGAGAGGTAGAGCAGAGACAGAAGATGAGCAGGCACTGGCAGAGCTGCAGACTTGAAGGAGCCAGGCCTGGGTGTTCTAGTCCAAGGAGAATGACAGGAGTATCCCCAAGAGAGTGGGGCCCAAGGGCAGCTGACTGAGGGAAGCCCTGAAGAACTCAAGCTTGCAGTCAAGGGCTCTGGGAGCTGGGGGCAGGCATTAAATCCTGGCGAGGGTCCATGTGGAGGAATCAGAGCCATCTCCTTTCCAGTTCCTTCACCTAAAATTAGAGAAAAATTGCACAAGGTGGTCCAGGAGCAGTGTAGGGCCAGGGCTGTGGGGAATGTTCCTGGAGGCCCAGGAAGGGGCAGTGAGGGGCTTTCGTACCAAGTTCCCCAGGCACTGCCCCAGAGCCTCCAGTCCTAGCTGCCAGGCTGCTCCCACCCAGAAGATAAGCCCTGCCCATCTCCAAGATTGAAGGGCTAATCAATATTGATAACACAATGCAGATGGTACTTGGGGTAATATTAGTGAATATGGGACACTTACTAGGTACCATTATCTCCATCAACCCCCAGCACAGCCCAGGCTCCCTCAGTCCCTGCTCTCCTGCCCCCTCAACTCTTCTGCTTGACTCTTCATCTGCAGCCGATCCACAAGAGGAAGCGTCCATAAACCTCCCCCAGCCCTCAAGTCCTTGCCTGTCCCCACTCCACTATGCTTCTCCATGTCTTGAAGGGGGGTCCCCATCACAATTGCTGCTGTCGCCACTGGGGCTCTACAGAGACTGTTGCCTATCACCTGACTCTGACCAGGGCTGGCTCGCCTACCATCTCCCAGTGCTTAGTGGCCGTACAGCACAAGGTGGACTGTGGTGTCAGTTAGCCCAGATGCCCACCCTGAGTTCCAGCTCTATCATGTCCTTGGTCTGTGACCTTGAACAAGTCATTAGCCTCTCTGAGCCTTAATTCATTCATCTGCAAATTGGGAATGATGATGATAATTGAACTAAAGGTAAAAGTGTGTGTGTGTGTGTGTGTGTGTGTGTGTGTGTGTGTGTGTGTGTGTGTGTGTGTGTGTTGTTAAATAAGGTTACAAATGCTTAGCATAGTGCCTGGCTAAGCACATAGAACGTACTTACTAAGGCAGGGTACAGTGGCTCACGCTTGTAATCCCAGCACTTTGGGAGGCCGAGGCAGGTGGATCATGGGGTCAGGAGATCGAGACCATCCTGGCCAACGTAGTGAAACCCTGTCTCTATTAAAAATACAAAAATTAGCTGGGGAGGGAGGCTGGGGCAATCTTGAATTGCTTGAACCTGGGAGGCAGAGGTTGCAGTGAGCTGAGATCTCGCCACTGCACTCCAGCCTGGCTACAGAACGAGACTCTCAAAAAAAAAAAAAAAAAAAAGTAATTACAAAGCGTTAGCCACTGTTTGTTTTATTGTTATTATTCCCTTCCTGCTGCAATCCCCTGGCTACTTTCTCAGGACAGCAAGGACGTCTTTCCTGTTGCAGCCTGCCCTGGCTCCAGGGTGTCTGGTGGGAAGGCCCTGGGAGGGGACTCTGAGGGCTCGGAGGAGGTGTGCCTGCTGACAGCCTCCCCCGCCACCTTCCCGCAGACCTCGCTGGTGCACCTGCTGAAGACAGTGCGGCTGCTGCGGCTGCTGCGGCTGCTGCAAAAGCTGGAGCGGTACTCTCAGTGCAGTGCTGTGGTGCTCACGCTGCTCATGTCAGTCTTTGCACTCCTTGCCCACTGGATGGCCTGCATCTGGTATGTCATCGGGCGCCGGGAGATGGAGGCCAATGACCCGCTGCTCTGGGACATTGGTGAGCCACCGACCCCAAACTTTCACAGACCACCTGTCCACCTGTCCCATCCCCAAGCTGATGCCTCCACCGGTACCCACACCCCTCATCCCACATTCCTCTATCCATCCAACAAACATGCGTTGAGCTCTTTCTGGATCAAGCGTGGGAATATTGATTTGCAGACAAGGGCTCTGTTTTGGGGGGCAGGTTGGGGGGAACTCACAGCCTAGCGGGGGAGCAAGACCAGTGATAGTGATCAAAGTACAACGCAGGAAACACTCTGAGGGTGGAGGGGTGTCTTTCAGGCAGAAGAAGCAGCACATGAAAAGTCCCAGAAAGAGCTTGGCATCTCTGCTCCCATCAATCCCTCCTTCTCCAAGCTTCATGGCCATGTGCCAGGAGACAGCCCCAGGCCCTTGGAATCCCTCTGAAAGGCCTGTCAGATCCCGGGCATGGTCCCTGACACCTCCCTTTCCTTTACCCCACACCTAGCCCACCACATCAATACCACCTCTCAAATGTCCCGTGAATCTGGCCTTTTCTCTCCATCCTCTCTGCCCCTTCCCAGTCCACTCCACCTCCCTTTCTCACCCAGGCCTGTGCAATAGCCTCCCTACTGATCTTCCAACCCCCTTCTCATCCCCCCCACAACCACCATCCTCACCACAGCCAAATGGGTGTTCCAGGATTCAACGTTGACCCGCCACACTCCTTCTGGGATTCCTTCAGTGGCTTCCCACTGCCCTCCAAATGAAGTCCACACTCACTGCACACCCTGGGCAGCCCCTCTCTCCCCACCTGCCTTCCTGTTCTCCCGTGCTCCCTGCGCTGCAGCCACACCAGCCTCTCCCCTGGGCCCAGGACATACTGCTTTCTCATGCTGGGCCTGGAACATGTTGTTTTCCTCTCTGGAATCCTCCCTCTTTTGTCTTCCCTGTCTACCTAGATGGGTTTTCTGTTCCCTGCCTCACTTGGAACCAATGTTCCTTCGGTTCCATGTGTCTCAACCAAAATGTCCTGTCCTAAGGAGCATGCCTTCCAGGCACCAAGTCCAGAACCCCCAACTGCCAATGGGTTGGCTTTCCCTAACCTATTAGGATTCCTAACACACCCTATACAATACTTTCCTTCCAGGAGCTCACCTCCCACCTGTAATGATTTATGTCATGTCTCTTTCCCCTCCAGGCTATAGGTTCCACCAGGGCAGGAAGAGTGTTTGGCTGGGTCAATTCCCCAACACTTTGTATACAGCAGGTGCACGATAAACTATTAGAAAGTTTCAGGAGCCTTTGAACACTCAGCAATGTAGTGAGTTGGCGGCCTTGGAATGCAACTGTAACCAATGCACCATGGGGAGACACAGGCCCAGGCCACTCCCCACATTTCCTGTGCCAACCCGTATATAAATACTTGCCGAAGGTCAAGCGTAGGTGGCTCAGGGAACCCTGGTTCTCCACTGCTGGCACAGCCAGGGCTCCCTGCATCCGTCCACCCTGCAGGCTGGTTGCATGAGCTGGGCAAGCGTCTGGAGGTGCCCTATGTCAATGGCTCGGTGGGCGGCCCATCGCGGCGCAGCGCCTACATCGCGGCACTGTACTTCACTCTAAGCAGCCTCACCAGCGTGGGCTTTGGCAACGTGTGTGCCAACACCGACGCTGAGAAGATCTTCTCCATCTGCACGATGCTCATAGGCGGTGAGGCCAGACCTGCCACGCCTCAGTGGGGCCCTGCGAAGCCCAGCGTGCACGGGGAAACTGAGGCCCAGAGAGGGCAAGACATCTGCCCGAGGTGTCTACCCAAGTCCAGACAGTCACGCATTCATTCATGGACGTTTCCTGAGTGCCCACTATGTGCTGGCCCTGGGGATGCCACAAACAGGCGTGGACTCTTGCAAAGGGGATGGGAAACCCAGGTTCATGACCTAATGGTGGGGAGGCCTGAGAGGAGCATGGGGTGTTACCCATCTCTGGATCACTTCCTATTCCCCACCCTTAGTCTAGTGCCTGGCACCCGGTAGGCACACAGGAGCCCGCTGGCTCTTGGTCCAGGACAGGGTGGGTTTGGGAGCTGGGGAGGTGGCCAGAGGGGTGGCCACCCCTGACAGGCCCGCTGCTGCTGCTGCAGCCCTGATGCACGCTGTGGTGTTCGGGAACGTGACAGCCATCATCCAGCGCATGTACTCGCGCCGCTCGCTCTACCACAGCCGCATGAAGGACCTCAAGGACTTCATCCGTGTGCACCGCCTGCCGCGGCCGCTCAAGCAGCGCATGCTCGAATACTTCCAGACCACGTGGGCCGTCAACAGCGGCATCGACGCCAACGAGGTAGCGTTCAGGGTCTCCCATCTTGCCCTCGCCCTGCCCTCTGCGTGGCCCTGCAGTGGGGTGGGGAAGGGGTCGCTGCCCCGGTGGCTTACAATGGAGGCAGGCCGAGCTCGGCTGCTCACACCTGTAATCCCAGCACTTTGGGAGGCTGAGGCGGGCAGGTCACTTGAGGTCAGGAGTTGAAGACCAGCCTGGGTGACATGGTGAAACCCTGTCTCTGCTAAAAATATGAAAATTAGCCAGCTGTGGTGGTGCACGCCTGTAATCCCAGCTACTAGGGAGACTGAGGCACGAGAATCACTTGAACCAGGCAGGCAGAGGCTGCAGTGAGCCAAGATCATGCCACTGCACTCCAGCCTGGGTGACAGAGCTAGACTCTGTCTCAAAAACAATAAATAAATAAAATGGAGGCGCTGAGCGCAGTGGCTCACGCCTGTAATCCCAGCACTTTGGGAGGCTGAGGTGGGCGGATCACAAGGTCAGGAGATCGAGACCATCCTGGCTAACACGGTGAAACCCCATCTCTACTAAAAATACAAAAAAATTAGCTGGGCATGGCAGCGTGCACCTGTAGTCCCAGCTACTCAGGAGGCTGAGGCAGGAGAATGGCTTGAACCCAGGAGGCGGAGCTTGCAGTGAGCCGAAATTGTGCCACTGCACTCCAGCCTGGGCAGCAGAGCGAGACTCTGTCTCAAAAATAAAAATAAAAATAAAAAATAAATAAATAAAATAAAAGGGAGGCAAACAGGGCCCAGGGGGTGAGGTATTGTTCACAAGGGCACACATTCACCCAAAATACAAATTCTTGTTTCTTTTTTTTTTTCTTTTTTCGAGGAGTCTTGCTCTGTCGCCCACGCTGGAGTGCAGTGGTGTGCTCTCGGCTCACTGCAACCTCTGTCTCCCAGGTTCAAGGAATTCTCCTGCCTCAGCTTTCTGAGTATCTGGGATTACAGGCACCTGCCACCATGCTCGGCTGATTTTTGTATTCTTAGTAGAGACGGGGTTTCACCATGTTGGTCAGGCTTGTCTCGAACTCTTGACATCGTGATACACCTGCTTCAGCCTCCCAATTTGCTGGGATTTCAGGCGTGCACCACCACAGCCGGCCAAATTCTTGTTTCTTTGCACTTGAATATGGGAATGAAAGAGCTCAGGGCCCAGCTGATGTGAGTCTCCCTTCTGCCAACATTTCGTGAGTGCCTGCTTTGGGCCAGCCTTGGTGCTGGGCACAGAGAGCTTAGAGATGATGACACCCAGCCCTGGCCCTCAGGGAGACCCAGAATGGTGAGGGAGGCAGAAAGATGAACAGAGAGTGCGGCACTGAATGGGGCTGTAAAGGAGGGATGTCAGTGCCTTCAGGTCCTCGTTGTGCCTGGGTGGGAAGACGTCAAGGAAGGTGGCAATCCCAGGTAGAAATGGCCTTAGGAACACAGGCCAGAAGTGATGGCACAAAAGAGCAGAGTGAGCGCTTTAGGGAACTGAAAGTGGCTCAGTAAGCCTGCAGGAACAGGCATGTGAGTGCTGCGGAGGGAGAAGGCAGGGCAGGAGGGTACGATATGGGCTGGGAGGCAGCAGGCCCAGCTCAGGGATGGCCTAGAATTTAGATTTTATCCTGCTTAATGTTTAGGCTGGGGTGTGGTGTGGGGAACTTAGAGGGAATGGATTGGTGAGGTATCTCTGAGGATGGGATCTGTGGGACGTGGTGATCTCCTGCTGGTTGCCGGAGAGGAGCTCAGAGTGACTCCCAGTTTTCTGGCTTAGGCCAAGGGTGGGGATGGAGGTGTAACAGGGGGAAGATGGGCTTTGGGATGAAGGTGAGAGTCCCGGGTCAGGCCAAGGGGAGGGTATGGTGCCTGGGGGAGGTCCAGAGAGAGGTTGCCCAGTAGGTAGATGGGAATCAGCTCTTGGCTGGGTGCGGTGGCTCATACCTGTAATCCCAGGACTTTGGGAGGCTGAGGCAGGCAGATCACCTGAGGTTGGGAGTTTGAGACCAGCATGGCCAACATGGTGAAACCCCGTCTCTACTAAAAATACAAAATTAGCTGGGCGTGGTGGTGCGTGCTTGTAATCCCACCTACTCGGGAGGCTGAGGCAGGAGAATTACTTGAACCTGGGAGGCGGAGGTTGCAGTGACCTGAGATCGTGCCACCGCACTCCAGCTTGGGTAACAGAGCGAGACTCTGCCTCAAAAAAAAAGAAAAAAGAAATCAGGTCTGGACCCAGAGTTAGGGCTCAGGGCACTCAGGTAGTAGGGAAGCCATGGGGCCAGTTGCCATGATGCAGGGAGAGTGCGGAAAGTGAGAGTCCAGGGTGTTGGCTGAGGAAGAGGAGCCTGGGAGGAAATGAGGAAGTGAGCAGTGGGAGACGTGGGAGGAACCAGGAGGAAAACCCTCACAGGAGCCCAGGGGGGCCAAGGGGAGAGTTCAACAAGCCAGGGTGGCCAAGGGGCTCCATATGAGGATGTGAACATGGAGTGTGGCCATAAGAGGTCATTGGTAGTGCCCACGGTCTAATACCAACTCTGCATTTTACAGACTGAGATACAGACTGGGATACTGAGGCCCAGAAAACGGAAATGGGTTGCCCAAGGTCCACAGGGACTTAGGAGCCGAGCTGACTCCTGGTCTCCTGACTCCCAGTTGAAGGCTGACCCCCAAGGGATGGCTTCTGAATGATGGGGTTAAGTGACCAGCATGTAGCCAAAGGCAGGGAACTGATGGGAGAAGACCTGGTCTCTGCCCCTGAAATTGGGTTGTGAGGTTCATGCAGCAAGCAAAATTGAGGTTAGACACAGAGGTTGTACTGAAGGTCTGGAATGGGTGACTTCAAAGAAAGGGCAAGAGGAATTCTCTCTTTGAAGACAGCTCAGCACATTTGTAGACTCAAGTAGTAGCTGCAGGGGGATGGCCAGAATGACCTATGCCCCTTATGCAGTTACTGCGTGACTTCCCAGACGAGCTGAGAGCTGACATTGCTATGCACCTGAATCGGGAGATCCTGCAGCTGCCGCTGTTCGGGGCAGCAAGCAGGGGCTGCCTGCGGGCCCTATCGCTGCACATCAAGACCTCGTTCTGCGCTCCGGGCGAGTACCTGTTGCGCCGTGGGGATGCCCTGCAGGCACACTACTATGTCTGCTCCGGCTCGTTTGAGGTGCTCCGAGACAACATGGTGCTGGCCATCCTGGGTAAGGACACCATCACCTCCTACTACCCACCCCGGAACCACCCCCCGCTCCCCCCGCTGAGGACTTGGGAATGGCCAAGATTCTAGGGAATGGGATACCCCTCATGGATACCTACAGTTCCTGCTGAGGAGTACTCTCTCGGTCCCTCCGCCCTACGGCCATCCCCTTTTGACAATTCCCCTCTGATTCTCCCCTAATCCCCTTGGGCATCCCTCAACCCATCAACCCTTCTCAGTGACTGTCCCCCAGCTCAGTTGATCCTTTCCCATTGCTCCACTTCCCAACCCCATTGACCTTTCCCCAGTGACCCTAAACTCCATTCACCTTTACCCTCTAACTGACCTGACCCCTCCGGCCATTGTGATTTTTATCACCCAATTCCATTGATCGTTCCTCTGGCCCTACTCACTCCCACTGACTGTCTCCCAACCTTACCAGTCATTCTCCACTGACCTTTTCCCAATTCCACTGGTTATTTCCACCAATCCCATTGACTGGCCCACCTTCAACCATCCTTCAAACACACTGACCACCCCTCAAATCCACTGAGCACCTCCAGCTGATATCCTTTTGTTCTCACTGCTCCAGCTGACTGTCCCCATCCCTTACCTACAGGGAAGGGGGACCTGATTGGAGCAGATATCCCTGAGCCGGGGCAGGAGCCTGGGTTGGGAGCAGACCCAAGCTTTGTGCTGAAGACCAGCGCTGATGTGAAAGCTCTGACCTACTGTGGCCTGCAGCAGCTGAGCAGCCAAGGGCTGGCTGAGGTCCTGAGGCTCTATCCTGAGTATGGAGCTGCCTTCCGGGCTGGCCTGCCCAGGGACCTCACCTTCAACCTGCGCCAGGGCTCTGACACCAGTGTATGTACACACCCCTGATGACCACCATCCTTCCAGAGTCCCTTCCTCCAAAGCAGACCTTCCCAGCCTGAGAGTCCCATGAACCTCCCTCCACCCTAAAAACATCATGCCTAAAGCCCAGGCACCCTCCTCCATTGCCCCTTACCTGCTTCATACCTTCCAACCCCGCTGACACTACACTGGCCATCACCCAGGGCCCTGGCCGTCTCTCATCGCCTTCTACTCCCAACTCTACTGCCCCATCTGCTGACCACCCCTCAGCCCCACTCCAGACTCCTGACTCCTTCAAAGGACCCTCCCTTTGTTTTTGTTTTTGTTTTTTTGAGACAGTCTGGCTCTGTCACCCAGCCTGGAGTGTAGTGGCGTGATCTCGGCTCACTGCAGCCTCTGCCTCCCGGGTTCAAGTGATTCTCCTGCCTCAGCCTCCCAAGTAGCTGGGATGACAGGCGTGCATGCCATGCCTGGCTAATTTTTGTATTTTTAGTAGAGATGGGGTTTCGCCATGTTGGCCAGGCTGGTCTCGAACTCCTGACCTCAGGTGATCCACCCGCCTCAGCCTCCCAAAGTGCTGGGATTACAGGCGTGAGTCACCATGCCCAGCCAGGCTCCTGCCTTTAGAAACAACCCCCTCATGTGCTCCTCTTTCAAGCCCCTCTCTGGACGGGGCATCATGCCCTGGGGCTTCCTCTTCTTTTCTCACCAAATGTCTCCTGAGTCCACTTTGTTTTAGGCTCTGGGCCAGGCCTGTACATTACACCTTGGGCCTTGGTCTTTTGCTGCTTTTCAGTCTCACTTTGCTATGCAGTGTTTGTTTGAGTTAGAGTTGTAGTTTCTGACTCAGCTCCACAAAAGACTCCACATTCTCAACCCCATAACACTGTTGGGTGGGACAGGGAGGGTCTGCGCTATGGCCACGGGAAGGCAGGAGTGGGCTTGAACTCTCCTATGTCCCCACAGGGCCTCAGCCGCTTTTCCCGATCCCCTCGCCTCTCCCAGGTAACACCCACATCCTGGGTGGGGTTGAATTGCCTTGGGGAGAGGGTGAGATGGGTAGCAGCATCCCCCTTTCCCTGGATGGGGAGCTGCATCCGCCGGCGAAGGCTCTTACTTAATGAAGGGGTCTGTTGTTCACTGTCCTGCGACATCAGCTGCCCCCTCTGCCCGCAGCCCCGCTCAGAAAGCCTCGGCTCCTCCTCAGACAAGACGCTGCCATCCATCACAGAGGCCGAGAGTGGCGCGGAGCCTGGGGGTGGTCCCAGGCCCCGACGGCCCCTCCTGCTGCCCAACCTCAGCCCAGCACGGCCTCGGGGCTCCCTGGTCAGCCTTTTGGGCGACGAGCTGCCCCCATTCTCAGCCCTTGTCTCCTCTCCTTCCTTATCCCCATCCCTGTCCCCTGCCCTGGCTGGCCAGGGCCACAGCGCCTCCCCTCACGGCCCCCCCAGGTGCTCTGCTGCCTGGAAGCCCCCTCAGCTTCTCATTCCCCCACTGGGAACCTTTGGACCTCCGGACCTCAGTCCCCGGTGAGACGCCAGCCTTCCCTGCTTTCCCAAAACCCCTACTGGCTTCCAGAACCTTCTCTGGGCTCTATCCCCGGCGTTCCAAACAGTGCTCCATCCCGTCTCTGCCCGTGTGCCCACCGCACCCTTCCAACCACAGCTTGCAACCCCAACCCACTTTCACTGCCGCTCTTGCTCCGCCCCCTGGCACTGCTGCCCCCAGTCCCCCTCTGTCTGCTCTGCTCTGGCCCTTACCCTCACCCCATGGTGCTGATGAGCACTGCCCTGTCCCCAGGATAGTGGATGGCATTGAGGACTCTGGCAGCACAGCTGAGGCCCCTTCATTCCGGTTCAGCAGGAGGCCTGAGCTGCCAAGGCCCCGCTCCCAGGCGCCCCCTACAGGTAAGGGCCAACAGTGGACTTCAACCCCGTCATCCATCTGCCCATCTACCTGTCCAGCCATCCCATATGTAGTAGGGGCCTACCATGTGCCAGGTGCCATCCTGGGAATACACAGATAAAACAGACCTGGCCCATGCTCTTGGAGTGAGTCTAGCAGGGAGACACCTCTGTACACAGATAAACAATTCCAGATGCTAAATACCATGACAGACAAGAACAGGACTCTGTGGTAGAAGAGGAAGGTGCCCACTCGACTTCCTTGTAGAGGAGGGGATGCTTGGGTTGCTTCTTAAAGGGTGGGTGGGATCTTGAAGAGTGGAGCAAAACAGTTATTGAGCTGGGCATGGTGGCTCATGCCTGTAAATCCCAGCACTTTGGGAGGCTGATGAGGGTGGATCAACTGAGGTCAGGAGTTCGAGACCAGCCTGGCCAATATGGCAAAACCCCATCTTTACTAAAAATACAAAAATTAGCCAGGCGTGGTGGTGCACACCTGTAATCCCAGTTACTCGGAAGGCTGAGGCAGGAGAATTGCTTGAACCTGGGAGACAGAGGTTGCAGTGAGCTGAGAGCACACCACTGCACTCCACCCTGGGCAACAGAGTGAGACCCCATCTCAAAAAAAAAAAAAAACAGTTGTTGAAAGGCATGAAAACCAGAGGGATGTTGTGTTCAGACACCAAAGGGAAGCTCTGTACCAAGGTGGGGCAAGGGGCAGGATGAGGCTGGAGAGTTACACAGGGGCCTCAAAACCAGGCTAAGGAGTTTAGGTTTCCCATCTCACAGACCCTAGAGCTTTGTCTCCCCCTGCTTTCCGCCTGCCCAATGACAGGAGGATTCCAGCCCAAGTTATAGGCTCAGGTATTAATGCTCCATGAACTCACCTGCATCCCTTCACCCTGCAGGGACCAGGCCCAGCCCAGAACTGGCCAGTGAGGCTGAGGAGGTGAAGGAAAAGGTTTGCCGGCTGAACCAGGAGGTGGGTTGGGGCTGGCTCAGAGATGCGCCTGATATAACAGCATTTCAGACCCGACACAGTGGCTCACTTGAGGTCAGGAGTTTGGGACCAGCCTGGCCAACATGAAGAAACCCCATCTCAACTAAAAAATACAAAAATTAGCCAGGCACCTGTAGTCCCAGCTACTCGGGAGGCTGAGGCAGGAGAATTGCTTAAACCTGGGAGGCGGAGGTTGCAGTGAGACAAAATCACACCGTTGCACTCCAGCCTGGGCGACAGGGCAAGACTCTGTCTCAGAAAAAAAAAAAAAAAAAAAAAGAGATATTCACGCTAGCTAGATGACCTTGGGCAAGTCCCACAACTGCTCTGAACTTAAATTTCCACATCTAAAATGGGGAAATAGTAATATGTGCTTCCCAGAGTTTTAAGGATGAAATGAGAGTGCATATGTGCCTGGTCCAGTCCCTGGCATGTCGTAGGCACTCAGTACCAGTTGGTTCCCTTCCTCCCCGACTGGCTCAAGTTTCCCAGCCTGATAAGAGGATCTCTTCTCCCTCCACCACTGTAGGACTCTTTCCTGCCCAGGCCCCACCTCTTTCCCTTACCCCAGCCGTGGGTAATGAGTGCTAAGCAGATGTGGGGGCAGGGGACAGGGAGGCTGAGAGGCCTTCAGGCCTGGGGGACCTGGATCCAGATGTCTGAACTCTGTCCAGGAAGAATCTAGATTCTATATGCTGAGGCACAGCCTCTGCCTCCTCCCCAAGGGATCTCAGAGTTGTCACCACAGAGCAACCAGGCCCAGCCCCTGGGAGCCGGCCTTCCCTGTGTTCTGATAAACATCAGGCATCCCAGAGGGGCGGTGCCTGGGCTGTTTCAGGCCCTGGGGCCTGGGCGGGGCTGGCGCTTGTTCAGCAAGCTTGAGGGCAAGTCCGCTCAAGGCCTCAGGCATCCCTCAGCTCTAGGCCAGTGGTTCCCAAACAAGTATCTATCAGAACTACCTGATAGGCCGGGCGCGGTGGCTCACGCCTGTAATCCCAGCACTCTGGGATGCTAAGGTGGGTGGATCACGAGGTCAGGAGATGGAGACCATCCTGGCTAACACGGTGAAACCCTGTCTCTACTAAAAATACAAAAAAAATTAGCCGGGCCTGGTGGCACACGCCTGTAGTCTCGGCTACTCGGGAGGCTGAGGCAGGAGAATCGCGTGAACCCGGGAGGCAGAGCTTGCAGCGAGCCGAGATCGCGCCACTGCACTCCAGCCTGGCGACAGAGTGAAACTCCATCTCAAAAACAAAAAAAAAAAAGAAAGAAAGAAAGAAAAAAGAAAAAGAACTACCTGACAACCTATTAAGTGCAGATTTCTGGGCCTCTTAGGATTGGGAATGTCTGGGGCGGAGCCCAGAAATGTGCCTTTTCAAAAGTTTCTCAGTTGATTCTATAGTCGCTGAAGTGTGAAAAGCACTGATAGAGACCCTTGAGCTTGTGCGATGGGATCAGCTGAGAATAATAAGGCTGTCACTTCACAGATGTGTGGCCTCTTTGAGCACATTTTTTGACATCTTGGGAAAGCTCGCGCGCACGTGTGTGTGTAGGGGAGGAATAGCAATATCTGCTGCCCCAAATCCTTTCTGGAAAGAGACTGGGGCATTTTCCATCTAGGCAAAAATAACCCTCATCCTGCCTTTTTCCCAGGGTGGCCATGAGCAGAAAGTGGCTGCGAAAGAGCTTTGTAAACTGGAGAGGGGGGTGCACCTTGTTATTACTGTGGCACCTGTGAAACAACTCGATGTGTTTTCAACAGATCTCTCGTCTCAATCAGGAGGTGTCTCAGCTTAGCCGGGAGCTGCGGCACATCATGGGCCTGCTGCAGGCCAGGCTGGGTCCCCCAGGCCACCCAGCAGGCTCCGCTTGGACCCCAGACCCTCCTTGTCCACAGCTGAGGCCCCCATGCCTCTCTCCTTGTGCGTCCAGACCACCACCCAGCCTCCAGGATACTACGCTTGCTGAAGTTCACTGCCCAGCCAGTGTGGGGACCATGGAGACAGGGACTGCGCTCCTGGACTTGAGACCTTCCATATTGCCCCCCTACCCCTCAGAGCCTGACCCTCTGGGACCCTCTCCAGTGCCAGAGGCCTCACCCCCAACCCCAAGCCTCTTGAGGCACAGTTTCCAGTCCAGGTCAGACACGTTCCACTGACCCTGGCCCAGGGCCCAGGCCTGTCTGGGGTGGGCGCTGCCGCTCACCACTCAGGGAGGACCTGGGCCCCTTGGCTACCTGCCTTGGGGTCAGCAGCCACCAGCTGGCCTGGTTGGCTCTGGATTTCTGGACTTTTTAACCAAGCGTGGTTACCTCTGATGCTATTCCCTTTTCCAAACCTTCCCCAACCTCCCCCTCTGTGAGGGGAGCCACCTGAGGGCTGTGGAACCCAGCAGGCATGAGATGAACCGCAGTGCCCATTGGGCTGGGCAGATGAGATCCTACTTTCTCCCCACGACCTGGAGGCAGGTAGAGATGGGGGAGCAGAGGGGATGGGCAAGGGACCCAGCTCCAGCCTAGGACATGAAGGCAAGACCAGGCAGGATCTTAGCGTCTATAGCAAGAGAGACAGGTTGTAGGATTTTGCCTGAAGATAGCTTAGTGATATTGTGAGGTCTTCTGTCTCAGCCCCTGGGTCTCTGCTGAAGACCTTAAGAGCAATGTTACCTAGAGACGGGTAGGTTTGAGATGTTGCTTGGAATTTGAACAACCCATGATTTCTTATGGGTTGTTCCCATAAGAAATGGCTCCACCCTGCCCACCATGAGCCCAGGCTAGAGAGGCTCACCTCATCCCACAGCCCACACAGGAAACAAACGGATAGCTCCAGATATGTACTCTTCAGCTCTCACAGCATTATTTTCAAAATATGAGTTAGTTCCAATATTAAAAATGAGACAGGGCCAGGTGCGGTGGTGGCTCACGCCTGTAATCCTAGCACTTTGGGAGGCCGAGGCAGGCGGATCACCTGAGGTCAGGAGTTCAAGACCAGCCTGACCAACATGCAGAAACCTCGTCTCTACTAAAAATACAAAATTAGCCGGGCGTGGTGGCACATGCCTGTAATAACAGCTACTCGGGAGGCTGAGGCAGGAGAATCGCTTGAACCCGGGAGGCAGAGGTTGCAGTGAACCAAGATCACACCACCGCGCTCCAGCCTGGGCGACAGAGTGAGACTCTGTCTCAAAAAAAAAAAAAAAAAAAAAAAAAAAGAGACAGGTTATATAGGAATACAGATATTCCAGTTTCTCTAAAATATGTAGCACTGGACACAGTGGTTCATGCCTGTAATCCCAGCCCTTTGGGAGGCCGAGGTGGGAGGATCGCTTGAGCCCATGAGTTTGAGATCCACCTGAGCAACATAGCAAGACCCTATCTCTATTAAAAATATATATATATATTTTATATATATATATATATATTTTTTTTTTTTTTGAGACGGAGTCTCGCTGTGTTGCCCAGGCTGGAGTGCAGTGGCACGATCTCGGCTGACTGCAAACTCCGCCTCCCGAGTTCACGCCATTCTCCTGCCTCAGCCTCCCGAGTAGCTGGGACTACCGGTGCCCGCCACCACGCCCAGCTAATTTTTTTGTATTTTTAGTAGAGATGGGGTTTCACCATGTTAGCCAGGATGGTCTCGATCTCCTGACCTCATGATCCACCCGCCTCAGCCTCCCAAAGTGCTGGGATTACAGGCGTGAGCCACCATGCCCTAAAAATATTTTTTAAATTAGCCAGGTGTAGGCTGGGCGTGGTGGCTCACGCCTGTAATCCCAGCACTTTGGGAGGCCGAGGTGGGTGGATCACCTGAGGTCCGGAGTTCGAGACCAGCCTGACCAACATGGAGAAACCCCATCTCTACTAAAAATACAAAAATTAGCTGGGCATGGTGGTGCATGCCTGTAATCCCAGCTACTCGGGAGGCTGAGGCAGGAGAATCGCTTGAACCTGGGAGGCGGAGGTTGCAGTGAGCCGAGATCGTGCCATTGCTCTCAAGTCTGGGCAATAAGAGTGAAACTCCGCCTCAAAAATAAATAAATAAATAAATAAATATTAGCCAGGTGTAGTGGTGAGTGCCTGTGGTTCCAGCTACTCCAGAAGCTGAGGTGGAAGGATGACTTGAACCCAGGAGTTCAAGACCAGCCTGGGCAACATAGCAAGACACCCCCCACCCATCTCTATAAAAATTAAAAAATTAGTCTGGTGTAGTGGTGTGTGAATGTGGTCCCAGCTACTCTGGAAGCTGAGGTGGGAGGATCTCTTGAGCCCAGGAGGTTGAGGCTGCAGTGAGCAGTGATCACACCACTGCACTCCAGCCTGGGTGACAGAGTGAGACCCTACTCAAAAAAACAAAACAAAACAAAACAAAACAACAAAACAAAAAAACTCTCAGGACCTCGGGCTACCGTGGGCCAACATTCCATCTGGCAATAATTGGCAATCAGCTGGGCTGGGTGGCCACTGTCCTCTTTAGATGGGATCTGCTCTGCACTCTACTTTGCAGTCACCACGTTTCTTGATCATCTCCCGACACCCAGCTAGCTTCCCTTGTTTGAAATTTTTATCTGGTCTCTGTGGGTATTTGAGTTCTCAAAACGAGTGTCCATCAGAACTACCTGAGCTCCTATTAAAATGCAGATTCTGCCAGGTGCGGAGGCTCAAAAAAATAAAAAAAATAAAAAGCAGATTCCTGGGCCTCATCCAATTTGGAATGTCCGGGGTGGAGCTCAGGGGTTGAGTTTGCAACCCCTGCCTTACCTAACAGTGTGTTCCCAGGTCCCCGTGCCCAACAGGTGCTTTTTGGGCCCAGTAATATCTGCTTCTACTCCTAGGCGTGGGTCTGTCAACATCTCTGTTTCTGTCTCTCTGCAGGCTGTCTCTCAAGGTGGTCTCTTCTGCTGCTAGCAACTCAAAAATCCCAACAGCACTCCCTATCCTTTCCCTGACCCCAGACCGCTGCCAAGCCTGTTCTCCCCCATTACAACATAGTCTCACTCAGGGCCTGATCTGCTCCAAAACTCGCCCAGGTCTCCAGCTCTCCTCTACCACCCAACACCCTGGGCTCACTTTTGGATAGGAAATAAACTCTTTATTTTTGTAGTTATTGGCTCTGGGTGTTTCTGGGGGTTACTCTGAGAGCCCCAGGGCTTTGGAGGAGCCAACACAGCAATCACTCCCCACCCTCACCTTCGCTGTACCCCAGGGCCCAGTTGCTATCTCTAGGAAGGGCAGAGGCACCAGCCAATCTACTTGGCACCACATTCACACCACCAGGGGCCCCAGGGATGAGGAAGAAACTTAATTAGTCACTATGGGCCTATTATACGCCCTTCTCTCCCCTGCACCCCAGTCACAGCCATATACACACACAGTATGTGGGAAGGACAGAGTCCTGGCTTTGGCCCACCTCCAGCCTTGGAAAGGTGGGCCTAGGGGACTACCCATCCCTCCTGTATAAGGAACTGTTCCAGAGCTGGGTATGGCAAGGGGGCTGGGGGAAGAGCTTGTCACCAGCCAGAACCTGCTAGGAATCCCACTCTGCCCCATCCCCTCTGTCCTCCCAACAAGCCCTCTCTTCCGTCTTCCTTTTCACTTCTCATGATCACTGGCGCGGAAGTGGGGATTGTGCGTTATGGGTGTAAGAAAGAGAGATGCCCTGGTGACCAGATGGAACCAGATGTGGGCACAGTTTTGTGGCAGGTTGTCCAAGACAGGTAAATTCTCCAGCTGAGGCTCCAGGATATGCCTGGTGTTGGCGTTATAGGCACAATGGCCACAGCTGTCTCTGGTGAGCTTTGATTCCACACAGGTTTTCAGTAGTGTCCCTGGAGGGTGAGATGCAAAAGAAGAGGAGGTACTGGTTTGTGTTGAGAGGTAAGGGTGGGAGGAATCAGGAGCGGGCCCAATCCATATTGAGAGGAGCAGAAGAAACAAATATTCCTGATCCATAGCGGGGGAGAGTGCAGAGTGGGGGTGGTTCTAGTCTTTATTTACGGATGGAGAGGGCCGAGGCAGAGGTTGTCCAGCTCTGTATTCCGCGTCAGAGAGAAGAGCTGACCCTGGCTAGGAGCAGGGGAAGGCAGAGGCAGAGATGGTCTTTGTGCCGGCCCCCGCACACAGCAAGTAGGAGGTGCTGGCAGAAGCTCTACCTTTGATCTCACCCAGCATCCTGCAGAGAACCCTTCCTGCAGCGCTTTCCTCACCTTCCCCATCACACACGCCCCGAGCAATTGGGCGGAAAGTGCAGACAGGGGCTTCTCCAGATCAGCGAGTTCACAGGACTGAGGCCTCGCGTGCATATTCATTCGCACCACGTTTTTTCTTTCCCAATTCTGCACACACAATCCTCTGCCTTCTTCCAACGCTCCACCACCCGCCTTCCCTCGGGGCGTCCGGAACCGGCGGTGACGCGGCTGAAAGGCTTAGCCTTAAAAAGTTCCCGGCCGTAGGCTGGGCGCGGTGGCTCAGGCCTGTAATCTCAGCACTTTGAGAGGCCGAAGAGAGCGGATCACCTGAGGTCAGGAGTTCGAGACCAGCCTGGCCAACATGGCGAAACCCCGTCTCTACTAAAAAATACAAAAATTAGTCGGGCATGGTGGTGCGTGCCTATAATCCCAGCTCCTCGGGAGGCTGAGGCAGGAGAATCGCTTGAACCCGGGAGGCGGAGGTTGCAGTGAGCCAAGATCGCACCACTGCACTCTAACCTGGGTTACAGAGTGAGACTCCGTCTCAAAACAAAAAAAAAGTTCCGGCCGGGCTCCGCCTCGCAGTCAGCCGGCTGCATCCTAAGCCCAAGTCCCAAGCAGCCACTGACTCCTCCCAGCGCTGCGAACTACAAGTCCCGCCATCCCTCGCGCGCTCCCTACGGCCGCTCCCGCGTTCCTACAGGCGCCGCTGGGTAAGTCGGCCAAGAGTGCCTCCCATTGGTCTCTTCGCCCTGTCAATCACCTGGGAGTATTGAGGGGCGGGGCGGAGGTGGAGATCCGGATCCGGAGCGGCTGAAAGGCGGAAGTGGAGGCCGGAGCCTGGGACACCGCCGGGGGGGAGAGAAGCGGATCCCGTCCGAGCCCCGGCCCCAAGTAACGCCGCCGCCCCGGAGCCGCCGTGAGTACGCTTGTCCCAGGACCTGGTGTCTCGCCTGCGTTGAAGCATCTCCAGGGCAGCCCTTCCTCCCGCCCAGCCCCAGTTTAGGGGGATACTGACCCCTCCCCCGACCCGTAGCCCCCCTTGAGGGGTTCCCCAGGCGTCGGGCCATAGGAGGTGGGGAGCTTCTTTCCTTAGCTTACCTGCCTTTCGTGAGCCTTAAGGAAACCGCTATGACTGTCCTCTGGCCTGTCCATTCTGGTTGTGGGAGAGAGGTACCCTAAGTTCCGCTCCCCCTGCTTCCAGAATCGGAGGATCTTTGCTAGGTGTGAAGGAACCTGTCCCTCTTCTCTTTTAGAAGTGACAGGGAGTGTTGTCTGTCGCCGTTTTCCTTCCTCCTGTCCCACAAAACCAGTTGTCCCCTCTAGCCCTAGAGGAATATCTCGATTTCCTTTGGGGGAGGGGGGTCGTCTGGGTGAGACCGTTCCACACGCACAGAAGTGTGTTTGCGCTCCCGCAACTCCTTACTTCCTCTCTTTCCTCAAGCCAGAGAACCAACCAGGACCTCAGCAGAGTTTAAAGTCTGGGTCACTTACTAGAAATGAGCTGTTTTCTTGCTTTGCCCCTTCTGTCTCCCAGCCCTGTCCTCTAGTTATGTTGTTCTCTGAGTGTCTCTCTCTTCCTGCCTCTGAAGAATTTAGCTGAGGTTTGCTCAATCCTAGCTACAGATCACAGATCAGGGTGGATGTGCCCATTCATTATCTTCTTTCCCCTCCCCCCTTGCTCCAGGCTCAGTTCTGTCCTCCCAGAGCACGTGAGTGGTTTCCCAGCCGCCTCAAAGGGACTGCTTTTCTTGGGACTGCTGTCCGTGTGTCTATAGGGAGGAGAATAAGACCCAAAATGAGGAGTCTGGAATTGAAGGGCCATCTCTTTCCCACTCCCAAACACACACACATACACCTCCCTGAGCAACAGGTCCACATCACGCCAGGGTCTGTCTGCAACCCCTTCTGGGCTTGGACTTATTACTGAGGACTAAGTCAAGATCACAATGGCAGTTCTGGATTTTTAATTGTAGCCCAAGGAATTCCCATACATGCCAGAAAGCGCAAGTTCCCTCAACCATATTGACTGATCCTTGTCTGTTGGTTGGGGCTTAGGTGTGTGAAATAGTTGCTGTCTCAGACCAAGCTCTGTTATGTGGCCAAAGTACAGGCCGGAGACTGTACCTTAACGAGGAGTAGCCTGGCTCTGAGGCCATGACTGACCCTTGCTATCTACAGTGGAGGAAGGGACGGAAAGCCGTGCAGTTTGTGGGAGCTTCTGTAGCTCTTCAGTGTTCTGGGCTACCTTTATCACCCTCGCTTGCCACTTAAAAGTGCTATGTTTTTTGGCCTTGAAGTGTGTTTGAGTGCTTCTGGACAGTGGCTAGTATCTGATTCCTACAGTCTTTTGAGTAGAGCTAGGATGTACTTAGTTCACTTTTTTGTTTGTTTTTGAGATGGAGTCTTGCTCTGTCGCCCAGGCTGGAATGCAGTGGCGTGATCTTGGCTCACTGCAACCTCTGCCTCCTGGGTTCAAGCAGTTCTCCTGCCTCAGCCTCCCGAGTAGCTGGGATTAACAGGCACCTGCCACCACACCCGGCTAATTTTTGTATTTTTAGTAGAGACAGGGTTTCACCATGTTGGCTGGGCTGGTCTCGAACTCCTGACTTCAGGTGATCCACCCGCCTCAGCCTCCCAAAGTGCTGAGATTACAGGCGTGAGCCACCATGCCCAGCCTACTTATTTCACTTTTTATCGGACAACAGAAGAAGCCTTCCTTATTAGGGTCAACAGCTGGATCACAGGCTCTGTATCTGTGTGGGCTCCTTTGGGGCTCATTGGAGACTTCTTCAACCAACCTAGTTTCTCTGATCTGGTCAGCCTGGGCATCTGAGGGGCAGGGCCAGAGAGGCCTGACTGCTCACTGGCCGTTGGTCTCTGACCAGACTTAACATCTTTAGTAGACCGCAGTTTGTCACTCTTCAGGAGTGCTGGGATGAGGCCGACCAGCCTTCTGAGGAGACCTTCTTTTCTTTGTCTGGACATGCTCTCCCAGCTCTGACTCTGAAATGACTTTTTTTTTTTTTTTTTGAGACGGAGCCTTGTTTTGTCACCCAGGCTGGAGTGCAGTGGCGCAATCTTGGCTCACTGCAGCCTCCGCCTCCCGAGATCAAGGGATTCTCTTGCCTCAGCCTCCTGAGTAGCTGAGATTACAGCCATGTGCCACCACGCCCAGCTAATTTTTGTATTTTTAGTAGAGATGGGGTTTCACCATGTTGGCCAGGCTGGTCTTGAACTCCTGACCTCAGGTGATCCACCCACCTCAGCCTCCCAAAGTGCTAGGATTACAGGCATGAGCCACTGCACCCAACCTGAAACGACTTTGAAGGGGAAGCTCTGCCATTTAGAGAGACGAGGAAGGCCCCAGTGCTTTGGGTCGTTATGCAGCCACTTCTGGCACCCAGAAATTATAGAGTCCAAGCAGAGGTCTGACTCTGCCTGGCAGAAAGAGCGATGGCTCCGTGTGCGACAGAACCCCTCCTTTCTGATGCTGTTCCTCTCCTGCCCTCTTGCCTCTCACAATTAGAGGGCTGTTAAACTGTAGAGGGGCAGTAACACTAATTTTTAAAAATCATTTTAAGATTGCAAAATTATTTTCATACATATTCCTCATAGGTGCCCTGGGAAATAGTGGGGCTTGTTTCCCCACTTTGTTTTTAATTTTTATTATTACTTTTTTTTTTTTTTTTTTTGAGTAAGATAAGGCAAGTATGTGTCCCTGCTTTAGAAGGGATGCAGAAGGAACTTAAGTAGTTTGCCTAAGATCATACATTTAGAAAGTGGTAGAGCTGGGGCTTGGATTTGGGGTCAGATGTGACCTGATCTTCTAACAGTGGGCCCTTCTTCGGCCTGGTTTGTTCGTTAAATGAATGAACATGCAGAGTGAGCACGCCGCTGCACGAGGGCAGACTCTTAACTCTTTAGCCCTCCTCATCACTAGCGCTCCTCTGTTTTTGTTTTCTTCCCCAGCATCTACCCGACCTCCTGTCTTCTCTCTTGACCCCTTTCACCTCTGCCTCTGAGGGCCAAAACAGTTAGGAGTCCCAAGTCAGTACTCTTCAGGGCCTGAGAGTTTGCTGACATCTACGTGTCATTAATTTTTTTGGGAACCTGAAAGTCCTAATGGCTAGAAAATGAAAGTGAAAGTGAGTGAACTCAGGGGTCCCACTGGGCAGGGTTAAGGGGGAAGCAGCAGAGCGGGCCTCTGGTTAGTCCTCTGTTTCCCCTGTGGTGCTGCCTGCTGCTTGCAAGTGGGAAGAATGTGGCTTGCCACCAGGAGCTCCTGTCACTAGAATTTACATGGAAACAGAGCAAGATCATACATTTAAATTCAGCCCCACCGAGCAAGTACTTAGACCTTCTACTTTTTTTTTTTTTTTTTTTTTTTGAGTCGGAGTCTCGCTCTGTCGCCCAGGCTGGAGTGCAGTGGTGCGATCTTGGCTCACTGCAAGCTCCGCCCCGCGGGTTCATGCCATTTCCTACCTCAGCCTCCAGAGTAGTTGGGACTACAGGTGCCCGCCACCATGTCTGGCTAATTTTTTTGTGTTTTTAGTAGAGATGGGGTTCTGCCGTGTTAGCCAGGATGGTCTCGATCTCCTGACTTTGTGATCCACCCTCCTTGGCCTCCCAAAGTGCTGGGATTACAGGCGTGAGCCACTGCGCCTGGCCAGACCTTCTACTTCTAACCCTTGCCCAGTAAATAGGCAGTGTGGTTGGGTGGAAGGCACTATAACTTCGGAGGCAGTTGGACCTGAGTTCTCATCCTGATTCCCCCACTTACCAGTTGTGTGACCCTGGGCTTGTTACTTGACCTCACTGAGCCTGTGTTTCTTCTGGTAAAATGGGGATGCTAAATACCTTGCAGAATTAGAAACAAAGAAAGGAGCTAGTTCAGTGCTGGCAGACTGGATGTCCACAAAATAGCAGTTACCTCTGATGGGTAGGTAGGGGTAGGGGTTTGAAGGTTTTTTGTTTTTTTTTTTTGAGACAGTCTCATTCTCATTCTGTTGCCCAGGTTCAGTGCAACCTCTGCCTCCCGGGTTCAAGTGATTCTCCTGCCTCAGCCTCCTGAGTAGCTGGGATTACAGGCACCCGCCATCATGCCTGGCTAATTTTTTTTTTGTATTTTTGTAGAGACGGGGTTTGACCATGTTGGCCAGGCTGGTCTCAAACTCCTGACCTCAGGTGAGGTGATCTGCCTGCCTCATCGGCCTCCCACAGTGCTAGGATTACAAGCATGAGCCACCGTGTCCGGCTGATTTTTTTTTTTTTTTTTTTTTTTTGAGATGGAGTTTCACTCTTGTCTCCCAGGCTGGAGTGCAATGGCGTGATCTTGGCTCACTGCAACCTCTGTCTCCTGGGCTCAAGCGATTCTCCTGCCTCAGCCTCCTGAGTAGCTGGGATTACAGGCGTATGCCACCATGCCCAGCTAATTTTTGTATTTTTAGTAGAGACGGGGTTTCTCCATGTTGGCCAGGCTGGTCTCGATCTCCTGACCTCAGGTAATTGTGCCTGGCCTCAACACTGATTCTGATTCAACATGTGTACCAAATGTATGCTGGGGCTGGGCACAGCGGCTCATGCCTATAATCCCAGCACTTCAGGAGGATCGCTTGATCCCAGGAGTTCAAGACCAGCTTGGGGGCCAGGTGTGGTGGATCACGCCTGTAATCCTAGCACTTTGGAAGGCTGAGGCTGGCAGATCACCTGAAGTCAGGAGTTCGAGACCAGCCTGGCCAACATGGTGAAACCCCATCTCTACTAAAAATACCAAAATTAGTCAGGAGTGGTGGCACATGCCTGTAATCCCAGCTACTCGGGAGGCTGCGGCAGGAACCTGGGAGGCACTTCAACCTGGGAGGTGGACGTTGCAGTGAGCCGAGATTGCACCACTGCACTCCAGCCTGGGCAACAAACCAAGACTCTATCTCAAAAAAAAAAAAACAAAAAACCCAGCCTGGGCAACATAATGAGACCCCATGTCTAAAACAAAAACAAAATGTCTGCTGGGATGCCTTGTACATTGCTTGATGGTTTCACAAATTGTCTCATTTCGTAGACATTGAACAGAATTGATGTGGGTTGTATTCACATTTTATGGAAGAGAACGCTGTGCCACTTCAGTTTTTCTCAGTTGTAAGCGTTTTAATATTAAAACAGTCCTGTAACTATTATAGATTAGAATGGGAAGTTTGCATGAATTGAAGCTATCACAGGAAACTTTAAAAAAATTATTTTTGAGACAGGGCCTCTCTCACCCAGGCTGGAGTGCAGTGGTACGATCACAGCTTACTTTGGCCTTGACCTCCTGGACCCAAGTGATCCTCCCACCTCAGCCTCCTGAGTAGCTGGGACTATAGGCATGTGCCACCATGCCCGGCTAGTTTTTGTATTTTTAGGAGAGACAGGGTTTTGCCATGTTGCCCAGGCTGGTCTCAGAACTCCTGGGCTCAAGTGATCCTCCTACTTCGGCCTCCCAAAGTGCTGGGATTATAGGCTTGAGCCACTGCACCTGGCCAAAGACAGTATTTTGGTTGTAGCCAGCTGCTTTGGGTTCAACTCCCAGATTTCTGGGAGTTTCCTCTCCCCTGACTTGAGTGAAGGGTACATATGTTCGGACTGTTTGAGAAGCACTGCTTCAGGTAGAATTTATAAACTAGGACGTGCCAAAATCCAGGTAATCATGCTTTCAACAACCTTGGCAGAGGAGAATTGGAATATTTTTGGCGTCCTCTGCATTAATAGCTTGGTATCGTAAGAGATTACTTTTCCAAATAAATAGCCACATCCTCTATGTATAAGAACAGTAATACAAATAAAAGCTAAACTTTTATTTTTGCCATGTGCCAGGCACTCTTGTGAGCCCTATGTGTTGACTCCTTTAATCCTCCAACAACCCCAGGAGGTAGTTTCTGTGTTTAATCCCCATGTTAGAGTGGGGGGCTATGTAGTAATGGCAGAGAAGGGGTGTGCTCTTATCGCTATTCAATACAGCCTCTCCTTGACCCATCTCTGGGCTAAATGCCTACTGTTCACTTTGCCTAGAAGGCTCTTCTCCACCTCACGTGCCTGGAAACTGCATCTCCCTACTTTTCTCTGAAAGCTCAGTTTGAATGCCACTTCCTCTGTGAAGCCTTCCCTTGCCCCAAATGGCCTGAGGGCTTGTCTCCTACATGGGCTCTCCTCTCAGCTTCTATCTCATTGTTCCTTATTTGCCTCATTCTCTGGTGGGTGAGCCCTTTAGGGGCACAGGTCGGGTCCTGTTTGATCTTTGTGTGTTTAGGACCTGGCATGGCACTCAGCATAGTAGGCCCCCTACTGAAGTTGTTAAAGGAGCGGGCAGACATTCAAACCTGCCCTTAGAGCAAACACCAAACACCTGCCCTGCCCACTTCTTTTTTTTTTTTTTTTTTTTGAGATGGAGTCTTGCCCTCTCACCCAGGCTGGAGTCCAATAGTATGATCTTGCTCACTGTAACCTCCGTGTCCTGGGTTCAAGTGATTCTCCTGCTTCAGCCTCCCTAGTAGCTGGGATTACAGGTGTGCACCACCACGCCCGTCTAGTTTTGCACTTTTAGTAGAGACGGGTTTCACCATGTTGACCAGGCTGATCTCAAACTCCTGACCTCATGATCTGCCTGCCTCAGCCTCCCAGTGCTGGGATTACAGGCATGAGCCACTGTGCCCAGCCTCGCCCACTTCTTTTTTTTTTTTTTTGAGACAGAGTTTTGCTCTTGTTGCCCAGGCTAGAGTGCAATGGCGCAATCTCAGCTCACCACAACCTCCACCTCCTGAGTTAAAGAGATTCTCCTGCCTCAGCCTCCCGAGTAGCTGGGATTACAGGCATCATGTGCCACCACGGCCGGCTAATTTTTTGTATTTTTAGTAGAGATGGGGTTTCTCCATGTTGGTCAGGCTGGTCTCAAACTCCCGAACTCAGGTGATCCACCCGCCTCAGCCTCCCAAAGTGCTGGGATTACAGGTGTGAGCCACCATGCCTGGCCGTCGCCCACTTCTTTTAACACACACTTCCCTTCCTTTCTTCACACACTTCGGATGTCATGAACCTATGATTCAAACTTAAATCCATCTGATCCCACAGGTTGAGCCATATCTTTGGTCTTTCCCCCAGAAAGTTGCTCACAGACAAATGGGAGAGCAAACAGGTCAATAGAATCAATGTTACAGTACGGATGATGGGAAGCAGGTCACAAACTCAGTTTCCAGAAGTTAAGACTCTCCAAATCTCCATTTCTGGTGAAGGGTTTAATGGGACAATGAGGGCGTGGCCCTGACTGGCCACAGTCCAGCTGACTGGCTTCTGCCGTGTGTGTATCTGATGGCAGGACAGAACGACCGTGCTTCTGCAGTTGTGTGTGGTGAGGCAGCACTGACCCCAGACCAGTACTTAGCAAGGATCAGTGGAAGCAAATTTCGCTCTGCCTGTGGATGCTGTTCTGCATGTCTGCACAAGGCTCGTTCCTGAGTGAAGATGGCTTAAGAAAGTGGTGGCAGCAGCTGTTTAGACCAGTGGTATGAGCAGCCCTCACATGTGTATTCCACAGATGGGATCTTTAACATTCCCTGGTCCTGTGCCTGCAGTACTTGGATATATATCTCTGCTCACCTTGAGGCTGGTCTTTTTTTTCTTTCTTTCTTTCTTTTTTTGTTTTTTTTGAGACGGAGTCTTGCCTTGTCGCCCAGGCTGGAGTGCAGTGGCGCAATCTCGGCTCACTGCAAGCTCCCGGGTTCACGCTATTCTCCTGCCTCAGCCTCTCGAGTAGCTGGGACTACAGGCTCCCGCCACCACGCCCGGCTAATTTTTTGTACTTTTAGTAGAGGCAGAGTTTCACCATGTTAACCAGGATGGTCTCGATCTCCTGACCTTGTGGTCCGCCCGCCTCAGCCTCCCTTTTTTTTTTTGCTTTTGAGACAGAGTCTTGCTTTGTTGCCCAGGCTGGAGTGCAGTGACACCATCTTGGCTCACTGCAACCTCTGTCTCCTGGGTTCAAGTGATTCTCCTGCCTCAGCCTCCCGAGTAGCTGGGACTACAGGTGCACGCCATCATGCCCAGTTAATTTTTATATTTTCAGTAGAGACGGGGTTTCACCATGTTGGCCAGGATGGTCTTGATCTCTTGACCTTGTGGTCTTCCTGCCTTGGCCTCTCAAAGTGCTGGGATTACAGGTGTGAGCCACTGTGCCTGGCCAATTTTTGATTTTTTTGTAGAGACGGGGTCTCCCTGTGTTGCCGAGGCTTAATAAACTTATTCTTTCAGAATACTTTTAGAAAAGTTATGAAGATAGTACAGAGTTTTCTCACAATCCCCCACACATAGTTTTCCCTGTTATTAACATCTTATGTTAGTATGTATTTTACATTAAAGTCCATCCTTTATTCAGATTTCCTTAGATTTTTACCTGATGTCCTTTTGCTGCTCCAGGATCCCATGTTACTATATTCATGGTCTCCTTAGGCTCCTCTTGGCTGTGCCAGTTTCTCAGACTTTTCTTGTTTCTGATGACCTTGACAGTTTTGAGGAGTGCTGGGCAAGCATCTAAAGAGGATCTCGGCCAGGCGTGGTGACTCACGCCTGTAATCCCAGCAATTTGGGAGGCCGAGGTGGGTGGATCACTTGAAGTCAGGAGTTCGAGACCAGCCTGGCCAACATGGTGAAGCCTTATCTCTATTAAAAATACAAAAATTAGCCAGGCATGGTGGTACCCACCTGTAATCTCAGCTACTCAGGAGGCTGAGGCACAAGAATTGCTTGAACCAGGAGGCGGAGGTTGCGGTGAGCCAACATCGTGTCACTGTGCTCCAGCCTGGGCTGGAGACAGAATGAGACTCCATCTCAAAAAAAATAATAAAGAGAATCTCTTCTCAACTGGGATTTGTCCAGTATTTTTCTCTTTTCGACAGAGTCTTGCTCTGTCACCCAGGCTGGAGTGCAGTGGTGCAATCTCGGCTCAAGCCATTCTCCTCAGCCTCCCAAGTAGCTGGGACTACAGAAATGCACCACCACGCCTGGCTAATTTTTGTAGAGACAAGGTTTCACCATGATGTCCAGGCTGGTCTCAAACTCCTGAGCTCAAGTGATCTGCTCACCTTGGCTTCCCAAAGTGGTGGGATTACATGCGTGAGCTACCACGCCTGGCTATGTCCAGTGTTTTTTTCATAATTAGACGGTGCCAAGTTTTGGGAAGGAGGACCAGAGAGGTAAAGTGCTGTTTTCATCACATCATGTCAAGGGTACATACAGTCCACAAGCCTTTCCATGACTGATGTCAACCATGATCACTTGGCTGAGGTGATGTGTGTGAGGCTTCTCTGTAAAGTTGTTCTCCCCTTCCCCTTTCCATGCTGCATGCACCCTTTGGAAGAAAGTCACTATGTGTAGCCCACACTTAAGGAACAGGGACTTATGTTCATGTTCCCCTTGTTGAGGGCGGAGTAGCTACATGAGTTACTAAATTATTTTTTCTTTTTTTTCTTGAGGTGGAGTCTCACTCTGTCGCCCAGGCTGGGGTGCAGTGGCGCAATCTCGGCTCACTGCAAGCTCCGCCTCCCGGGTTCACGCCATTCTCCTGCCTCAGCCTCCCGAGTAGCTGGGACTACAGGCGCGCACCACCACACTCGGCTAATTTTTTTGTATATTTTTTTAGTAGAGATGGGGTTTCTTTTTTTTTTTTTTTTTTTTTTGAGATGGAGTCTGTCTCTGTTGCCCAGGCTGAAGTGCAGTGGCACGATCTTGGCTTACTGCAAGCTCCGCCTCCCGGGTTCACGCCATTCTCCTGCCTCAGCCTCCTGCGTAGCTGGGACTACAGGCGCCCGCCACCATGCCTGGCTAATTTTTGTATTTTTAGTAGAGATGGGGTTTCACCTTGTTAGACAGGATGGTCTCGATCTCCTGACCTCGTGATCCGCCCGCCTCAGCCTCCCAAAGTGCTGGGATTTCAGGCATGAGCCACCACGCCCGCCCTGAGATGGGGTTTCACCGTGTTAGCCAGGATGGTCTCAAGTTCCTGACCTCGTGATCCACCTGTTTCGGCCTCCCAAAGTGCTGGGGTTCCAGGCGTGAGCCACTGCGCCCGGCTGAATTATTAAATTCTTCTATACGAGAGACTTGTCTGTTTTCCCTCATTTATTTTTATTTATTTATTTATTTTTTGGAGATGAGTTTTGCTCTTGTCGCTCAGGCTGGAGTGCAAAGGTGCGATCTTGGCTCGCTGCAACCTCCGCCTCCCGGGTTCAAGTGATTCTCCTGCCTCAGCCTCCCCAGCAGCTAGGATTACAGGCACATGCCACCACGCCCGGCTAATTTTTGTATTATTAGTAGGAACGGAGTTTCACCATGTTGGCCAGTTTGGTCTCGAGCTCCAGGCCTCAGGTGATCCACCTGCCTCAGCCTACCAAAGTGCTGGGATTACAGGCGTGAGCCACTGCGCCTGGCCTATTCTCCCCCGTTTATTTGTTCAATTATTTATATCAGTATGGACTCCAGGATATTTATTTTACACTTTGGTTTATAATCCAGCGATAAGGCCGGGCACAGTGGCTCATGTTTATATTCCCAGCACTTGGAGAAGCCAAGATGGGCGGATCACCTGAGGCCAAGAGTTTGAGACCAGCCTAGCCAACATGGTGAAACCCTATCTCTACTAAAAATACAAAAATTAGCTGGGTATGATGGTGCACGCTTGTAATCCTAGCTACTCTGGTGGCTGAGGCAGGAGAATCGTTTGAAGCAGGGAGGTGGAGGTTGCAGTGAGCGGAGATCCTGCCACTGCACCCCAGCCTGGGCAACAGAGTGAGACTTTGTCTCAAAAATAAATAAATAATCCAATGTTACTTTGTTTTATTGCCCAAAATGTTTCAGCTTTGCCCATTGGTTGCTCTTTTAGCCTCCTTTGACCTGCCCAGTCATTGTGAGGATTTTTGTTTTTGTTTTTTGGTTACTTCTTTACGTTTTGGCACTGCCGGATTTTTGGAGACAGACTCACTCTGTCCCCCAGGCTGGAGTGCAGCCGCAGGATCTCGGCTCACTGCAGCCTCTGCCTCCCAGATTCATGCAATTCTTGTGCCTCAACCTCCTGAGTAGCTGGGATTACAGGTGCACGCTACCATGCCTGGCTAATTTTTGTATTTTTAGTAGAGACGAGGTTTCCCCATGTTGGCCAGGCTGGTTTTGAACTCCTGACCTCAAGTGATCCACTTGCCTCAGCCTTCCAAAGTGCTGGGGTTACAGGCATGAGCCACCGCGCCCTGCCACAGGCTTACTTTGTGTATTTCGTGCCAGAGTCGTAGATTCAGCTGGCTCTCCAAGGCCACTGCCTTTTTAGCAAATGTTTTCTCTCAGGTATGTTGACATAGAGTGATGTGGATGCCTTGAGTTATTTCTTCTCTTGATGGTTAGTCATAGTTACTGAAGACTCTGGAGTTGGAAAAGGTAGAGGTGGACCTGGGAAATCTACCCCCTGAGAATCAACTGCAGTTCTGGGAGTTAATCCCAGTAGCTGGCTGTTCTTCTACTCACCCATTCATACTGCTCTTACCCCTGCCTGATGCTATGACTGATCCAAAAAATGGTCTGATTTGGTCTTTCCTTTGGAATTTACCTATGGAGTTGGGAAGATGAGGTATGTGTATATAATCGTTCTCTATTTCAGGTGCTAAGTTCTCCAGCTAAACCTTCCCAGACTCTGGGTCTTGTAAGAGATTCCACATGGTCCGGGCCAGTCAGTGTCTTTTGCTGCCCTTCCAAAATGGACTGCCCCCATGGGACGGTTTGTGGCTGTTGGCGGATTCAGGGTAGGCTGTCACTTTGTGCCATGATCCTGAATCATTGAATAGCTGAAATCCTTCCGTTGTACTGTCATCTCTCTGAAAGTGTGTAACTTGAGCCCTGCTGGAAACACTAACTTGGGATCTTAACAGTAGTTGGTTTACAAGCCTGTTGCCTTCTATTCATAGCTCCATGTATGTCCCCTTCAGGTGGCTGTCAGAGGCATCCCAGGCGTGGAGGAGGGTGTGGGTGGCCTCCCTAACCCTGGCTGCTCTCCTAGACATCAGATTGCTCTCTGAGCTGCTCAGACAGCATGGTGATTAATGACGCCAGTTTCCAAACCTCTAAGTATTTGCAGCCTGGTTTTTAAAAGGAACTCTGCTTTCTTTGTCAGCTGCTCTATTCCTGTCCCCTCCCCCTCTCCATAACTGAACTGCTTCTTCCCTTTCCTGAAAGAGGCTTTGAGATGGAAGGAAGGGTATTTGGGCTTTAAGATGCTTTGTGGGCTGGGCGCGGTGGCTCATGCCTGTAATCTCAGTACTTTGGGAGGCCAAAGCGGGGGGATTTCTTGAGCGCAGGAGTTTGTGATCAGCCTGGGCAACATGATGAAACCTCATCTCTACCAAAAAAAAACCAAGATGCTTTGTGTTAATGGGGCTTTTTTTTTTTTTTTTTTTAAGAGGTTACGGTTTGCATGGTTGGGGCCTTCACCCCATGCAGATTTATTGGATGGTGATGGTTTCTGCCCTCCATTTTTGTGGTTTTGGGAGCTAGTCTCCAGAGGATACAAGATTGGGGTTGTTGACAGGACACTGAGTATCTTCTAGGAAACTGGGGAAAGATGTCCTCTTCAGCATTCTCTCCAAATGAGAGGTGCTGAAGAATGGAGTCCCGGGAAACTGGAGGTAAGAGGAATGTGTGAATGTTGTCTGAAAGATGAAGTGAGGAGTCCGCCTCCTTCACAGGGAACTGAAGGCGCAGGGGCTCCCCTGCTGCAGAACATGTACTGAATGCTTCCCCATGCCAGGCCCTTTGCTGAGAGTCTCACATGCGTCATCTTCCTGGCAGTCCTGGAGACGCGGGTGGTACTGGTCTCTCCATTTTACATGTGAGGAAATGGGTTCAGTGACAACACCAGGCCACCCTAGTAAGTGGTGCCTCCAGAACTTGAACTGAAGTTCAAGTTGTCTGACTCCAGCACTTGTGCTCTTAAGCCCTGTGCAGTAGGGACGGAGGAAGTCCTCCCTGGGGAAGTGAGGCAGCTCCTCAGCTGCTCTGTGGCTCTGTTAGGGGACCCGAGCTGTCTGGCAGATGAATGCAGATTTAAGCCCTCAACTTCCCCTGTTCACTTGCCAAGTGTAAGCAGGTGGTACCTCTCACATCCGCGGTTCACCGTATCTGTGCTTACCTACTATGGGTCAGGCTTGCTGTTATGTGCTGTTAACACAAAGGAAACCCATTGTCCAGCCTTTGAGAATTTTGTAATGTGGTTGTTTTCATCTGCAACAGTGCCTTTAATTTCTCTTGCTTTCTCACTCACAACCCTCAGTCCCCCAAGTTCTGCAGCCACTTGCCACCTACACTAGTCTTATGAACATTTGGGGCCATGGAAGCAGAAGTGTGATTCACTCATTGAATCTTGTTTAGACCTATTCATTGCTTGATTTCTTCACTGGGCACCACTCTACAGTTTGTTCAGCAAAAATTAAGAAAGATGCCAGACATGGTGGCTCATGCCTGTAATTGCAGCACTTTGGGAGGCTGAAGCAGGTGGATCACTTGAGTCCAGGAGTCTGAAACCAGCCTGGGCAACATGGCAAAACCCCATCTCTACAAAAAACAGAAAAATTAGCTGGGCGTGGTGGCATGCACCTGTAGTCCTAGCTACTCGAGAGGCTGAGGTAGGAGGATTGCTTGAGCCCAGGAAGTCAAGGTAGCGGTAAGCTATGATTGCATCACTGCACTCCAACCTGGGCAGCAGAGCAAGACCCTGTCTCAAAGATGTATGTAGAAAAAGAGCTGGGTGCTGTGGCTCATGCCTGTAATCCCAGCACTTTGGGAGGCTGAGGCAGGTGGATCACCTGAGGTTAGGAGTTCGAGACCAGCCTGGCCAACATGGTGAAACCTCATCTCTACTAAAAATACAAAAATACAAGCCGGGTATGGTGGTGCACGCCTGGAATCCCAGCTACTCAGGAGGCTGAAGCACGAGAATCGCTTGAACCCAGGAGGTGGAGGTTGTAGTGAGCCCAGATTGTGCCACTGCACTCCAGCCTGGGCGACAGAGCAAGACTCCATCTCAGAAAAAAAAAATATATATATATATATATATGAATATATATATGAACATATATATGAATATATATATGAACATATATATGAACATATATATGAACATATATATGAACATATATATGAACATATATATGAACATATATATGAACATATATATGAATACATATACATATATGAATACATGTATGCATACGTATATGAATATGTATATGAATATGTGTATGAATATGTATATGAATATATATGAATATGTATATGAATATATATATGAATATATATGAATATATGTATATATATGAATATATGTATATATATGAATATATATGAATATATATATATGAATATATATGTATATATATGAATATATATATGAATGTGTATATATGAATATATATATATGAATATATTCATTCTAAAATATTGTTCTTTGGTGCCCAGGCTTCTGAGAATAGCCATCGTCCCTCAGGTCTCCCACTGAGAACTTTGACTTTTTTCTTGTTGGTTGCATAGCCTCTGACCACGGTGTGTGTGTGTCTGAACAGGAGGCATTTGGCTTGCTGGTTCTCTTCTCCCCCACTTTCCTCTCAAACATGACCTCTGCTCTCTGTTTAGGAGCTGAAGGCAAAACAAAGGGACAGTGATTTAAATTGGATTTCTTTTGTTTTCTGTTATTTGTAAGGGCGGGAAGGGTTTTGGAGAGGTGTCTGCTGGTGTGAGTGGCTGGATGAACAGGTGCTGCTTCTGATCCTGACTTTCAACAGAGGTTTTTGGAGTCTTTCTGGGCCTAGGGCAGCAGCAGAAGTGGCAGCTGTCCTGGCTGGTGCTTCTGACCCCTGCAGAGCCCCTTTTGAGACGGGGGGAAGACGGGCTCTGCATTGATGAGATTCCAGTGAGAAATGTCCTAGCTAAATAGTAACTGCCTGAGCAAATGAAATACAGGATAGTTGTGAGGATTGTGGATCAACAGGAATCCTGCATCTGTCTATCCTGACTGGCTTCCATTTGACTCATGCCCCATTCCAGGACAGTGGCAGGGTAGGCTGGGGCCAGAAGAACCTTTGCCTTGGATGGCACTCTTCCTAGCATCCCACCTGGCATTGGCAGGTGAAGAACTGACTGGTGGCATGTGAGCCACCATACAGCCATGTTGTCATCCCTACCAAGCCCTGTGGCTGGGACATGTGTGTGGTTCTGGGCTGCAGAAAGATTCCAAGTTGAGCTTTTGCTTAGGCTTGAGAGAGCAGCCCTAGACAGGAGTAGAGAATCTGGCACAGCCTGGATCACAAGGTCAGGAAATCGAGACCATCCTGGCTAACATGGTGAAACCCCATCTCTACTAAAAAATACAAAAAATTAGCTGGATGTGGTGGCACGCGTATGTAGTCCTAGCTACTCGGGAGGCTGAGGCAGAATTGCTTGAACCTGGGAGCTGGAGGTTGCAGTGAGCTGAGATCGCGCCACTGCACTCCAGCCTGGGTGACAGAGCGAGACTCCGTCTCAAAAAAAAAAATAAATAAATAAAAAGAATCTGCCACAACCTTGCTGACTGAGGTGTGCTGTTAGACACTGGGCCCTCTTAGGGAGAACAGTCTCTCAGGAATCTCAGCGTTAGGGCCTGGCCCCCCTGGTGCCTTTTGGAATCAGTAGGCTGGCCGAGAGCCTTGCCTGGTGCAGCTGCAGGCAGTGCCCTGTCTGTGGGCCTTCCGTGCTACCTGTCTCCTCTGTTGGCCAGCAGGGCCAATGACTGAGAGTTGTTGAGCTGCCCATGAAGCCTGGGGCCCTTCTGTGGACAGCACTGGCCGACCACACTGGCCAAGCTGTGCCAGCAGATCCATGGAGATGTTCTCCCACCCCAATAGTCTTCCCCGCTGTGGGTGCAGAAAGAGGGAGTGGATGCTGGAGGTTTCCATCCAGCCCTGACTGCTCCTCTCTGAGCCTCTCCAGAGAACCCATCTGTCATTGAGAGCTGGGAAGAAGCTCAGGGATCAGGGAAGGATTTCATGGTGTTCTGCTGGGGTAGAGTCCTGCAAAGCTAAGGGTCTGTCCCTCAGGGGTGTCTTCCACCTGAGTGAGCTTGGCATCTGTCCTGAGTGATACAAGACTTCCCACACAAGGGAAAGGGCTGCAGGAGCCAGCCGTGCTCTGTCCTGGCTGACTTCGGCAAAGTTCCAGGCTCAGTCTGCATAGTGTTTATTAAAGATCACTTGGTAATGCGTATCCAGGCTTTAAGCCTCTTGATGCCTCTGCACACTGGCCCCTTTTGCAGGTATTGGTGGAGTTGGTGTCTGCACTTGAGGCTCTGGTGGACCTCATCAGGGCCTGATTGTGGTGTGGAAGTCTAGGCACTAAGCCTCAGAAACCTTACTGAAAAAAGAATGAAATGAAAGAAATCCCAGTTAAGGAAGGTGGGGGTGCTTTCCCCGTGGTAGGGGACCCAGCTCACCTTGAGTGCCCCTCTGGGATGATTTACTTCCCTTTCCCCTGGAAAAAGGGTCATCTTCCTGTGGCTGTGGAAAGGCAGCACCTTCCTCCCTACTGCTGCCTCCCCCAAGTCTAGGTTTAAGAGCTGGACCTCCTGAAGATGGGAGGTGGAGCCCACCCTGTTCCAACACCCCCCATTGGGATTCGGCTAGATCTCACCCTGGGCTCTTAAGCTTCTGGCTTCCAGGGCCAGGGCCAAGCTTCCCCTGTTAGACTCAGGTAAGACACAGGCCCTGTATGAAGCAGTTCCATAGTCCTGGTCACACAGAGGACACCCTTCTCTTTGATTCCATCCCCCAACCCCTAAACCCCCCTTTCCTCTGCAGATATACTCTGGACTGGTTGGGGAGTGCAGAATATCATACTGTTATAACCTCTTTCTCCCCATCGAAAAGACATAAATGTCAGTTTCTCTTTATTATTGTGAAGCTTTAAACCACTTGAAAATCCTTTAGCCCACAGTTAAGCCCAAACAGTAAATATATCCTTAATACATATGCAGGAATCTTATTTTTTATGAGGAATCCCATTGTCTTGCACCTTATTTGTGTTTAACATTTGGGTATCTTTGTTCTCCTTTGGTCTTTTCCAATTCAGGTATCATCTTTTTGATTGTCTTTTTTTTTTTTTGAGACAGAG
The DNA here is from genome assembly GCF_028885625.2 of Pongo pygmaeus. NCBI lineage: Eukaryota > Metazoa > Chordata > Mammalia > Primates > Hominidae > Pongo > Pongo pygmaeus. The sequence continues at coordinate 75,242,599 of NC_072392.2, read as the reverse complement.
TCTCGCTCTGTCGCCAGGCTGGAGTACAGTGGCACGATCTCGGCTCACTGCAACATCCGCCTCCCGGGTTCAAGCGATTCTCCTGCCTCAGCCTCCCGAGTAGCTGGGACTACAGGTATGCACCACCACGCCCAGCTAATTTTTGTATTTTTAGTAGAGACGGGGTTTCACCATGTTGGCCGGGATGGTCTCGATCTCTTGACCTCATGATCCACCCGCCTCGGCCTCTCAAAGCGCTAGGATTATAGGCGTGAGCCACTGTGCCTGGCCCTTGATTGTCTTTAATATTATTTTCTTCATACTGAAGAGGCAGAAAATATTTTATATACAGAGGAGCTAGATTGCATTCATATCGTTTCCAAGCTTTAATTTTTCATGATTATATGCAAAATTCTATACCAGCAGCATTTTTTTACCTTTTTATTGACATGTGACTTATATAAAATAGTTTACAAATTGTAAATATAGCTCGATGGGTCTTTATATTATTATACACTCATGTATTTACCTCTCAAATCAAGTTATAAAACTCTTCCATCCAGCAGTGTGCTTTTTTTTTTCTTTTTTTTGAGACGGTGTCTCGCTCTGTTGTCCAGGCTGGAGTGCAATGGTGCGATCTTCGCTCACCACAACCTCTGCCTCCTGGGTTCAAGTGATTCTCCTGCCTCAGCCTCTCAAGTAGCTGGGATTACAGGTGCCAGCCACCACGCCCGGCTAATTTTTGTATTTTTAGTAGAGTCGGGGTTTCACCAGGTTGGACAGGCTGGTCTCCAACTCCTGACCTCAGGTGATCCACCCACCTCAGCCTCCCAAAGTGCTGGGATTACAGGCATGAGCCACCTCACCCGGCGGCAATGTGCTTTTTTCAGTTCGATAGAAACTCATTTTTCCCTAGCTAAAAGCTACATTTTTAAAAAGCATGCATAGAAGGTCGCAGTCCCTGTTATTTTTAGTAACAGAGGTTATGGTAATGAGATTGTTAATATTCTGGGGTTTTTCTTTCTGTCTCTAATAGGAGAGCCTTGCTTGAGTTATGAGTCTTGGGCAGGCTTGGGCTCTGCCACCAGCTGGCTGTGTGACCCTAGGCAGGTCACTTCCCCTCACCTTCATTTTTTTTCTTTAATTGTCAACAGTAGGATGGGGTCTTTAAGGCCCTTTTGGGCTCTGACTGCCAATTCTAGCCTCTAGGGTAATAAACCTGCCACTTGTTGAAAGCTGACCTTCAGCCTGATACTGTGCTGCATTGTTTCACTTGACCTGAACTACCGCATGCAATTAGTATTAAAGAATGCCAATTTTTAGATAAGGAACTAAAGCTGATAATGATCACTTGTGTGACTTGGCCAAGGTCACACGGCTAATAAACGGTGGAGTGGAGCTTGAACCAAAACCGGCTCAGCCTCCGAAGTCCTAACCTGCTACCCATGCTGGGGAAGGTGTGTGGGTACCTGTGTGGATCGTGGCTGGTGTTGCTTCAGATTCTTCTTTCCTCTGGGTCTGCAACCAGCTAGAAGCCTGGATAGTCCTGCTGTGAGTCTGTCCTCTGTTTCTGTGTGCTGGCAGTGGTTTTCCCCTTTGAGGAAGAGCTGTGTTCTTGAGCCTATGGATAAATCATCTCCCCAACTAATCGGAGCCTCGGAAGCATTTGCAAAACCTTGACTCCAGTTGGCTTTTAAATCAAATGTCTTCCACTTTAGCCTTGGAACCGAGTTACCTCCTCCTGTGTCTCTTGCTCCCTTTTCTTTAACAACTCCTTTCTGCTGTTGTTTTTTTGGTTTGGTTTGGTTTGGTTTTGCTGGACTCTTGTTTAAATATTCAGGAATGCCTTTTTCCGGGGTAAAATGTAGCTGAAGAGTCACTGGTCGGAAGCACCTCCAGGGGACCCTGGGCGGGGTCGCTTGGTTCTCAGGCCACCCGGCTAACCTTGAGTGAGCTAGTCTCTACACCCCGCCCGCCCTGGTCAACAGTCTGATTGGTTTTCCTAATCAGCTTGCTCTCCAGGCTGTGCCAGGACTCTCAGCTAGAGGAAGTCTCTAAAGCAAACAGGAAGCACAAGAGACACTCATCAGCTGGAATTGCTCACCCTTTTACCAGGAAGGACAAAACATATGAAGTGGGTGACTTCATGGATTAGAGGAGAGAAAGGTGAAACTTTCAAAGGGAGGTTAGGGGGAGGAATTGCAGCAGCATCTAGTGTCTTGGAGAAGGCTCCAGTTGCTGAGTGAAGCTGAAGACCCCTCCCACATTCATGGACTTACACGTGCACACTTACGAGTTGTGCACAGCACTGATCGGGGATGCCTTTCTGTCTCTTGGATTTCTCCTTCCTTCCTATATCAACCGTAGCTCTTGTGCTTTGATCAACTGCTTAAAATCACTGGGAACTTATTTTTAAAATACTGATTTCTGGACTCCACCTCTAGAGATACTAATTCAGTTGGTCAGGGTATTTTCTAAAGGCCCTGGGTGATTCTGGTGAAAAAGAGTTTGACTGGAGGCTGAAATAGAAGGATTGCTTGAGCCTGGGAGGTCAAGGCTGCAGTGAACCGTGATTGCACCACTGCTCTAGCCTGGGCAGCAGTGAGACTCTATCTCCAAAAAAAAAAAAAAAATTACAGGTGGCTCACACCTGTAATCCCAGCACTTTTGGAGGTTGAGGCAGGTGGATCACTTGAGGCCAGGAGTTTGATATCAGCCTGGCCAGCGTGGTAAAACCCCGCCGCTACAAAAAATACACAAAAATTTAGCCAGGTGTAATGACGTATACCTATAGTTCCAGCTACTCCTAGAAGCTGAGGCATTAGAATCGCTTGAGCCTGGGTGGCAGAGGTTGCAGTGAACAGAGATCGTGCCACTGCACTCCAGCCTGGGTGACAGAGTGAGATTCTGTCTCAAACAAACAAACCAAAACTTAAGAAAAAAGAAAAAGAATTTGAGACCCACTGACCTGTAGTGTCCAGAGCAGAGGGAACCCTGGAGCAGGGAAGAACAGTGTCCCATTTTTCTTTCTCTTTCTCTCCCATCCTTGGCCCAGAAGTGCCTGTGCACAGGGCTGGGGTGTTTAGGAGCTTAGATCCCTTCTGCCCTTTCATGTGCATTGTATTAATAGGAAAATAGTGTGACTCCAAGTCCTTATACATTCTCTCCCCTTTCCTGTGGAAAACATGAGATTGGGACTGGTGCTTGTTCTTAGTGGCCTCTGAACAAGCCAGGGTTCTGATTTGGATGGTGGGTCCATGGCAAGGAGAATCTTTCTCCCTGGATCTGAAGCTCCAGCACTGCCATCGTACTTGTGAAAAAAAGTCAACTTTTTTTTGAGACAGAGTCTCACTCTTTTGCCCCAAGCTGGAGTGCAATGGCGCGATCTCAGCTCACTGCAATCTCTGCTTCCTGGGTTCAGGCAATTCTTGTGCCTCAGCCTCCCAAGTAGCTGGGATTACAGGCATGTACCACCACGTTGGCTAATTTAAAAAAATCAACTTTGACTGTAACTTTAGCTCTTATGGAGAATTTGATTTTTATCTCAAAGAAGCCTTTGAAAACGATGTCAGTTTTGGTTATAATTCCATCACCTGACTGCACAAGTGGATAATTTTTGCCAGGGGTTCAAAAGGAAAGATTGCCAGTAAGACACACATCCCTGGGAGGCAGGACAGCTCAGTGAATGCATTCACCTTTACTACCTGCCATGTCTTCAGTTTCCCAGGCTTGGGAGGAGAGAGTATAATGCTTCCTGGGGCTCTCGGTCTGGCCTTCCCCTGGTTTAGACACCCTCATACCTCCATGCGCCCTTCCTAGCAAAATTGGCTTCCTTGGGCTTTATTGACTGCAAAGGTTGGACACCACTGCTCATTTGATCACCAAGCAGGGCCAGGAAAACCACGAGGCAACAGACCATAAAAAGTGCTGGGTGTGCCTGCTCAGGTATCTCTGGAAGGCAAGACTAGTGACCAGGCAGAATATGTCACCAGCTAGTTTATGCCAGGGAGAGTCTGTCTCAGTTCATTGGGATGGCCAGAGTCTGTTCACCAATAGTCTTGGAGAAAGTGTTACAAATAACCGTGTCAGTACTCTTAGCCACTGTTTACTCAACATGATGTGTGTGAGACAGCTGGCAAACACTGCCATTAACCCTGATGTGCCCCATATTAGTGATGAGAACACTGAGGCTCAGCTCAGGTGGCTTCTACAACGTGATTCAGAAGTGGCAGGAGACAGTCACATCTGTGGTGCCGAAAGCCAGTGCCTGTGCTCGCTCTCTCTCTGCCAGATGCTCTAGCCCTGGCTGTGCTTCAGTGGCACCTGCAGATGCTGGGCTCTGTGCCAAACCTTCATGGGAATCTCGAGGGGCTAGCTGCACAGATGACTTCAATGTACAGACACCGTTGAGAACCACTGCAGGAGAGTTATTTGTCTCCCCTTCTGGCTTGTTTTTAAAAATCACATTCTGTCCCTCTAACCCTGTGGTTTGGTAGGGACAAGACTTAGATCTGTTACCTGTATTTTTCTCCACCTGTAGGTGCTGGTTACTCCCCAGCCCGGTACCCTAAGCACCAGCTGCTTTGGTTTTTTTGGAATCAGAGACTTGGTTTTCTATTACCATCTCCCAGTCCATTCATACCTCCTCCTCCAGTGCCCCAGCCACAGACTGTTGCTCAGCCAAGACTCTGTGTCACGTGGATTCATGGTAATAACCAACTTGTAATTCCACTGTGGTTTTCCCTCTGTCACTGTTGCCCTGCCTGGCTCTGGGCAGCTCCTCCCACTGTTGAGGGCACTCAGAAACTGCAAGATTACTGTGACTGTTGCTAGAGCCAGCTAGAGCTAGACCTTCCTGGACCAGCAAAGTTGCTGCCACAAAAAAGAAAGTTTCATTCACCTAGCAGCCCTAAAGCAAACATAGGGCAGGCACTGCCTCCATTGTTCTTCCACAGCAGGGAGGATGGCATCGTGTCTGTGGTGGGTCTGGGGGGTTCTGTCACCTGTAGGCTGGGTGACCATGAGCAGGACATTTAATATATGAATGTTAAATTATCTATCTGAAAAATGGAGGTTGTCGTAAAGCTTGAAGGAGATAATGGTTGTGCAATTGGGAAGCTGAGGTGGGAGGGTTGCTTGAAGCCAGGAGTTGGAGACCAGCCTGGGCAACACAGTGAGACTCCATCTCTGCAAAAAAAAAAAAAAAGAAAAGAAAATTTTAATTAGCTGGGTGTGGTGGTGTATACCTGCTGGGAGGCTGAGGCAGTAGGATCTTGGAAGCTGCAGTGAGTTGTGATCACACCACTGCACTCCAGCCTGGGCAACACAGTGAGACCTTGTTTCTTTAAAAAAAAAAAATATTTCCAGTCAGCACTCTTTGAGTTCCTAGTATGCACATAGGCACTGTGAGGAAGACATCTCTAAGAAGCAGAAAGCCACAGACCTTGTCTCTTCATTGACTGGGGTGAAATGAGAAAGCATCTTAAACTATGAAATATTGAAATGGCATAACTTTGAAATATTTACATGGTATTTCTGGTTGCTGATTGAGACCCACCACCCCATACTTCCTTCCTTGTACTTTTGGGGAAGAGGTGGGCCCCATTTCAAACCTCTTTTCCTTTGGTTCTGTCCAGAAAGGAAACTGTTGTTTCTGGCTAGTGAATCATTCTTCCTGAAGCTCACTTTTTAAATGAGTTGCTGGGAGAACTTGGATGTGGAAAACGATTTGAGGTTGAACAAAACAAGCCCTTTGCTGTCAGCTTCTTGCATGAATGTGGACCATTTGCTTCCCACAGACACCTCCTGTTCATCCACATTGCTGTCCCTTGACCATGAGGGAATGTACTTCCCTTGCTCAGGGGCAGATCAGGGCTCTCCCTGGAATCTTAGACTCCATTATGCAAAGGGCAGCCTAATAAAAACCTTTTCTTTCCAACCCAGGTTCAAACGCTGAACAGTGTTCAGTACTTAATACTTACTCACAGGACCTGTTTGTAAAACATTCTGTATATATCCTGATGTCTGCTGACATCAGATGTATATGTCTGATGAAGACATCCACGTATGTCTTCTAGAGGCTTCTAGAGATAGGCTTCTCATGTGTCTGCAATTCTAAAACTTACCAAAAGCAAAAAGTTGAGCCTCTGAAGCTGTCACTAACCAAGTGATTCAGATGTCGGGACTGGAACACCAGCTGTTGGGGGTGCAGGACTTGGTCTCTGCCCTCCCACACCTCCTGCCTCTTCTTTCTCTCTCTCCATCGCCCCATCTCTGCCAGTAGAGAATGGAACTGAGGTCTCTATTGAAAAAGGGAAAGTTGGTAGCTGTGCTGACTGCGGCAGAGCTCTGACTTTGGTGTGTGTTTGTTTCGGTGTGTGTTTTGTTTTGGTGTCTGTTTTGGTTTATATTTCTGTGTGTGTTTTGGCATGTGTTTCTGTGTGTGTGTGTTTGTTTCAGTGTGTATTTGTTTTGGTGTGTGTGTGTTTCTGTGTGTGTTTTGTTTTTTAATGGGTGCGAGACTTTGGCCCATCAAAAATGAGAGAACTAGGGAAGAAGGCTCAGGATGAGAGAGTGAAACATTGCTTTGATTCTGGTGCACAGAGGCACACAATCCAGCCCTAGACTGAAAGTCGGTCAGTCCTTCTGAAGGTGGCAGGAGAAAAATGGCTATGTTAATAACAACTTGTGCTGGCCAGGCCCTAGTCCCTGAATGCCCACGAGGTTGGCCAAGCACCTTCTCTGAGGAGCTTTCTACCAGGACCTCCTGGGCCCCTGTCTGTCTCACCACTGTGGTCCTGGCTACCAGACTGGAACTTCATTGTTGGTCTAAATCCTAGTGTCTTCCTGAGCTTTTTTTTTTTTTTTTTTTTTTAATTTTGCCCCAAAAGCCTGTTGACTTAACTGTCACCAGGCTGTCACACATTCATTCATCGCCTGTGTGTGTTTATTTGTAGGTGAATGTACGTATTTGGGATCCAGAAGTCAATGTGTTTGCTCAGAACCATGAGCCTGAAGTTGGGAGACCACTCTCCTCTTTACGGCTCAGATGGTGGTAGAGCCAGTAGACGTCTAGTGTAGCCCAGTGAGGCCTCCTGACCTCTAGTGGGGAGGGCAGGGAGGTGAGGTGAGGGAAAGCAGTCAGCTAGGTCTTCAGCGAGGCCAGAGGGGAAGATCTGTAATTTAAGAAGGACACAGCGGGTGACGGCCTCTGAACTAACCCAGTACTTCTCATTTCTCCCTTACAGTTGGAGGTCCCCCTCCCCACTAAGTGCCTCTTTGCATAGCACCAGTCCCCACCCACACGCTCTCTGGACCACTACAGCTGGACGGGCAATGGCGGGTCGGGGAGGCGCAGCACGACCCAATGGACCAGCTGCTGGGAACAAGATCTGTCAATTTAAGCTGGTTCTGCTAGGGGAGTCTGCGGTAGGCAAATCCAGCCTCGTCCTCCGCTTTGTCAAGGGACAGTTTCACGAGTACCAGGAGAGCACAATCGGAGGTGAGTGGGCATGAGGGGGTCGGGGAGGGGCCTGAAGGTTGCCAAAGAAATGCTTTGACCTTGAGGAGATGGGAAGCTGCCTGTCTGCATCAGAGACTACATGCATCTGTGGTGGCAGCCCCACTTCCTCACCTGGGCCCTGGAATCGAGCCCAGCAAGTGGTCTCCATGCCAGAGTCCCCTCAAGCATTGTTAGGAAGCATTCGCTGGGAGTGGAAAGCTAGCTTCCCATCCTGTTTCTGCCCCTTCTTGATCTGTGTGGCCTTGGCTGAGGCCCTTTCACTGCCCTGGCCTCATGGAGGGAGAGGCTGACTCTGGATCTTTGAGGCCCCTTCTTACTATAACGGCTGGTCCATGTGCCCTGGCCTTTCCCACTTCCAGAAGAAGGAACAGCCTGGTGAGTCGGAGCTGGGTGATAGGTGGGCGTTTCTGAAGCTGACTTTACCCTTTCTGGAGCTCACAGCCTGTTGTTGATTCTCCAGTGGTCAGCATTTAGGATGTGAGTGAGGGTCTGGCCTCGGCCTCTTGCCTCCGTGGCTAACACACACATCAAGAGGCAGGGGCCAACGCTGGCCTTGGCCTTGAGTCATCCTTTCTCTACTCTCTTGGTTGGTAGGAGGTTTCCAGGCAGCTGGAAACAAAATGGGCCGTGTCAGCAGTCTCCCTGCTGCCTCCTCAGCATTTGGGTCAGGAGCTGGAGAGGGGAAGTGAGGCAGTGCCCCAGGTCCCTCAGTGAGCTGGGGGAAGGCAGACCAGGAAAGCAGCCTTCTACACATGGCTGTCCCGGGTTCTCTGCTGGGTCCAGGGGCAAAGGGCCTTTTGCTGTCTGTCCCAGCTCTGGACTTCTCCTTTGAAGCATGTGTACAGGCACCCTGCATTCCCCTGTCTAAGGAGTCACCTCTTAGTGACTGAAGGTCGGGTCACAGGGTGGCCATACAGGAACGGGTCTGGGTCAGAGCTAGGGGTGGTGGCTAGCTGGAGTGCCTGGAGGTGGTAGGGGTGGTTGGGAAGCCGGCCATCCAGCCTCAGCCTGGTGGTGGAACAGTGTGTACTTCCCCAGCATAGCTAAGTGTGTGAGAATGTCCTCAGGAAACCCAAGGTCAGTGACACCCCTGGCTGGAGCAAACAGGGGTGGAGAGGTCCCCAGCTGGTCTGTTCTCTGAGTGGCGGAAGAGGAGGTCTGAGGGCTCTCACCCTTCTGTGCTCGGAGTAGGCTTCCCCTAGGCTTTCCCTCTCCTGTCCCTGCTGCGTTCCTCTTCAGAGAGTGGTCCCGAGACGGCTCAGTGCATGCAGGCGTCCCTTCTCCTGCCCTTGCCTGGGCTGGGTCTGCAAAGCCTGTGCAGACCCCATCCCCCAGACACATACATAAAAATCCAAACTCCACCCCCCACTCAGGCCTGCTTTGGCTCCTGGGTTGAGGGTTCTCTGTGCCCATCTCAGTGGTGGGCTTCTGAGTGCCAGAGCCTAGAAGCAACAGTGGGATTGTGTGGGGTGGCTTCCAACTCGCTCTTGCCCATGGACGCTCCTTCTCTCTTACAGCGGCCTTCCTCACACAGACTGTCTGCCTGGATGACACAACAGTCAAGTTTGAGATCTGGGACACAGCTGGACAGGAGCGGTATCACAGTCTGGCTCCCATGTACTATCGGGGGGCCCAGGCTGCCATCGTGGTCTATGACATCACCAACACAGTAAAGATTTCCCCTTTGCTGCCCTTCATCTTCTCAAAGCCCCAGGGATTGGGTTATCAGAGCCCTGATTTCAGGCCGCTTAACCCTCTGTTCGTGGGTGGGGGGTGGGCAGATTTCCTGTTTGGGGACATTGCATCGGAATCTTTAGGTGGCAATGTCTTAGATAATTTGGCTGTGCCAGCTTGAGAGTCTCTAATGGGTGGCCCTGGGCAGAATGCCTTCTCTGTCCCTTCGACATTCTGTCCCTGTCTCCTCAGGATACATTTGCACGGGCCAAGAACTGGGTGAAGGAGCTACAGAGGCAGGCCAGCCCCAACATCGTCATTGCACTCGCGGGTAACAAGGCAGACCTGGCCAGCAAGAGAGCCGTGGAATTCCAGGTGGGGAGATGACAGACTTGGGGGAAGGAGTGGAGTAAGCAGCTCCCCCCGGCCTCGCCTGGGTTGCTCAGCGGCTTTGGGAAGGGCCATGCTAGGAAACAACAGGGAAGCTTCCATCTGCTGTCCTCTCGTGCCTCAGGCATGGGCCTAACATGGCTCCTGTCTGTAATCCCAGTACCTTGGGAGGCTGGAGTGGGAGGATCACTTGAGGCCAGGAGTTCGAGACCAGCCTAGGCAACACAGTAAGACTCTGTCTCTACAAAAGATTTAAAAATTAGCTGGACTTGGTGGCACGCACCTGTAGTCTCAGCTGTTCAGGAGGCCGAGGCAGGAGGATTGCTTGAGCCCAGGAGTTTAAGACTGCCGTGATTGTGCCACTGCACTCCAGCCTGAGCAAGAGTGAGGCTCCATCTGTTTAAAAAAAAAAAAAAAAAAACAGCCAGGTGCGGTGGCACACACCTGTAATCCCAATACTCTGCAGGCTGAGGTGGGAGATCACTTGAGCTTAGGAGTTCGAGACCAGCATGGGCAATGTGGCAAAACCCCATGTCTACAAAAATACAAAAGTTAGCTGGGCATGGTGGTGTGCTACTCAGGAGGCTGAGGTGGGGAGGATCATTAGAGGCCAGGAGATTGAGGCTTCAGTGAGCAGTGATCGTGCCACTGCACTCCAGCCTGGGCAACACAGTGAGATCCTGTCTCAAAAAAAAAAAAAAAAAAAGAATAAAAAAAGCATGGGCCTAAAAGGAATTGCCTGTCACGTGTCTCTTCCTGGTTCTCTTTCTTTGGCGGTAGAGGTATGTGTATATATGGATCACTAGCCTTCTGCTTATCTTTTCTTGTAAGTTGACTTTTTAATTCAACTTATTGAAAAAGAAATACTTAAGTCTCTGCTAACCCTAGAAACTCAACTTCTCTTCTTCTAATTTCCCCAGTTTCTTGTCCTTCCAGAAATATGCACGTGTTTTTTAATCCCTTTCTTTACATTGATGGCAGTGTGCTATACATACTGTATATGATAATTTTTTACCAATCCCTAATAATAGCAAAAGACTGAAAACAGTGCTGCAGTAGACATCCACGTACTTTTGTGCTTTTGTGCAAACATGTAAGTGTATTTGTAGGTTAACTTTCTAGAAATATTTCCTAGCCTAGTGATTTTGAAGAGCAAGAAGGCAGGGTGGACCTAGGGAAACCCGGGTAAGACATCTGCCAGTGATTGTGAGCTGAAAGGTGCTATACATGAGCGGGGAAACCCAGATCAGGGCAGCCTTAGGCCTGAAAAACCCCTGTGTGTGTCCAGCTGATCTCTATTATGATAAGGCGCTCGAACAAGGAAGGTTTGTATCCTGGGCCCTGGCCCCTGCCAACATTTCCCTCTCACCTTCTCTCACCTCCATCCAAACCAGGAAGCACAAGCCTATGCAGACGACAACAGTTTGCTGTTCATGGAGACATCAGCAAAGACTGCAATGAACGTGAATGAAATCTTCATGGCAATAGGTCAGTTGCTTCTCCTCCCCTCCTCTCCGCCACAGCAAGGGCATATCACCTGTCTGCTGGTCTAGAGTGGGCCTGCGGGGTCCCTTCACCACTTTTTTTTTTTTTTTTTGAGATGGAGTCTCGCTCTGTCACCCAGGCTGGAGTTCAGTGGCGCAATCTCGACTCACTGCAAGCTCCACCCCCCGGGTTCACGCCATTCTCCTGCCTCAGCCTCTCAAGCAGCTGGGACTACAGGCGCCCACCACCACGCCCAGCTAATTTTTTGTATTTTTAGTAGAGACGGGGTTTCACAGTGTTAGCCAGGATGGTCTCGATCTCCTGACCTCATGATCCACCCGCCTCGGCCTCCCAAAGTGCTGGGATTACGAGTGTGAGCCACTGCGTCCAGCCCCCTTCACCAGTTTTAACCTTCTGATAAAATTGTTTTCATCGTCACCTGACTCCCAGATGTAGATGTTGGTTGGTCACCCGAGAAATTCCTGAAGCCTGGGCCAGAGTTTCAACATTTCACTCTCTGAGCCTGTAGCCTGCCACCCATTTCAGAGCCTGCCATCACTACCCCTACCCACTGCCTAGGAGTTTTTAGCTCATTTGGCTCTGGAATCTTCCTTCCTGGGTTGCAGATCCTGGCTCTACCACTCATTAGCTCTGTAGTCTTGGGCAAGTTATTTAACCTTTCTTTGCTGCAGTTTCCTGAAAACAATCAGAATGCACCTGACACATAGAAACCCTCAATATGTGAGTTATCACTGATTGGGTATAAAGGCCAGAATCTGCTCCAGTGGAACTGGGAGAGTTATTGGGGTACCCCCAACAAATGCACTTTTCCCCCTCCCAAACAGCTAAGAAGCTTCCCAAGAACGAGCCCCAGAATGCAACTGGTGCTCCAGGCCGAAACCGAGGTGTGGACCTCCAGGAGAACAACCCAGCCAGCCGGAGCCAGTGCTGCAGCAACTGAGCCCCCCTTGCCTGCCCGCTGCCCCCGCCTCCTCCGCCTGAATGACCCGACTGGAATCCACTCTAACCAATCGCACTTAACGACTCGGGCCACCACTAGGGGGGCAGGGGGAGGGGTCCACCATGATTTCTCCATATAATTTTGATCATAGGCCGGAGTGAGTTATTCCACCTGCACCTTTCTGTACAAATACTAATTCAATTTTAAGTCTTAAGTCACTTTTTTAATATATATGATCTTCTGCTCTTCCCACTTCCTCCCCTTTCTACTGCTCTCCCATTTTCCCTTGCTGGGAGTAGCCACATGCTCTTGTCCCCACACCCTTGTATATGGGGACAGTGGGGTCAGTGCAGCTACCCTTTCTTTCCCTCCTGCGGAACAGCGGACCCAGCAAGAGCATCCACATCCTCACCTTGTTCGGAGTGGTCTTGGGTTTGGGCAGTGGGGCAGACCTTGGGAAGGGGCTTAGGAAGGGAGAGGCAGCTCTTCCTTCAGCTGGCTCTCATCAGGCTGCAGCCCCCTCCCCGCCCCCACCTCCCTGCTGGGAAACCACAGCATTATCACAGCATTATTGTGACAGCCACGAACCCATTGCCCACAACCCCTCCACCCTCGGTCACCCCGACCTCTGGCTCTGAGCCCTGTTCTGACCAAATCATGATGATGAGTATTTGGGGGTGGGTGGGTAAGGGGGGGAGTGGGAGGGGACGGAACCGACTTTTTCTGTATTTTGTATTGTATGTTTTCTTCAACATGTAACCAATCAGTATCTTGTCAATATAGTCAGCCGATCGATCGACCTCACAATTGTCTTCCTTGTCTTTCTCTGGCAGTTTATCAGACAGTGCCCTCTATAGTTGAAGTTGATTTAAAATGAACCACTGAATCTTGTTAAACAAAATCTTCCCTTCTAATATGAGGGGATGCTGGTGGTCATGGTAACCAAGAGAAAGAGGCTCTTACTGTTAGCAGCTCAGATGAGGTAGCTGACCTGGGCTGACCAAGTTTGAAGTTTCAGGGCCCATGTTCACTTCTCCACCTCCCTTCCCCTCCCCCACCTACCGGATCATACTGGGGTGACATGCAGTGTGTATTTGATGATCATTAGTCTCTGAAACACCAGAAACAACCTCTTTGGGTTTTTTTGGTTGGTCTTTACCAGTGAGAGGGTCTGGATCCTCTCTCTCTTCCTGAAGAGGAAGGAATCCCAACAGCCCCTGGAACACTGAACTGGTCTTAAGGCCAAGACTGCAGCCACTGGCTTTCCTCACCACCTCTGTCCACATCACCCCTCTACACCACATCCAAGTTGCCCCAATCCAGCTCTCTACTGGTTCTGGAATCAGGTCTGGGCACTCAGCTCTCTGCTGCTACTTGTTGGAGCTGCTGCTCAGCTAAAGCCATACTCTCCTCCAATTTCTCCCAGGGCCACAGAGGCCTGATTCCCTTTTCTTTTTTTTTTTTTTTTTTTTTTGAGACGGAGTCTCTGTTACCTAGGCTGGAGTGCAGTGGTGCGATCTCAACTCACTGCAGCCTTCACCTCCTGGGTTCAAGCGATTCTTCTGCCTTAGCCTCCCAAGTAGCTGGGATTACAGGCACCCGCCACCACGCCCTGCTAATTTTTGTATTTTTAGTAGAGACAGGGTTTCACCATGTTGGCCAGGCTTGTCTCGAACTCCTGGCCTCAAGTGATCCACCCGCCTTGGCCTCCCAAAGTGCTGGGATTACAGGCGTTAGTCACTGCGCCCAGCATTTTTTTTTTTTTTTTTTTTGAGATAGAGTCTCACTCTGTGGCCCAGGCTGGAGTGCAGTGGCAGGATCTTGGCTCACTGCAACCTCCCTCCACCTCCCAGGTTCGAACGATTCTCTTGCTCAGCCTCCCGAGCAGCTGGGATTACAGGCGCACACCACCACGCCTAATTTTTGTGTTTTTAGTAGAGATGGGGTTTCACCATGTTGGCCAGGCTGGTCTCGAACTCCTGGCCTCAAGTGATCTGCCCGCAGAGGCCTGATTCTTGGTGGACCACCACCTTGAGGGTGCCTTTCCTGCCTCCTGTGCCGCCAGTCCCTCTACCTCTGATTCGCATCCCCAGAAAAGGCAACGGACACCAAGGCTGCTGCACATCGTGTCGTTTGTTTACCGGGTCAGGTTGGAAGCCTTAGAGCCGAGACTCCTGAGTCTCGGGGATGGTCCTGTTTGGGCTTCAGGGAGCCAGCGCCACACACTGGCCTCTGACCCACAGCTGCCTGGAGGGGGTCAGGCAGCAGGTCATGGCGGTAGGATTCAGGTTGGACAGGAGCATTTTCCGGTGCACCTTCTGTGACATGCGGTAACTGACCCTTTCCCGGTCCCTGACGTCCAGTTGCTGCTGTCCGGTCACCATCAGCCATTAGCCATCCACCTGCACCACCAGTTCCTCCGGGGCGAAGCCGTGGGCATCCATCTTCATTTGGAAACCGTCTCTGGCATGGTCATTGTCCTCCTGAGCTGCCGGACTGTCCCTGAGCAGCCGCACCGGCATTGTGGCCACCTGGTTCCGTTCAGCAAGGCCCACGCTGGGACACCGCGATGCCACCCGGCTCTCGTTGGAGAAGGTGTTACCGACCCTCTGCATCCGAGTCAGCAACTAACTGCTGTCAAAGGGCGCGAGGCTCCGAGCGCAGAGCTAGGCGCACGGACGCCCGGAGAGGAGGGACCTCGCGCGGCCTAGCCTAGCTCAGCTCCGCTCACTCGGTTCCCTTCGCTTCCGCAAACGCAGGCGGAGTTCGGGATCAGCCACGCCCATCTTACCTCCAAGAGCCAGACTGTCAGCGCCCTGGCGCGCCCGCAGCTGCTCTCATCCCAGACTCGGACCCTTTCTCCGCCCTTCCCCACATTCGTTAGTGGACCCGCGGAGGCCGCAGCTGTGAAGGAACTGGATCCACGACCAGGCCAGACCCGAGGGAGCCGGACCCTGGGGCAGCCAACAGCAGATTGATCCCCCAGCTGGAAGGGGGCTGTCTTGCCTTCTAAGGACCAGGCCTGGGGCAAGGATTGTTCCCAGACAGAGCCAGGGGAGGGCGGCCTTCCTGGGTCATCCACCCCACCTCTCCCTGACCACCCGCAACCCCACGCGGACACACGACACGAGGAGGTGGACTGGTTTCTCCGGCTGCATTAATCTCCCCCGGGGCCTCCTGTGCTGCAGGCTGTGGTCTGGGCTCTGGGGCCACAAAGATGAAGACGCAGTTGGGGCTTCAGGAGAGTGGCTCCCAGTGCACAGAGAAAGACCTCACCCTCCTCTGCCTCACCCTCCACGTCAGTAGCCTTCTTGATGACCATCATAACCACAGCTATGCCTCTGGTGCTGTTATTTGATTATTATTATTTTTTTTAAGAGGGTATCATTATGTTGCCCAGGTTAATCTCGAACTCCTGGGCTCAAGCAATCCTCCCATCTTGGCCTCCCAAAGTGCTGGGATTACAGGCGTGAGCCACCTCGCCCGGCTTATAAACTTTACTTTTTATTTTTTTGTAGAGATGGGGGTCTCCCTATGTTGCCCAGCCTGGTCTCGAACTCCTGCAGGGCTCAAGCGATCCTCCCGCGTGAGCCAGCCACCGGCCTGATAAACTCCTTTTTGTTGAGTGATACTATTAAATACATACATACTGAAAAGCGCACAAAAAGGTGCAGGTGAATGTCAGGAGGAGAACACACCCAAGTCACCACCACACTATTGCAGAACTGTTGCTACGTTTCATCTCTACCGCAGCTGCAATTCCGTGTCCGGAGCCGCGTGGGGCAGGGCCTGTGCGGGAGTTGGGGGAGGGGGTTTAGTGGGAGAGAGGCGCGGGAAAGAGGCAGACCCCACGATTCTCCCCAAGACTCCTTGTCCCCAAGAGGACAGCCATCGTGACTCTCCCGGACTCCATTAAAAGAGATTACAAGTGAAGAGGGGTCAATGTGGGGCCTTCACTCAGGCCTCACTTGGCTGTCAGGGGCCAAGAGACAGGACAGAAAAGTCTGGAAGCTAGAGGCAGTGTGGTGAAGGCGCGGGAAGACTACAACTCCCGTCATGCGCCGCGCAGCAACGCCTGCGCACTGAGCGCCGGTTGCCCATGCGGCCCTAGGGCTGGGAGCGCGGCGCCGCTCTCCGCTGCGGGGGAGGCCATGGCGGAACCTTCCCAGGCCCCGACCCCGGCCCCGGCTGCGCAGCCCCGGCCCCTTCAGTCCCCAGCCCCTGCCCCAACTCCGACTCCTGCACCCAGCCCGGCTTCAGCCCCGACTCCGACTCCCACTCCGGCACCAGCCCCTGCCCCAGCTGCAGCCCCAGCCAGCAGCACAGGAACTGGGGGGCCCGGGGTAGGAAGTGGGGGGGCCGGGAGCGGGGGGGATCCTGCTCGACCTGGCCTGAGCCAGCAGCAGCGCGCCAGTCAGAGGAAGGCGCAAGTCCGGGGGCTGCCGCGCGCCAAGAAGCTTGAGAAGCTAGGGGTCTTCTCGGCTTGCAAGGTGGGGGCGGGGCCTGGGGTGAAGGGGCGGGGCTTGGGGCATCCCAGGGCTCGGGTGGGAATGGGGTCAAAGCTCTGGCTGCGGAGCGGCTCTTGCCCCAGAGGTATAGGTCATTGACTGATCCTTCCGCCTCCAGGCCAATGAAACCTGTAAATGTAATGGCTGGAAAAACCCCAAGCCCCCCACTGCACCCCGCATGGATCTGCAGCAGCCAGCTGCCAACCTGAGTGAGCTGTGCCGCAGTTGTGAGCACCCCTTGGGTAAGGCAGTCAGTGCCCTTGGAGCTGGGGGCAGGTGCTGGGTCCTGCTTGGACAGGGTGACAAGTGCTACAAAGCTTCATCTCTGAAAAAATCAAAGATGCCTCGAAGGAGGGATTGGGTTGGGGGGTGTGTATGCACCAAGGGAGGAGAAAGGAAATCTCTCAGCCCAGAACAGGCACAGGCAACCCAACGGTTGATATCGGAGCAGTCAGTCTCACTGTTGGTCACACTGGTTGGAGGGACAGAGTGTGTATCTTGCTTGGCTGTGAAGAGGGTCAAGAAGCCTTGATTTCTTCTATCAATTTTTCCTAACTCTGCCATCTGTCTTGCAGCTGACCACGTATCCCACTTGGAGAATGTGTCAGAGGATGAGATAAACCGACTGCTGGGGATGGTGGTGGATGTGGAGAATCTCTTCATGTCTGTTCACAAGGAAGAGGACACAGACACCAAGCAGGTCTATTTCTACCTCTTCAAGGTGAGCTTCCACTAAAGGAGGGTGTGAGTGAAGGAGGTGGGGCCTTGAGGGGTTGTCTGCAGCTCTGCCCCGCTCCCCTCTATGCCCCCTTCCTCTTCTCTCCAGCTACTGCGGAAATGCATCCTGCAGATGACCCGGCCCGTGGTGGAGGGGTCCCTGGGCAGCCCTCCATTTGAGAAACCTAATATTGAGCAGGTGAGATAAGGGAATTGGAGATAGCAGATAGGAGAATTGGGGACAGCTTGGAGGAGTGGGGAGCCTGTGTTCTCCATCCTCCTCAAGCTGAGAACAAGGGGGAGGTTCAGAGAAGGGAGGGTGTTCTGTGCTAACCTCAGGGTGGGCATGGCGGTAGGGAGGGGGCAGAGCTTTTCTATAGAGAGCACCCAAGAGAGAGGAGAAGGAGAACCTTGTCCCTGGCCTCAGGGAGCATCTTCCTTTGTCTAAGAAGGCCCTGCGGGCTGCTCACACCTCATTCCTGGTTTTATTCCCCACCCACCCCTTCTCAGGGTGTGCTGAACTTTGTGCAGTACAAGTTTAGTCACCTGGCTCCCCGGGAGCGGCAGACGATGTTCGAGCTCTCAAAGATGTTCTTGCTCTGCCTTAACTACTGGAAGCTTGAGACACCTGCCCAGTTTCGGCAGAGGTCTCAGGCTGAGGACGTGGCTACCTACAAGGTCAATTACACCAGGTAGGCCCAGCCAGGGGCAGCTTCGGGGAAGGCTTGCAGGCCCAGCCTGGGTTCAGTGGTTTCCGCCCTCACTTGTCTCCCCCTCGACCCCCTACTCCAGATGGCTCTGTTACTGCCACGTGCCCCAGAGCTGTGATAGCCTCCCCCGCTACGAAACCACTCACGTCTTTGGGCGAAGCCTTCTCCGGTCCATTTTCACTGTTACCCGCCGGCAGCTGCTGGAAAAGTTCCGAGTGGAGAAGGACAAATTGGTGCCTGAGAAGAGGACCCTCATCCTCACTCACTTCCCCAAGTAAGGCTCCTTCTGGCCTATCAGGATTTGGCCCCAAGTTCACATCCTCCCTGTTGTCCCCTTTTTTCCAGGAAGGCTTCCTGGATTGGTCCCTCCTCTCCCTCCATGGGCCTTCTGGGATCTGGGCGTCTACCTGGCAGACTTGCCCATGGCCCAGAAGCAACTTGCTAGTACTAGTCTGGGGATGGCAGGTACATAGCCCAAGCTAACGCTGCCCCCACCCCACCCTACGCCCCAGTAGACGTTACTAATTGTTTCCCATGGGGGCCTGGACACAGCCTCAGACTCCTTCCCTGCACAGCTCTCCAAGAAACCAGAGCTTATGCTTGAAGTGAAACCAATTTCTACTCCTGTTCTGGTCTTTTCTGTACCATTTTCTTCTGTTTGGCCACACCTTTTAAAATCTGGGTCATAACTCCCCTGTTCAAAAAACCCTCACTGACTAATCCTGGCTCTAGTGCCCCCTGCCATCAGGTGGGAACAAGAGATGGCAAGGTGGGGTGGAGTCTGAGCCCATTTTGATACTGAGGGCAGTGAGGGGACTCAGGGTGACAAGGTGCCCTGCCTGGCCACACAGCACAGGATGACATCAGCTCAGACCTGTCTCCCTGTGCCACACAGCATGGTGAAGCTGAGCCTCTTTGATCTCTGTCCTGGATGTGTCCTGTCCTCTTACCTTCAATTGGAGGCTCCCAGAAGACAGAGGCTGTCCCCTCTTTCAGGTCCCCAGTTCCCTAAGAGCAGGGTCTGTCTCTGACCAGCCTCCAGTCCCTCTGCTGCCTGGCCCAGGCTGCACCCTGGAGAACAGAGTTGTGGGACAGACTGTGTCCTCCCTACAGATTCCTGTCCATGCTGGAGGAGGAGATCTATGGGGCAAACTCTCCAATCTGGGAGTCAGGCTTCACCATGCCACCCTCAGAGGGGACACAGCTGGTGCCCCGGCCAGGTATGTGCCATGGTACGCTCTGTAGGGTGTCTGGCCTGCCTGGCTGAGTTAAGCCTCCTGGGTGGAAGAGAGCTCAGCTGGGCTGGAGGCCCTGGATCCCACTGAGGGACCTGCCACCGGCTTCAGCCCCCCGTCCCTGACTTCTCTCTCTCTCTCCTCAGCTTCAGTCAGTGCAGCGGTTGTTCCCAGCACCCCCATCTTCAGCCCCAGCATGGGTGGGGGCAGCAACAGCTCCCTGAGTCTGGATTCTGCAGGGGCCGAGCCTATGCCAGGTGGATACTTGACCCCTGACCTCTGACCCTCATTCACTCCTTCCCAAACCTTTTTTACTGATCCTAAGCAACCTTGCCTGCCTCCCCAATAGGCGAGAAGAGGAAGCTCCCAGAGAACCTGACCCTGGAGGATGCCAAGCGGCTCCGTGTGATGGGTGACATCCCCATGGAGCTGGTCAATGAGGTCATGCTGACCATCACTGACCCTGCTGCCATGCTGGGGCCTGAGGTGGGCAGCCCAACCTGCTGACCAGTTGGGGGACCCCCACCAACCTGAGACCCCGGCTCACCACCGCTCTTTTGTGTCCAGACGAGCCTGCTTTCGGCCAATGCGGCCCGGGATGAGACAGCCCGCCTGGAGGAGCGCCGCGGCATCATCGAGTTCCATGTCATCGGCAACTCGCTGACGCCCAAGGCCAACCGGCGGGTGTTGCTGTGGCTCGTGGGGCTGCAGAATGTCTTTTCCCACCAGCTGCCACGCATGCCTAAGGAGTATATCGCCCGCCTCGTCTTTGACCCGTGCGTCCCCCAGAGAGCCCCTCCCCCAGGGCAGCATACCCAGGTCCCTTCCTCCTCAGCCTCTTCTCTCCTCAAAATTTGGGATCCCCTGCTCCCCACTTCTGAGGTTCATCCTTCGAGCATTCTTACTTCTCACTGCCCAACCCTGACTATAGCTCAGACTTCCAGGGCTCTGGG
Organism: Pongo pygmaeus; assembly: GCF_028885625.2. Classification (NCBI taxonomy): domain Eukaryota; kingdom Metazoa; phylum Chordata; class Mammalia; order Primates; family Hominidae; genus Pongo; species Pongo pygmaeus. Next base: position 75,222,465 of record NC_072392.2, on the reverse strand, counting down.
GACCTGAAGGGGACAGTCAGGGGCTGTAACTTGCCCCCCTCTCTCTTAGGAAGCACAAGACTCTGGCCTTGATCAAGGACGGGCGGGTCATCGGTGGCATCTGCTTCCGCATGTTTCCCACCCAGGGCTTCACGGAGATTGTCTTCTGTGCTGTCACCTCGAATGAGCAGGTCAAGGTGAGCGCGGCTTCCCGGCCCCAGCCCACGGTCCACTCCTAAGTTTGGGCCAGTTCAGAGCAGCGGGATGTGTGGGATGCAGCAGCCCCTTGCTCTTCTCTTAGTTAGTGGCCCGTTCCTCACATCCCCACAAGGTGGCAGCCATACTTTGATAACTGGATCAGGAAACCACCTGTTGACAGACAGAGCCCAAGCGGCAGCCACACTTTGGTGGACCTGTGGACTTGGGTTTTCTTCATCGCAAGAATATTTATATACATGGGGGAATTAATTACTTTACTTTTAATTTTTTATTTATTTTTTTGAAACAGGGTCTCTCTCACCCAGGCCGCAGTGCAGAGGCATGATCAGGGCTCACTGCAGCCTCGACCTCCCAGGCTCAAGTGATACTCCTGCCTTGGCCTCCCAAGTAGCTGGGACCACAGGCATGCACCACTACATCTGGCTAACTTTTGTATTTTGGTAGAGACAGGGTTTCACCGTGTTGCAGGGTTTCACCCAGGCTGGTCTCCAACTCCTGACCACAAGTGATTCACCCACCTGGGCCTCCCAAAGTGCTGGGATTACAGGCATGAGCCACTGCGCCCAGCCGAACTAATCATTATTACAGTAGCCCTATGCTGATAGTCTTGGCTTCTGTCCTTTGTTACAACAGACCCACTCGTAGGGTGTCTGGCTCTGTGTGTCACATACCTCAGATCTGTGTGGTGCCTCATTGGCCCTGATGTGTGGGAGGCATTGCTCCTGCTGCTCAGGCCTCTGGTGGCTCCCTCTCCCTCTTCTCCCAACTCTGAGGCCCAGGGACTGGGAATCAGTGGCCTGTGTTGTGTTTGGACCCGGCCCTGCCACGGCTGGCAGCCTGACCTTGAACATATTTCCTAACGTAGCTGAGTTTCGGTTTTCTCTTCTGTAAAATAAAGGTGGTAATACTCGTCTCTGGGGTTAATTTGAGAATCGATCTGTAAAACAGGAAGCACTGCACCTGGCCCAGAGTGAGCTTAGAAAGCCCGCACCCTTCACTTTCTCCCCATAAACTCCCCTTTCTCTGTCAGCTGCCTTTCTTCCTCTTTGCCTGGATGCTCTCGCTCTCCCTACTTCCTTTCCAATCTACCGGCTCTGCTCTGGCCTCTGAGATCTCTCCAGCACCAGGCCCATCCTCAGCTCATAGTGAGTCCTGCTCCCCTCCCCCACAGGGTTATGGGACCCACCTGATGAACCACCTGAAGGAGTATCACATCAAGCACAACATTCTCTACTTCCTCACCTACGCCGACGAGTACGCCATCGGCTACTTCAAAAAGCAGGTGACCCGTAGCCTCGTCCCACACCGGTCCTTTGCCTGGAGCCTGGGGTAATTCTGTCCAGCCCCTCTGTGGATGGAGTAGGAGTCCCTTTGCATCCCTACTTCACCTGACACTTGCCAGGAAGGTCTCCATGCCTATCTTCTTTCCTCTGCTGCCACTGCCCCAGGGGAGAATGGGGGCCTGTGGGGCCAGTAGAGCAGGCCGGAGGAACTGAGGGGCCAGTAGAGCATCCTGGAGTAACTAGGGGGCCAGTAAAGCAGGCTGGAGGAACTAGGGGGGCACTAGAGCAGGCTGGAGGAACTGGGGGGCTAGTAGAGCAGGCTGGAGGAACTGGGGGGCCAGTAGAGCAGGCTGGAGGAACTGGGGGGCCAGTAGAGCAGGCTGGAGGACTGGGGGGTTCTTTGGGATGAGTCAGGAGTGGGCAGCTGACCTGGGATCTTTCCAGGGACAGTTTGAACCAGGAGGAGGTTCAGGAGCAGGAAGTGGCACATGGCACGTGCCACCCCTCTGGTGCTCCCAGGAGAGGGACTACAGAAGTTGGGAAATACTTATGGATGGACTGGGTTATGACCATCCACCCCTCAGGGTTTCTCCAAGGACATCAAGGTGCCTAAGAGCCGCTACCTGGGCTACATCAAGGACTACGAGGGAGCGACGCTGATGGAGTGTGAGCTGAATCCCCGCATCCCCTACACGGAGCTGTCCCACATCATCAAGAAGCAGAAAGAGGTGGTGTGCGCACGTGCGCATCTGTGGGATTTTTCATGAATGGGCATGCAGAGGGCGAGCACACGTGTGTAGACCTGTTCTACGTGTACATGCATGTATGTGCGTAAGTGAAGAGGGGACAGGCCAGGATCTTGGTTCCTTGCTCTGCTCCCTTGGGGAAGTTATGAGGGGAGGTGCTGGATTAGGTGGCGTTGCAGCTGGGTGGGTGCAGCCAGTGGCTCCGACTGTGGCCCTGGGAGGGGTTGTTGCTGGGGCTGGAGTTGGCCCCTCAGTCCCTTCCTTCCCTCAGATCATCAAGAAGCTGATTGAGCGCAAACAGGCCCAGATCCGCAAGGTCTACCCGGGGCTCAGCTGCTTCAAGGAGGGTGTGAGGCAGATCCCTGTGGAGAGCGTTCCCGGCATTCGTAAGCAGGGGTCTCAGTTGCGGGGTAGTGGGGGCAAGCTGCTTGGGGTGTGGACCGGCATTCTTAGAGACATTCTCCCACTTCCCACTTTGCAGGAGAGACAGGCTGGAAGCCATTGGGGAAGGAGAAGGGGTGAGTGTTTGTCAAAGGAGCCAGGTTGGGGGTGGGGCAGAGGGACTTGGAGCCTCAGACTTGGTGTCTCTCGCCCCAGGAAGGAGCTGAAGGACCCTGACCAGCTCTACACAACCCTTAAAAACCTGCTGGCCCAAATCAAGGTGGGGAGACCAGGTTTCCTTTCCAGGGCCCCTGCACCAATGGCTATGGCCTCTTGATGCAGTGTGGGGTGGGTGGTGGTCTCGGGCTGGCATGGGCGCAGTAGGGCTGTCCCCAGCTCGGCTCTTCTCTCCAGTCGCACCCCAGTGCCTGGCCCTTCATGGAGCCTGTGAAGAAGTCGGAGGCCCCTGACTACTACGAGGTCATCCGCTTCCCCATTGGTGAGGACCTTCCATTCCATCCCCTTCCTTCCTCTTCTGTCCCCACACCTGCTCCTGCCCTCACTGCGCCCTGCAGCCCCATGGGGCCCACCCTGGTGGACAGCCCTGCCGTGGTCCTCAGCCTCTTAAAGCTGTGCTCTGTCTCCTGCTGCCCCAGACCTGAAGACCATGACTGAGCGGCTGCGAAGCCGCTACTACGTGACCCGGAAGCTCTTTGTGGCCGACCTGCAGCGGGTCATCGCCAACTGTCGCGAGTACAACCCCCCGGACAGCGAGTACTGCCGCTGCGCCAGCGCTCTGGAGAAGTTCTTCTACTTCAAGCTCAAGGAGGGAGGGCTCATTGACAAGTAGGCCCATCTTTGGGCCGCAGCCCTGACCTGGAATGTCTCCACCTCGGATTCTGATCTGATCCTTAGGGGGTGCCCTGGCCCCACGGACCCGACTCAGCTTGAGACACTGCAGCCAAGGGTCCTCCGGCCCCTGATCCTGCAGCTCTTTCTGGACCTTCAGGCACCCCCAAGCGTGCAGCTCTGTCCCAGCCTTCACTGTGTGTGAGAGGTCTCCTGGGTTGGGGCCCAGCCCCTCTAGAGTGGCTGGTGGCCAGGGATGAATCTTGCCCAGCCGTGGTGGCCCCCAGGCCTGGTCCCCAAGAGCTTTGGAGGCTTGGATTCGTGGGCCTGGCCCAGGTGGCTGTTTCCCTGAGGACGAGGACTGCTCATTTTAGCTTGAGTGATGGCTTCAGGGGTTGGAAGTTCAGCCCAAACTGGAGGGGGCCATGCGTTGTCCAGCACTGTTCTGTCAGTCTCCCCCAGGGGTGGGGGGTATGGGGACCATTCATTCCCTGGCATTAATCCCTTAGAGGGAATAATAAAGCTTTTTATTTCTCTGTGTGATTGTTTCTTTGGTATAGTCCCAGCCTTAGCAGGCTCACCTTGGCCCCCAGGGACCTCTTGCAAACTGGAGGCTGCTCTCCCCAGCAAGCCTCAGGCCTGGTCCTGTGCTCCTGGGGTGATGGGTCCTACCTGGCTGCAGCCCCCCACCTCTCCCTCCTCCAGGCTGCTCCTGATCCAGATGCCAGGGCAGCAGGGGTCAGAACCTCCTGCCTTAACCTTAACCTGGGTGGACTTGGTTACAACTGACTGCAAAAGGGCCAGAGCGTAGAGGATCCTGTAGCACTGAAAGAGTGCTTCCCTGTTAGCACACGTGGTTCTTTTTTTCGGGGCAGGGATAGGAGATTTCTAAGTCGGGCTCAGCTGGCTCCTCCCCTCAGTTTCAGTTTCCATTTCCGATTTCTGCTCTCTGCGCTGAGCACAGCGGCACCAGGCTGAGCTAAGCAGGGCCGCCCTGGGCAGGCCTCCCTGGTGGTGCAGGTGAGACCCAGGCTGGGCAAGGCGCAGGTGTAGCCTGTGTTACTCCCACCCCCAACCTTTTGGCCAGAGCAGGCTCCTGATGGGTTTTGAGGGTGTCCTCCCCCACCTCCCTCAAGTGGGGTGGAGTCCTGGGCAAAGGGAGGTCTCTCTTCCGACCTGTCTGGCCAGGAGTTGGGATGAGTGGAGGGACCAGTGGGTCTGAGTCCCCCGCCATTTCCAGAATGGAGCTGTGGCCCTACCAGTGGGAGGTGATCATGCCTGCCAGGGTGCTGGCGCACCAGCAGTACTTTCCCGGAGTTTGTACTCGCGGCAGTTGGCGATGACTGTTAGCACAAACGGTTCTTTTTTCTTGGTTCTTTTTCCTGGGGCAGGGATGGGAGATTCCTAAGTCGGCTCAGCTGGCTCCTTCTCTCAGTTTCAGTTCTCATTTCAGGTCTCTGAGCTGAGCACAGTGGCACCAGGCTGAGTTAAGTGGGACTGCCCTGGGCAGACCTACCTACTAGAGCAGGTGAGACCCGGGCTGGGCAGGGGGCAGGTGTAGCCTGTGTTACTCCCGCCTCCCCCTTTTGGGCAGAGCAGGGTCCTGATGGGTTCTGAGGGAGTCCTGCCCCACCTCCCTCAAGTGGGGTGGAGTCCTGGGCAAAGGGAGGTCTCTGCACGAACTGGTCTGGCCAGGAGTTGAGAGGGGTGGAGGGGCCGGTGGGCCTGAGTCCCCTGCCATTCCCAGAATGGAGCTGCGGCCCTACCAGTGGGAGGTGATCATGCCTGCCCTGGAGGGCAAGAATATCATCATCTGGCTGCCCACGGGTGCCGGGAAGACCCGGGCGGCTGCTTATGTGGCCAAGAGGCACCTAGAGACTGTGGATGGAGGCAAGGTGGTTGTATTGGTCAACAGGGTGAGTGGTCTGTCCCTACCCCGCTCCCCCACCACCAAGCAGGGTCTCAGCTCTTCAGGCATCTCTCAGTCCCCACCAGAACTCCAAAGCTGCTGTGGCCATCGCTAAGCTCACCTGTCTTTCCACCCTGGCTCAGTACCCAGCCATGTCCTGCGGGTCACCTTACCTCCTCCCTACTTCCCTGGCGCCAGATTCAGCTCTCTTTTCCCAGCTCATCCTCCACCCCCAGGTGCACCTGGTGACCCAGCATGGTGAAGAGTTCAGGCGCATGCTGGATGGACGCTGGACCATGACAACCCTGAGTGGGGACATGGGACCACGTGCTGGCTTTGGCCACCTGGCCCGGTGCCATGACCTGCTCATCTGCACGGCAGAGCTTCTGCAGATGGCACTGACCAGCCCCGAGGAGGAGGAGCACTTGGAGCTCACTGGTGAGGGCCATGGCCGGGAGGAAAAAGATATGCATCTGGGGTACCTCCTCCCGCCAACCCCAGGGCACCTCCCGGAGTCAAGGTGTTGGGAGTTTTTGTGGGAGTGAGGGGTTGCCTGTTCACAAAACTACTGCAGGCACTCTAGTAGAAACAGGCCGGGCTATAGTGTAGGATCTTAGGCAAGTCCCTTCCCCAGCTGAGCCTCGGTTTACCAATCTGTGAAATGGAGAGAAATCATCCCTGCCTGGCTCCTCATCCTGGGACCAGCTGCAGGTTGTGAAGGGAAGAAGGAATTCTTACATCATTGTGGGGACTACCTGAAAGCTGGTGGGAGGAAGGGCTTTGCAAACATAGGTCACAGCCTTCCGCCCTGTGCCCTCAGCCTTCTCCCTGATCGTGGTGGATGAGTGCCACCACACGCACAAGGACACCGTCTACAACGTCATCATGAGCCAGTACTTAGAACTTAAACTCCAGAGGGCACAGCCGCTACCCCAGGTGCTGGGTCTCACAGCCTCCCCAGGCACTGGCGGGGCCTCCAAGCTCAATGGGGCCATCAACCACGTCCTGCAGGTCAGCCTGGCCCCTGTGGGCCTCCCACTGCCAGACCCACCAGGGACTTCCCTCCCTCCCTGCCTGCCCTGCCACTACCCCATCCCCACCAGCCCTACCAGGCTCTCCATGGCAGGGTCTGGCCCCTTCCTCACCTAAGATCCAGCCTCCAGTGGTTTGGAGGCTGGATCTTAGGTTAAAGAATTAACTCCCAACTTTACTGTGGTTTCCAAAGTTCTACGTGATCTACCTCTCCACCTCATTTCTGTGCCCTCCCTGTTGTAGCTCATCCCACCGCTACACTGGCCTGCCTTCTGCATCTTCAACATGCAGGGCTTGTTCCCATCTCGGGGACCTTTGCATTTACCATTTCTTTTGCCTAGAATGCCCTTCCCTTTGAACTTTACCTGCTGCTTCCTCCTTGTCTTTCATTGAACAGCTTAATGCCATCTCTTGAAAGTCCTCCCTGATCACCCCCTCTGCTCTCTGTCATATCATCCAGTGCTATCCTCTTCAGAGCTTGTTAATGCGCTCTGCAAGGTTTTATTCTTTTCTTTTTTTTTTTTTTTTTTTGAGACGGAGTCTCGCTGTGTCGCCCAGGCTGGAGGGCAGTGGCATGATCTCAGCTCCCTGCAACCTCCGCCTCCCAGGTTCAAGCGATTCTCCTGCCTCAGCTCCCAAGTAGCTGGGATTACAGGTGCACACCACTACGCCCAGCTAATTTTTTGTATTTTTAGTAGAGACGGGGTTTCACCATGTTGGCCACGCTGGTCTCGAACTCCTGACCACGTGATTCACCCGCCTTGGCCTCCCAAAGTGCTGGGATTACAGGCGTGAGCTACTGTGCCCAGGCTCTTTTTTTTTTTTTTTTTTTTTTTGAGACGGAGTCTCACTCTGTCACCCAGGCTGGAGTGCAGTGGCACGATCTTGGCTCACTGCAACCGCCACCTCCCGGGTTCAAGTGATTCTTCTGTCTCAGCCTCCCGAGTAGCTGGAACTACAGGCGTGTGCCACCATGCCCGGCTAATTTTTGTATTTTTAGTAGAGATGGGGTTTCACCACATTGGCCAGGCTGTCTCAAACTCCTGACCTCAGGTGATCCGCCCGCCTTGGCCTCCCAAAGTGCTGGGATTACAGGTGTGAGCCACCGCGCCTGGCTGGTTCTATTATTCTTTTACTGGTTTATTATCTGTCTCTCCAACTCCAATCTGAGTTCCTTTGTATCCCCAGTGCCTAGAACAAGACTGGCACAGAGAAGGTGAGCAATATTTGAGTAGAAGAATGCCCACGCTCTCCTGTCCTCAGCTGGGATCCATCCTGCCCCAAATCTTTGCTCATTGTCCCCACAGACCCTCCCTTTCCAGTAAAGTCCTCTCTGTTGCCCCCAGCTCTGTGCCAACTTGGACACGTGGTGCATCATGTCACCCCAGAACTACTGCCCCCAGCTGCAGGAGCACAGCCAACAGCCTTGCAAACAGTACAACCTCTGTCACAGGCGCAGCCAGGTACGTGGGGGCAGGGACACGGCGAGAGCGGGAGCCGGTGTGAAGTTAGGACACCTAGGCTTGGGCCCTGACTCCACCCTCAGTAGCTCTGTGACTTCAGGTCACTTGCTATGTATCCAAGCCTCAATTTCTCCTTTCTGTGAAATGGGACAGATACAGCCCATGCCCACAGCCCGCTCTTTGGATTGACTCAGAAGGCACCACCGGTGTCTGTCACAGCACTGACATGCTGGCAAGTGCACTACAAACCAGACAGCAGGGATACTTTGTGCTGAGGCTCTACTGAGCCCTCTCTAGTGTGGACATGGCCTGGTGTCTGCCATGACTGGACTGGACAAGGACTAGGTGTCAGGTCCATAACTACACCAAATGTTACACTCGGGGTCAGGTTTGAGCCCATGCTGTGGTCTGGAGGGAGGGAGGGAGTGCACAGATAGCTGAAAGAACCCTTGGGGGGCCATACGCAGGTGAAATGTAGTTTTATTCAGCAGCTCTCTCAGCAGCGGCTCTCTCACACTGTCCACCTTTATCTGGGCTGTCTGCTCCGGCTCTGTGGCTCCTGCTGCCCTCACGCCTGCAGCTGCTCTCCCTGGCCCGCAAGGCCAGCTCTGTCAGGGTCAGCAGCTTAACTCTTTCCCTCTGGGCACAAGCTGGTTCCTGGCTCCCCACTGCCCGCCTTCAAGGCGACCGGCTCTTCCTTACAGGGGTTAGTAGCGTTATTCTCTCTCTGGGCGTGCCAGCGTGCCCTGCCGTGCCAAGCTGAACCAAGCCCCGTGCACAGCGTCAGCAGGGCAATTATACCTTCTACTGACAGTAGAGTCCAGTATGAACTTACACAAACGGGTTATATAGCAAGTGGAGTACGTGCCTGCCCCCTAAACTCGCTGAGTCACTCTGGCCCGGATGTCCGCCTGGGCCTGTTCCTTGACCAAAGCACGTCCATGTACCTCACACTAGGCATCACCGTGCCCAGGCCAAAGGGAAAGAACACATCGCCAGTGAGACAGGGCAGGACTCCCCCACACCCTAGCCGGCCTCCCTCTGGAGCTCACACCACAGCTAAGACAGATGGGTGAGGCAGTCGCGGTGTGCTACACGCCGGGGTCAGCACCCCTACTGGGTGCCCATCCTCCAATGTGTATGGGAATCCCCTCCAACTCTCCTCTTGATCAGGATCCGTTTGGAGACTTGCTGAAGAAGCTCATGGACCAAATCCACGACCACCTGGAGATGCCTGAGTTGAGCCGGAACTTTGGGACGCAGATGTATGAGCAGCAGGTGGTGAAGTTGAGTGAGGCTGGTGAGAGGGGCAGCCCTTCAGGCGGAGACGAGGATGTGGGAGGGGCCATGGGCGGGGCCTGCCGGGGCAGAGGCCTTTGGGGCGGGGCCTGCCTGGGTGGAGGCCTTCGGGGCGGGGCCTGCCTGGGTGGAGGCCTTCGGGGCGGGGCCTATCCACCCCAGGGGCGGAGTCGAGTGGGACGGCCCTATGGAGCAGGACAGGGAACGGGGCTGTGGGCCGCTCAGACCCTGCGCCCTCTCCCCGCAGCGGCTTTGGCCGGGCTCCAGGAGCAACGGGTGTATGCGCTTCACCTGAGGCGCTACAATGACGCGCTGCTCATCCATGACACCGTCCGCGCCGTGGATGCCTTGGCTGCGCTGCAGGATTTCTATCACAGGGAGCACGTCACTAAAACCCAGATCCTGTGTGCCGAGCGCCGGCTGCTGGCCCTGTTCGATGGTGAGGGGCGGGAGGGGGCTTCGGGGCCGGGGATGATGGGACCTGGATGCGAGGTCAGAGGCCAGGGCACAGGCGCCAAGGTCGGATGGGAAGGTGCCCGTGAGGATACTGGTGGAGATCCTATTTTTCTAACCAAAATCCAAGGCCATGGGTAGGACTGATTTATTTCCTCATTTGTGAAGGTTTTTGCATAGTTGTTAACATTAATTCACATTGTTGACTTTTTTTTTTTTTTTTTTTTTTTTTTAAACAGTCGGGTCTTGCTCTTTCGCCCAGGCTGGAGGACAGTTGTGCAATGATAGCTCACTGCAACCTCGACCTAATGGGCTCAAGTAATTCTCACCCTTCAGCCTCCCAAGTAGCTAGGACTACAGGTGGGCACCACCACTCCCAGCTAATTAAAAAAAATTTTTTTTTTGAAGAGGCGGAGTCTCGCTTTGTTGCCCAGGCTGGTCTCTAACTCCTGGGCTCAAGTGATCCTCATGCCTCTGCTTCCCAAAGTGCTGGGATTACAGGTGTGAGCCACTGTGCCCCGCCCAGATTTTTTAAAAAGATTAGCTAGGAGTGGTTCCTTTAGACTGGGAGAGTGAGGCTGAAAGTCAGAGGGTGAAGTTTAAGGTTGCAAATCTCAGCACAGGCTGGGGCTCAAGAGATCTGGGTAGCAGAGGTCAGAGTTAAAAGCTCAAGGGTCATCCTGGTCACTGGGGAGAAGAGGGTTCTGGTCTAAGGTTCTGTACTGTATGACCCTGGTGTGAGGCTGGCCTTGAGAGTGGGCTCGGTAGGAGGCATCCTTTTTTGTTTTTGTTTTTTTGAGAAGGAGTCTCGCTCTGTCGCCCAGGCTGGAGTGCAATGGCACAATCCAACGATCCCAGCTCACTACAACCTCCCCCTCCCGGGTTCAAGCGATTCTCCTGCCTCAGCCTCCCGAGTAGCTGGGACTACAAGTGTGCATCACCACGCCCAGCTAATTTTTTTGTATTTTTATTAGAGACGGGGTTTCACCATATTGGTCAGGCTGGTCTCGAACTCCTGACCTCAGGTGATCCGCTCACCTCACCCTCCCAAAGTGCTAGGATTACAGGCGTGAGCCAATGCACCCAGCCAGGGCATCCTTAAATGTGTTCTTGGTGCTGCTGTGGGGGAGTTGAGCAGGAGTTCCATCCTTCCCCCACCCCCCACCCCCCACCTTCTGCACTCCTGCAGTCCTATTCCTGTGAGAACCTCCTCCACCAGTGCCCTCCCCACTCCAAGATCTGAATCCTCTGCCTCTGGGACTTTTCTTCTTTCTTTCTCTTTCTTTCCCTCCCTCCCTCCCTCTCTTCCTTCCTTTCTTTCCTTCTCTCTCTCTCTCTTCTCTTCTCTTTCTTTCTTGCTTGCCTGCCTTCCTTCCTTCCTTCCTTCCCTCTCTCCCTTTCTTTCCTTCTCTCTCTTTCTTGCTTGCTTGCTTTCTTTTTTTTTTCTTCCAGACAGAGTCTTACTCTGTTACGCAGCCTGGAGTGTGGTGGTGCAATCATAGCTCTCTTCAGCCTTGACCTCCTAGGCTCAAGCAATCCTTCTGCCCTCAGCCTCCCAAGTATCTGGGACTACAGACATGTGCCACTACACCCAGCTAACTTTTTGGGGTTTTCGACAGACCACAAGAATGTGCTGGCCCACTTGGCAACTCATGGCCCAGAGAATCCAAAACTGGAGATGCTGGAAAAGATCCTGCAAAGGCAGTTCAGGAGCTCTGACAGCCCTCGGGGTATCATCTTCACCCGCACCCGCCAGAGCGCACACTCCCTCCTGCTCTGGCTCCAGCAGCAGCCAGGCCTGCAGACCGTGGACATTCGGGCCCAGCTACTGATTGGGGCTGGGAACAGCAGCCAGAGCACCCACATGACCCAGGTGTGGGCTTCGGGGAAAGATGCTGGCACTGGGAGGGATTCCATAGGAGAGAAGTGCGGGGAACAGGGTCTTCAGCACAGAGAGGTGGGGGCAGGGAGACCCTGGGGAAAGAGAAAGTTGACTATCCCCAGGCAGAGGGGCAAGGAGCTAGGGGAGAGGGGCGGACACTGACCTCCCTGGTGCTGAAGCCTCTCCCAGTCTGGGGGTCCTTGGGGGCAGAAGGTTGGGCACGGGGGTCTGTAGGGAAAGAGGTGGGTGATGCAGTTCCTCAGGGCAGAGGATCAGGTCTGGGGTCCCTTGCGGGAGAAGACTATGGCTTGAGAGTTGTTCCTAGACTAGAGGGGCAGGGACCCTTAGGAGTCCCTAGTGAAGATGGGGGTTGGACAGTTACCTGGGAAGATGGGCAAGATCCTGGGGGTACCTGGGGATAAAGATGGGATTCAAGTACTCTAGGGAGATGGACCAAGATTGGTAGTGAGGGCTGAACCAGGAGAGGCTACTCTGGCAGGTGGAGTCAGCCTGAGCCACCTCATGTACCAGCCTCTTTCTCCTCCCTGCCCTCCGCCTGCAGAGGGACCAGCAAGAAGTGATCCGGAAGTTCCGAGATGGAACCCTGAACCTTCTGGTGGCCACGAGTGTGGCGGAGGAGGGGCTGGACATCCCACATTGCAATGTGGTGGTGCGTTATGGGCTCCTGACCAATGAAATCTCCATGGTCCAGGTACTCACATCCTCCTCCACTCGGCCGCCCTGATAATAGGATCCTGTGTGGGGCCCCAGCCCAACTCAGGACACCTCTTGTCTCCCTTCCCAGGCCAGGGGCCGTGCCCGGGCCGATCAGAGTGTTTACTCGTTTGTAGCAACTGAGGGTAGCCGGGAGCTGAAGCGGGAGCTGATCAACGAGGCGCTGGAGACGCTGATGGAGCAGGCAGTGGCTGCTGTGCAGAAAATGGACCAGGCTGAGTACCAGGCCAAGGTCTGCAGGCAGCCTGCACGCCCTGTGGGAGGGATGGGGAGGAGGGAGCCCCTCCCTGGCAGGTTTCTGACTGCACACATACGTCCCCCGTCCCCTCTACATCTCGGGGCTAATTTTGCCCACCTAGGGAAGGTTTAGATAGAGGCCAGGGGTGGGGCTGCCAGGGAAGGCAGTACCTGGACTCCAGAAGGCCTTAGGAACGGGCCTTGTCCAAGGCTCTTTATTTATCCTTGCCATGAGATACTTTATATATCTGGAAGGGCTGCATTACAGCCTTTCTGGAACCAGGCAGAGGGGACAAGATAAGTCCACATGCCGAAGATAAGCCCAGAACTAGGACTTATATCATCAGTTCCCCTGAGGCAGGGCCACCACCATCCTGCCTTGTCCAGGGTGCTCCCTGTTGTCCCAGCATAATTGTTAATGATGCCCCATGACAGATTCACAGAAGCAGCTTTGCCTAAAATCCTTCAAGATTGAGCAGGAAAGCTTACCCCTCCCACTGCTGCCCCTCACTACTCATACTGTTTTTCTCCACAGCTGTTTTTTGTTTTTTTTTTCCCGAGACGGAGTCTCGCTCTGTCACCCAGGCTGGAGTGCATGGCACAATCTCCGCCTCCTGGGCTCAAGCAATTCTCCTGCCTCAGCCTCCCGAGTAGCTGGGATTACAGGCGTGCACCACCATGCCCAGCTAATTTTGTATTTTTAGTAGAGATGGGGTTTCACCATGTTGCCCAGGCTGGTCTCGAACTCCTGACCTCGTGATCCACCCGCCTTGGCCTCCCAAAATGCTGGGATTACAGGCATGAGTTACGCATCATCACAGCAATAGAGCTTCTTTTAAGCTCCAGGGAGGGTTAAGGAAAGTCTGTTCCAGGTACAAATGATCTTAGGTCTTTGGGAACCTTTTGTCCCCCAAGGAACGTTCTCTTAGGCCCCAGCCATGCCTGGTGTCTCCTCCCACCCCAGATCCGGGATCTGCAGCAGGCAGCCCTGACCAAGCGGGCGGCCCAGGCAGCCCAGCGGGAGAACCAGCGGCGGCAGTTCCCAGTGGAGCACGTGCAGCTACTCTGCATCAACTGCATGGTGGCCGTGGGCCACGGCAGCGACCTGCGGAAGGTGGAGGGCACCCACCATGTCAACGTGAACCCCAGCTTCTCGTGAGACCTGTGGAAGGGGCTATCGGGATGGGGGCGTGGGATGGGGACCTGGGAATCCTTCCTATCCAGACAGTGCTTTGAAGCTTTGGGAAGCTAAAGAGCATTGTAGCAAGTACTTACTCTGCATTTTCACAATAATCTGGTTAGACAGGTTTTATCCCTGTCTCCATTTTACAGGCAAGGAAATAGAGGCTCAGAGAGGCTACGTGACTTGCCCAAGTTCCCACAGCCACTATCTGGTTGAGCAAGAACTGGAATTCAGGATACTAAGTGTCAAAAGACCACACATTGACCCTCTGGTCCTACCTACTCCGAAGATATCAAGAGAGCTTGGCCATCCCTGGGCCATCCTCCATCCGCTATCTCCTAGAGAGTAACCTTCCCCCATCCTCCATCCATTCATCATGTTACGCTCTGTGTTCCAGGCCACTGTGCCAAGGATCTTCACACAGGTTTTCTCAATTGAGGAGGTTGCATTTCAGCTAGGTCTCAATGGGTCTGGTTTGAATGTGAGCGAATGAGAAGGTAACCATGGAGGGCCGGGTGCAGTGGCTCATGCCTGTAATTCCAACACTTTGGGAGGCCAAGGTGGGTAGATCACTTGAGGTTAGAAGTTCAAGACCAGTCTGGCCAACATGGTGAAACCCCTTCTCTACTAAAAAAAATACAAAAATTATCTGGGCGTGGTGGCCCATGCTTGTAATCCCAGCTACTTGGGTGGCTAAGGCATGAGAATCACTTGAACCCGGGAGGCAAGCCAAGATCGCACCACTGCACTCCAGCCTGGGCAATAGAGCGAGACTCTGCCTTTAAAAAAAAAAAAAAGTGACACCAGTTGACCTGAGTGGAAGGGACTGTGAATAATGAGATTTAGAAAAAGACAGACTAGCCCGTGGAAGATTTGAAAGGTCAGGTGTGAAAGTGTAGCCTTTATCCAGGAGGTTCCTCTTAGGATCTTGGATAGATTTTAAGGAACAGAATGTCAGGGCAGATTTATATTTTTAGATCCCTCTAGCAGTTGGTGGAAGGATGGCTTGGGATGGGGAGTAAAAATGGAGGCAGAGAGACCCGTTAGGAGACTGTGAAGACCAGGTAACCGATGCTGAGGCTTGAACCTGGGCACAAGGGAACGTGCGATGGAGGCCACACAGGTAGAACTCACCGAAGATTGGATTTCCTGGCCTGGGAAGTCTGTGCCTCTTGACCAGCAGGAGGGCCCAAGGTCCAGGCAGAGGCTTGGCCGGCAGGAGGGCATGAGATCCGGGGCTGAGGAGGGTCAATGAGGGCTGTGGCCACTCCCCTTCCTCTCCAGGATCTACTATAATGTCTCCAGGGATCCTGTGGTCATCAACAAAGTCTTCAAGGACTGGAAGCCTGGGGGTGTCATCAGCTGCAGGAACTGTGGGGAGGTAAGAGCTTAGGCCATGTCCCAGGCCCCAGCGTCCTCAGCCCCAGTCTTCAGAGGCCCTCAGGGAGCCCTCACTAGGACACGGGAGACAGTCCCACCCCATGGCCTCCAGTCTGAAGATGGAGGTCCAGCCCCTCCCTAAGGGAGCCCACAGTCTGTGACATATCAGGTGGGAGGAAAAGGCCCTGTATTCAGGGAATTCCAACTTGAGGAGAGAAACCCAGTCTGAGGCCAGAGACCCAGACCCTACCCTCTCTGTCTCACCTCCAGGTCTGGGGTCTGCAGATGATCTACAAGTCAGTGAAGCTGCCAGCGCTCAAAGTCCGCAGCATGCTGCTGGAGACCCCTCAGGGGCGGATCCAGGCCAAAAAGTGGTCCCGCGTGCCCTTCTCCGTGCCTGACTTTGACTTCCTGCAGCATTGTGCCCAGAACCTGTCAGACCTCTCCCTGGACTGACCACCTCATTGCTGCAGTGCCCGGTTTGGGCTGTAGGGGGCGGGAGAGTCTGCAGCAGAGTCCAGGCCCCTCCTTCCTGAATCATCAGCTGTGGGCATCAGGCCCACCAGCCACAGAGGAGT
Organism: Pongo pygmaeus; assembly: GCF_028885625.2. Taxonomy (NCBI): domain Eukaryota; kingdom Metazoa; phylum Chordata; class Mammalia; order Primates; family Hominidae; genus Pongo; species Pongo pygmaeus. Next base: position 75,206,857 of record NC_072392.2, on the reverse strand, counting down.
CCTGGGCACCCTGGCTTAGGCTCCCGCAATGGGGAAACAACTGGAGGGCCAGAGCTCAGTCCAGACCTACCTTGTACGCACATAGACACTTTCATATGCACTGGATGGAGTTAGGGAAACTGAGGCAAAAGAATTTGCCATACTGTACTCAGAATCACGACATTCCTTCCCTACCAAGGCCACTTCTATTTTTTGAGGCTCCTCATAAAAATAAATGAAAAAATGGGATAGAAAATGTGTGGTGTCTTAATTTTGTTGGAATATAATTGGTAGAAAATAAACTGTTTGTGTAGTGTGCCACTGGGTACTTTTTAAAAATTTTTTTTATTTTTTGAAACGGAGTTTCACTCTTGCTGCCCAGGCTGGAGTACAGTCGCACGATCTTGGCTCACTGCAACCTCCACCTCCTGAGTTCAAGCGATTCTCCTGCCTCAGCCTCCCAAGTAGCTGGGATTACAGGTGCCCGCCACCATGCCCAGCTAATTTCTTGTATTTTTAGTAGAGATGGGGTTTCACCATGTTGGCCAGGTTGTTCTCAAACTCCTGACCTCAGGCGATCTGCCTGCCTCAGCCTCCCAAAGTGCTGAGATTACAGGCGTGAGCCACCGTCCCCGGCCTGGGTACATTTTAACATGCATATCCTGCACGATCAAGATAATGAACATAGCCATCACCCTCAAAATGTCCTGTTTCTTCCAGTGGAATTTTCAAAGAACAACAAAAGTTTCCTGGTTCCCCATTGCAATCCATACCTCTCACCCTTCCCCATCCGATGACCTGCTTTGTAATTTTTAATGTTAAAAGTGTTTGGTTTTTTTGAGACAGAGTCTCACTCTCTGTTGCCCAGGCTGGAGTGCAGTGGTGCAATCTCAGCTCACTGCAACCTCTGCCTTCAGGGCTCAAGTGATCCTCCTGCCTCAGCCTCCCAAGTAGCTGGGATTACAGGTGCCTGCCACCATGCCTGGCTAATTTTTGTATTTTTGGTAGAGACAGGGTTTCGCCATGTTGCCCAACAGGCTGGTCTCAAACACCAGAGCTCAGGTGATCCACCCACCTCGGCCTCTTAAAGTGCTGGGATTACATGCATGAGCCACTGGGTCTGGCCTTGTTTGTTTTTGTTCTTATTTTGTTTTTGAGACAGGGACTCGCTCTGTCGCCCAAGCTAGAGTACCGCAGTACAATCATGGCTCACTTCAGCCTCAACCTCCCAGGCTCAAGCAATCCCCCCACCTCAACCTCCCTGGTACCTGGGACTACAGATGTACACCACCACACCTAATTTTTGGGGGGTAGAGGGGCAGTGTACAGACAAGGTCTCACTATGTTGCCTAGGCTGATCTCCAACTCCTGGGCTCAGGTGATCCTCCCAAAGTGCTGGGATCACAGGTATGAGCCACTGTGCCTGACCTAGTGTTGAAAGTTTTAGGCCAGGCGCATTTTCTCACGCTTGTAATCCCAGCACTTTGGGAGGCCGAGGCGGGCAGATCACCTGGGGTCAGGGATTGGAGACAAGCCTGGCCATTTCGGTGAAACCCCATCTCTACTAAAAATTACAAAAATTAGCCTCGCATAGTGGCAGGCCCCTGTAATTCCAGCTACTGAGGAGGCCGAGGCAGGAGACTCGCTTGAACCTGGGAGACAGAGTTTGCAGTGAGCCGAGATCATGCCACTGCACTGCAGCCTGGACGACACAGTAAGACTCCGTCTCAAAAAAAAAAAAAGTTTTAAACACTCCTCTTTAATAGCTCTCCTAAGCCTTATTCATAAAGGGTATCAACAGTCTAAACTTGAGGCCCATCAAGAGTGTGAGGGCTTCCTGCTCCCCCTACCCCATAATAGCTTCCAACCCCGATGTTCCCCTCTCCACCTTCCCTTAACCCTCAGATCATCTCCCCTAGGCTGGGGAAAGGCTGAGATCCAGGGTTTGAGGGGTGGGCTCAGGTAGGCATGGGGGTGGGGAAAATTACAAAGGCCTAAATTTTCTGTTCTCATTTTAACAAGAAAGAAAAAGAAAGGCAAGATCTAGGTTGCTTCATCAGGGAAAGGGCTATTTCTGTAGTACAAGGCCCAGCAGGCAGGAGACACCTTCAAGAGGAAGGGAGGGGGCTACGGCAGAGATTTGAGAACAGGATGGCAGTCCTTCCTGCCGTCCAACCTCCTTCCCTCCTGCTACATTCTTGGTTCTGTCCCCAGGTAGATGAGAAATGCACCCTCTCTTCTCCCAGCATTTTCTTTTTTTCTGTAGGCCTCTTGTCTGATTGAGGGCTGAAATTCCCGTTCACGTCTTTTTGGCTACCATCTCCCATAGAGAGTGTACTTCTCTTTCCCAAGGCCCCCTTCCTCCTCCTCTCCAAGTGTCCTTGGCCCTGGATCCAGGAGTCTCCTTCCTCCTCCCTCCTGTCCCATCTCCAGCTGCCTTCCCGGGGGGAGAGTTGCCCATCCGCTCCCCACTTTGCCTTCAGTTAGTGTACCGCCTGCCAGCAACGTGCCTTTTACAGGTCAATAAAATTAGCGACTCGGGGCAGAGGGAGGGGGCAGGGGCTCAGGGGTGCTAAGCTCAAAGGCCTTGAATGTGGCTAGACTCACGGAGTCAGGACGCCTGTCATTCCAGGGCTAAACAGTGACAGCTGGGGGACCTGGGCTGGCGCTGGGGGCGGAGGAGGGGCTATGTGGCAGGGAGAGAGATGGGCTGAGGATAAAGATGGTCTGGGTGCCTAATGGCCCCCTCAGCGGCCTAAACCCCTACACAGCTGAGCCCTGGAGAGGGCACCCTACCTTTAGAGGAGTGTCCCGTCTCACACCCACCCTGCCAGGCCAGAAGAGCTCAGATGGAAGGGAACTCAGGCCAGGAGAGGTTTCTGAGCTTTCTTCTTCGTGTGAGGGGTCTTTATATGAAGTCACCTGCTCCAGGGCATCTGGGCAAGGCTGTCTGAAGCGGGGGATTTCCACCCGCCCCCCGCACCCCCCGGAGTCCTAACTTCCCAGCCTTCAGAACTCGAGCCCCGGGCCCTCCCTGTGGCCCAGATGCTCTCCCGGGACTTCCCACCTGAATGAGCCCGCGCACCCCACCGGCGGGGCCTCGAGGAGGGGCCGGCCGGGCTCCCTCTCCCAGCCCCGCCCCTGCCCCGCCGGGCCCCGCCCCTCCCAGCCATCCCGACACGCAGCGTTCCCAGCCAGGCGAGAGCAGGTGGCCGCGGCGGGCTCCGTCTCTGCCCCGCAGGTAAGACGGCGACGCGGGCTAGTCCACGCCGAGGACCTCGAGGGCAGCGCGGGAGAAAGAGGCAGCCCCTTCCACCTGTCCGGTCCTCTCACCTCAAAATTGGGGGACCCCAAGGGACAGTGAGGATATGCCTATCTCGGCTCTGCGCGCCGACATTGGGCATCTGCTGGGCGGGACTGAACTCTGGGGCAGTTTGAGGGTCCTGGCTGGGTATCCCTGATGCCAGGCGGGCTCCAAAGGATGGAAAAGAAAGAGCCGGGCATTAGACACGCAGCTTTCTGGAGTGGGGCAGGTTGGGGATGGTGACGACGGGGCTCCGGAGTAAGGAACCTCGTTGACTGAGAGCGCGCCATGCCTCATCCAAGGGCAGCCTCTTCCCCACCCTAGAGGGTGATGGCTTGACCCAAACGGCTTCTGTTCCGTGGGCTAATGAGGTAAGAGCCGCCGCATAGCTGAGCTGGGGCCTGGGTTTTCTAATGAGCCCCAGGGCACCTGCATCATTTATTTACATCTGGGTACAGGGGGTGGGGGGGTGAGCAGGGGATTACCCCGATGGCCTAGGGAACCCAGAAAGTCTGGGAACTCAGTAGATCTTTTCTGTGTCTGTGTCACAGAGCCGGCTGGGGAAGATGATCGCAGATGTGGCCTTATTGTAGACAGGGGAGCATTTGCACCCTCAGTGTTCGGATTTGGGCTGTAGGAAAGGGGTCCTGCCTCCCAGGACCTCGAGGAAGTCTTCCTGGAAGAGGAGGACCTGGGCTGACAGCTTGAATGTGATGCTCAGAGCTCTGAGCCACTAAGGAGAGGCAGCCTTTGAGTCTTGGTGCTGGGTTGAAGTAGAGCAGAGGACCCTGGATTATAGAACAAAGGGAAGTCAGGACATTGTTGTCTGGGTCCAGCTGGGACCCCAGGGACCTTCCTGAGATCATCACAAGCCTTTAGACAGACACGGGTGACAATGGGGGGAGGGGGGCTTCCTTGTCTGTCTAGATTCCCCATTCCATTGCCTCATTCCACCATACAAACCATCAGAGGCAGAAGTTCGTTCTCATATCCGACCTTCATCCCTTCTGGGTCTGTGCCAGCTTCTTGCTTCTGGGAGGCCATGTGCTCTAGTGGAAAGAGTGGGGGCTTTGGGGTCAGTTAGAGCTGAGTTCTGACACCTCTACCTACTGCGTGACCTTGAACAAGTTTCTTAACCTCTTTGAGTTCACTTAATCACCTGTAAAATGGGGATAATAATAGAACCCACCTCATAGGGTGGCTGCAAGGGTTAAATGAGGGTACACATGTAGAGCGCTTAGCACAGTGCCTGGAGCCTGGCGAGGGCTCAGAAAGTACAAGTGTCCCCTCATGTGTCGATCTGCAGGGGGTGAGAGCGAGCAGGGGAGGGGGGAGTGGAAGGGTTTTTTTTTTTTTTTTTTTTTTTTTTTTTAGCTAAGCTTGGCTAGAAAGAGTGCCCTTCACTGCACGCCCCCCCACCAGCCCCTGCCCCCTGCTGGTTCCTGGATCTCTGGACCTGTCTGGGCTGCCCAGGGCCCCTCACCTCCTCCTCTTTTAGTCACCTTGTTTGTGTTGCCTTTCGTTTCTGTAGATGGGAGAGAGTCCCCCCCCCCCGCCCAAGGCAGGGACCAGTACCAGCAGGAGCTCACTTGGGGCTGTGCCTCAGTGGAACAAGCTCTGGCTTGGAGACCCAACCCGAAAAAAAATGCCCTCTTGTCATCACTGCTCTGCCCTCCCCACCTCCAGGAGTTGGGATCAAGTCGCACTAAATTTTTCCAGGAAGATAAATAATACAAGTGACTGAAAGTCCTGTTTGGGGATTGTCCAAGCTGTCCTCCAATGAAAGGACAGCTTCAGGCCCTGGCCTGATCTCTAGGCTGCCAGGGAAGGCTGAGTTCAGTAGCACCCTTAAACCTGGGCAAGGGAGGGAGTGCCCATGCCTTAAGCTGGGGGCTTTCAAAGGCTCCACTCTGGCCCTCCTGCTGCCAGTCCTCTCCCTGTGGGATGAGGCATCAGCAGGGCCGAGGGGATGAGACTGTGAGTCCCCTCCAAGGCCACATTCTCCATACCTGTGACTCTGGAGGTCCCTGCCCAGATGGTCACCATCTGGCTCCCAGCCCATGCCAGCCTCTTCCCTGGGCCTGTCCACCTCAGGACAGGTTATGCCAATAGTGTGTGCACCCCTAGGGACAGTGAAGGGACAGCTATTTGCAGGGGCTGTGGATGAAGCAAGGACATGAGGCTGGGTGTCCTTATACATGCACAAGAGTCCCTTGTGGTGCAGACGGGACTCGGCAGCAGGAAGGGGGGTGGCCAGGGTGCGAGTGGAGCTATCTCCTCTGCACAGAGTCGTTCTGATGTGTAAAGCTCAGGAGGCAGACAAATCCAAATTTGTATCTGGTCCTCCAGGTTGTTAGTGAAGGTGTATTTGTCAGGGTGAGAGGTTAGAACATATTTCACAGTTTGCCGGCTTGATTTATAACTTTTAAATATTTAGACATATGTCTGTGGGCCGCCATTTGTCCCCTTGCCCCAGGCCCTGTGAGCGTTCCAGGTGGGCCTGGCTGGGCCTGTGACTTCAGCTGCCATATGGTTAATTCCTTCCCCGCTCTCCCTGTCCCCCAGTAGAGTAGTACCCCCATAAAACTGGGCTTAGAACATGCTTACCTGGACCAGGAAGGAGTTTCAAGGTGAAATGAAGATTGTCAGTTGTCACCAACAAGCAGTTCCCCTGTGGGCCTCCTGACCTCATTATCCACCACAAAACTGGGACAATTTTTTTTTTAAATGTCCTGTGATGCTTGAGAGGGAAGGGCTGGGGAGGAGAGGTTACTTCTCTCCTGTGTGTGGTGAGGGTGTGGGTCACTGGACCCCAGGAGCAAGGAGGGAGCTACATGGGGCCGCAGCAGCAGGCGGGATGGAAGCTACCCTGGGGGAAAGCCAGGGATGGACCCCACCATCCCTCCGGCTGCCCTTCTCAGAGGGAGCTGCGCCTGAAGCCCGGGAGGGGCCATGTGTCTATTATGTGGGTTCTCCCGTGAGTTTGGAGTTTGGGCTTGGGACAGGGGAGACTGTGGGGTCAGCTGGCCAGGCGGTGGGGGTCATCCCCAGTGGGAATGAATGGCACACTGATGTTGACTGTAGTCAAGTGCCCTGTGGCACCTGGACACACCATCTGTTCAGAAGAGGCATGAAACCTTTATTGTGGCTCTGTCTGCTCACTCATTGTTTCTGATTGGGCTATTTGAGGAACAGCCTGCCACGTTGGCCTCATTAGCATCGTGAGGCTCTTGATGGAACTGGACACACATGCACACACACTCACAAACTCACTCAGGTACGCATGCCCACCTGCACTAACCCCCAGAGGTCTGTGTATAGGGTGGTGCGCTCCTAAACCCCACCCCAGGTCAGACCCACCCTGACACACACGGCTTGTGACGCCCATACCTTCACCCCAGTCACACTCTCACTGTCCCTTATTGGTGACTTTTCATTCACCTTGGGTGACCCGCCGGCTCCAGTGGCCAAGGGCTGGCTTACTAGAGGGTGGCTGGGGGCCAGACACTGGCAGCGGTTGGTTAAGCTTTGGGGACAGGAGGCAACAGCATTGCCCTTGTGAGGCCACCCCCAGTGGGGCTCGACCCCCAAGCACTTTGGCTTCCCCACGTCTCCCAGGAGAGTGTCTCCGAGTCCTGAGGCCGTCTGTCCTTGTGTAGTTCTTGTGAGCCTCTTTCTGCTTCAGCCTGTGAGTGTGTCTGGCCCCGCGCCTCCTGTGTGCTCCCCATCTCTGTCCTTTCCCCTCTCCTGACCCTGTCCTTTGCTATCTCTGTCTCTCCTCTCCACCTGTCTAGCTCTTTTTTCTGTGAGTCTTTCTCTCTTTGTCTTTTCTTCTTCCTTTTTCTCTGCCTCCTCTGTCTACCCCTTCTCTCTCTGTCACTCTCACACTCCCACTCTCAGCGTCTGACTGCGTGGCTATCTCTCTGGGTGGGTCTTTCTGTATCTTAACCTCTCTCTATATCTGCCTGTCAGTCTGGACATGTATCCCTCTGACTCTCTTCCTTAGTCTCTTGAGGAGTCTTGGGAAAAGGAGAGCCAAGAGTCCTGAAAGAAGGTGACAGCCAGGCACGGTGGCTCATGCCTGTAATACCAGCACTTTGGGAGGCTGAGGCGGGTGGATCACCTGAGGTCAGAAGTTCAAAACCAGCCTGGCCAACATGGTGAACCCCCGTCTCTACTAAAAATACAAAACTAGCCGGGCGTGGTGGCACGTGCCTGTAATCTCAGCTACTTGGGAGGCTGAGGTGGGAGAATCGTTTGTACCTGGGAGGCAGAGGTTGCAGGAAGCCAAGATTGCGCCATTGCACTCCAGCCTGGGCAACAAATGTGAAACTCCATCTCAAAAAAAAAAAAAAAAAAAGGTGATAATGCCTCCCAGGGGGCCACGATCACTTCTGGGCCCCTCCACTGCCAGGCAAAGAGGAAGGAAAGGGAATATCACGTCCTAGGGAGAGTGGATGGGCCGAGCGCAGTGGCTCACACCTGTAATCCCAGCACTTTGGGAGGCCAAGGTGGGTGGATTGCTTGAGGTCAAGGAGTTAGAGATCAGCCTGGCCAACATGGTGAAACCTCGTCTCTGCTAAAAAAGTACAAAAAATTAGCCTGGCTTGGTGATGGGTACCTTTAATCCCAGGTACTCGGGAGGCTGAAGCAGGAGAATTGCCTGAGCCTGGGAGGTACAGGTTGCAGTGAGCCAACATCGCGCCACTGCACTCCAGCCTGGATGACAGAGTGAGACCCTCTCTCAAAAAATAAATAAATAAATAAATAAAAAGTAAAAAAAATAAAGAGCAGATGGCTCATCTCCTCCAACTCCTCTGTTGAGAACTCCGGCGTTTCGGCTCCGAACTCTGAAACATTCTTCAGTGATGAGGCCCGGGGTCATAGGCCTGGGAGCAGGGCTGGGGGTCCAGAGTCATCACTCTAGGAGATGAGGGATAGAGCCCCTTGTCTGTCTGGTTGACCTGATTGACCTTGAACTGAGGGAAGGGCGTTGGGACTTGGAGTCTCCCTCAGAAGAGGCGTTGACCAGAGTGGGGCTGAATCGACACTTTTCTTTCTCCTGGAAGCAGCCAAGCTCAGCCCACCCACCCCAGGCCCCAGCTTCCTGCTCCAAACCACGGCTGTGCTCCCCACCCTGTTCCAAATATTTCTGCCAACTGCCCCAGGCCGAGGGGCCTGTTTAAACAGCCTCCCCGCCCTCTCCTGGCCTCCCTACCTCCGTGGTCCCCCCCATCGCTCCCACAGCTTCTTGCACAGGAGCCGCTGTGTTGGCTGTTTATTTATTTGATTAAGATTTCCTTGGGTGGGGCAAGGACTCACTCCACAGGTCCTTCTCACTAGATGCCCAGACTAGAGGCCAGACCCAGCTTCGGCCTTGCCCCCTGCCCTGTCCAGCCTTCCCGGGATGCCCCCGTCCGGTCCCAGATGTCTCTCCTACATCCCAAGCCCCAGACTTCTCTACCCTTCTGATCTCGGCTCTGTTCAGTCCCACATCTGATGCCAGCTGACCCCCTCCCCGGCCCCAAAGTTGAGTGCTCTGGCCCTGGAGGGCAGGATGGGGATGGGACACTCCCCCACCCCCTGCTGAGAGGAGAGGAAATGCCAGGAAAAGGCATTGGGAACAGGAACCCTTGGGTTTTCTAGGGGTTCCTAAAGAGGGACACATGGGGTGTGGTCTTTGGAATGAGGGAGAAGCCTGCCCACTCTCCCCGTTGGCAGAGGCTTGAGCCAGTCCTCCAGTGAGACTTTAGCAGAGGAATAATTCTCTAATGGGCTCGGGGCCCCTGCAAGAATCCATCTCCAGAACAATCTCCCTAGGACCCCGAAGGGCCTCCTAGCCTCTGATTTTGTACAGAACTTTGCAGTATACAGAACTGCCTCATCCCATCCTATGAGCACCACTGGAGATCAAAATTCTTTTTTTTTTTTTTACACGAATCTCGCTTGCTCTGTTGCCCAAGCTGGAGTGCAGTGGCGCAATCTCAGCTCACTGCAACCTCCCCCTCCCAGGTTCACAAGATTCTCGTGCCTCAGCCTCCTGAGTAGCTGTGATTACAGGCTCGTGCCACCATGCCCAGCTAATTTTTTGTATTTTTAGTAGAGACAGAGTTTTGCCATGTTGTCCAGGCTGGTCTCGAACTCCTGAGCTCAGGTGATCCACCCACCTCGGCCTCCCAAAGTGCTAAGATTACCGGCATGAGCCTCTGTGCCTGGCCAAGATCAAAGTTCTTTTTGTAGATGATGAAAGCTCAGAGAGCAAAGGAACTTTCACAGAGTCAATCTTCTAGCAGAACCTGGACTGGAACCTGGGTCTCCTCACCCCTCACAGCCAGGGCTCCTCGCCGGACCATGCTGGAGCTGCTCCTTTGACTAAAAGAGTCACAGGCTGCAGTCACCCCTGGCTCTCCCTGAATCTCCCCCTCACCCAAATCTCCTCTACCTTCACACACCAAGACTCCTGGCCCCTGAGTCTCTGGCTGGGAGGTGAATATAGGGGCAGGTAGCATTCTTGTGACCTTATTCTGAAATTTGCTGTCCTAGTTAGCAGCTTCCTGAGGGGAGAGGGATACAAGAAGCTTTTAGAGATGGTTTCAACCCTCTGGGTGCTAATTGGGAATGAGGCTGTCCCTAGGTTGAGACTGGGGACAGCTATTCTGGGTCTGCAAGATGAGGTGTGGGGGTGGAGAGGCCGGAGCGGGGATCAGGAAGTTTCCCCAAATAGCCTGGCCTGAAGCCACATGTGGGAGCCAAGCCCCAAGGAAGTGGCCCAGATGAAGGGGTGGAGGGGGAGCTGTCCAGTTGGCACATGGGCCTGACCCTTGGGAAGCTGGGCATAGGGCAAAAATCAGGAGCAGGACTGGTTTTGTATCCTCTTTTCTTTTTTGTTTGAGATGAAGTCTCGCTCTGCCACCCAGGCTGGAGTACAGTGGCGCGATAACAGCTCACCGCAGCCTCCGCCTCCCAGACCCAAGCAATCCTCCCACCCCAGCCCTCAGTCCAGAGCCTCACGAATAGCTGGGACTACAGGCACACACCTGGATAATTTTGTTACATTTTCTGTAGAGACAGGGGTCTCCCTCTGTTGCCCAGATTGGTCTCAAACTCCCGGGCTCAAGAGATCCTCCTGCCTCAGCCTCCCAAAGTGCTAGGATTACAGGCTCATGCCTGTAATGCCACCACGCACAGCCAGTCTTCTCTTTGTTCTCCCATTGAAATGGGCTTCCCTGGAACTTGATGTCATAAGTGGGCGTGTCTCTACCCTGTCCCAGCCCCTACCCCCAAGCCCCAGCCTACTATCCTAGCTCTCACCCCAGTGACACTGATTTACTCATTCATTTAACAAATATTTATTGAGCACCTACTATGTGTTATACTTGCCAGCCTCTGCCCTGGGAATTCAAGGAGGAACAAGACAGGGTTCCAAGAGGGAACAAGATAGGTTCTCAAGAGGGAGTAAGAGGCTGGGTGTGGTGGCTCACGTCTGTAATCCCAGCACTTTGGGAGACCAAGGTGGGCGGATCACTTGGGTTCAGGAGTTCGAGACCAGCCTGGCCAACATGGTGCAACCCCGTCACTAACTAAAAATACAAAAATTAGTGCGTGGTGGCACATGCCTGTAATCCCAGCTACTCGGGAAGCCGAAGCAGGAGAATCGCTTGAACCCGGGAGGCGGAGATTGCAGTGAGCCGAGATCGCGCAACTGCACTCCAGCCTGGGCGACAGAACGAGACTCCATCTCAAAAAAAAAAAAAAAAAGGGAATAAGAGGAAATGGGAAGGAAGGAAATCTACCCTGGAGAGAGCAATGCAGGAAGGTGTCCTTCAGAGGTGATAGTTAAATATCAGCCATGAGAAGGAGGAGGGAGGGGTCAGAAGGAAAAGAGCACTCAAGGCAGAGAGAACAGGCTTTGAGAAAGCTCCCAAGTGAGGGGAAACTCGCTGTGCTCCAGGGACAGAAAGAGCCCAGTGTGGCTGGAAGGTGGGGAGTTATAGGAAACAGATCAGAGGGGTACAGGATATTTTAACCACTACGGATATTTTGACCCTAAGGATGTTTTGAATGCGAACATTTTAAACCAAAACATACCAACACTGAAAATGTTTTAAGAAGGTGTTCTCCAGCTTGAACTCTATTCATCCAACTTAATTCTTTGATCAGATTTTTGTTTTTCCCCTGTAGTACAGTTCAACAAATGTCCATGTTTTTCATTCTTTTGTAATTTTACTGAAACTGTTTTCATCGGCATCGATTCTGTACACATTTTGCTGCTGAGATTGGAGGCATCCATCAGTGTGGGGGCTGCAGGCTCTTGACACGAGTTTCTGCCATTGTGTGATTGACTGGGTAACCCCATCCCATTTTGGAAGATTTAAATGAAAACCAAAAAAAAAAGACTCGTGGTCCAGATTTGATTCTTTTGTGCATTTCAGTCAATAATGAGTTTTCTTATATCCAGTTCTAGCCATCCTCAGTGTTACTTCTACCTGTAATATTTTTAGGTGGAGAGTTGTATTTATATCTCAGTTAATCCGTGGGAGGAATCAAGTGGAAGGGGTGGACTGGGAGAGAAGGGCTTGGGGGAAGGGAAAGGCCCGGATCTTCCAGGCTGGGGCAAGCATTCTCCTAAAGCAAAGGGTGAAGGCTTTAGAGCTTTTATCCCAGAGCATGATGTGATCAGATTTGCCTTTATTTTTATTTATTTATTTATTCAGAGACAGGGTCTTATTCTGTCCCCCAGGCTGGAGTGTGGTGGTGTGATCACGGCTCACTGCAACCTCGATCTCCCAGGTTCAAGCTATCCTCCCACCTCAGCCTCCTGAGTAGCTGGGACTATAGGCATGCACCACCACACCTGGCTAATTTTTGTATTTTTTGTAGAGATGGAGTTGCCCAGGCTGGAGAGTTGCCCTTTTAATAGTCTCCTTCTGGCTGTGTGAAGATGGGACTGGGAGGGAGAGGAAGTGGGGAAGTAGAGGCAGGGAGACCAGTGAGGAGGCTGTTCTGCCAATCCAGGTGGTAAAGAGAAGTGAACCGGGCTAGGCATGGTGATGTGCGTGCCTGTAGTCCCAGTGTGTTGAGAGGCCAAGGCGGGAGGATCGCTTGAGGCCAGGAGGTCGAGGGTGCAGTGAGCTGTGATCGCACCACTGCACTCCAGCCTGGGCGACGGGTTACAGATAGAGTATGGGGTAAAAAAGGGCAGGGTAATCTCTGTCCCACTCCCCAGGATCCCACGCAGCCCTCCCCCAACACGCAGAATGCCCTCGCTGCCGTTCCCACACCCTTAGCTCCCTGCTCCTGGTATTTGAGGCAGCTTGGAGCCCTTCCCCCAACACCCAGGCTCTGGCCACTTGGAGTTTGCACAGAGTCGAGACCAAGAACTGGGGTGTTTCCCTTGGAGGTTTCTCCTTCTTTGCGCTGAGGGAGAGTCAGGGATGCCCTGCTGAGGTTGGGGTGGGGGATGGAAGGGATGGGAATGGCCCTGGGATCCACCTACCTCGAATCCCCTGGCTGGAGCCGCCCAGGCGGCCACAGACCTGGCGGTGAAACAGACCCAGACACAGGGCGCTTGTCCGACCGTGCTCCGCCCTCTGGGTGTGACACTGGGCAGGGGGACAAAGGGGCCTCTGTCAGTGTGGGGCACTGCGCCCACCCAGGCCAGGCCAGGCGCCTGAGGAGGGAGGGAGGTGACCTGGGGGTGCTGGAAGAGAGAAGGTTGAAGGGAGACAGACCTCAGGTTTGAGTGCCATCTGGGCAAGTCTCTTCCTCTCCGGATCCTCAGTCTCCTCACCTGTAAAGTGGAAATCTCAGTCCCAACCTCCCAGACCCGGCATCAGCAGGACCGACCTTGTTGATTGACTACACTTGTGTTATTTAGCAAACATATGTAATGATTACCACGTGCCTGGTTGCTAAACACTTTACAAATATTGACTCAGGTAATCCTCATAACGACCCTCTAAGAGTGTCGATTAAAAAAAAATTAACCATTTAAAGAATTAAAGTTAGTTTTATTCAGAAGTCTTACGGAGGACTGTAGAGCAAGGCCTACAGCCCTAAAACAGTTTTGTCAGACTGTTTTAAATCAGTGTTTTAGCTTATAGTTTATATATAGGTAGTGGGGGTTCAGTATGCGCAAAATGACATCAAAACTTGTCTGTAAGAGTATATTGGTTATAGATTATGGCGGTATAATCACTAACTCTGTCAGACATTATTTTATGTGCAACAAAAGGCAAGGACTACGGTTATTTTATTTTTATGGAGACAGGGGTCTTGCTATGTTCCCCTGGTTGGTCTTAAGCTCCTGGCCTCAAGTAAACCTCCTGCCTCGGATTCCCAAAGTGCTGGGATTTACAGGTGTGAGCCACTGCGCCTGGCTAGGACTGGGGCCATTGATCTTTTAAGGAATATAGTGATTCAGGCAAGAGATGTGGGGCGGTGGGAGGTGCTGTGTTTTATCTTGTTTTGTCTTTAAAACTCTTTTCAGAGAGCTGCAGATAAGCACAGAGTCAGGAACTTTGTGAAATTATCCTGGTAAGCAGAAATGAGCAAATGGCTTCTGATGTTTGCTACTTTGTGTCACAAGTTTTTTCTTTTGGTCATAAATCAGCTGCCTGGTTGTATTTAAAAGACAAGTGCTAATTGTGTCAGGTAACTAGGAAGCCTCTTTTTTCAGGCAGATTGATTGTTTTCAGTTGTAGTTTTAAGCAATGAGCACTAGTCCCAGCGTGCGTATATGCCTACTTATTGGAAAACACATTTTGAATTGCATTTATTTTTTAATTAGCATGACCTAGGTTTTCATCAACATTGTCTTTTTTTGTACTTAACACTTTAATAGGGCTATTACAAGGATATTATAGATCATACATAGCAGTATATACTTAATAGTATTAAGGCTTAAGTATACAGGCCTCACGCCTGTAATCCCAGCACTTTGGGAGGCTGAGGTGGGCTGATCACCTGAGGTCGTGAGTTCAAGACCAGCCTGACCAATATGGAGAAATCTTCATCTCTGCTAAAGGTACAAAAAATTAGCCAGGCGTGGTGGTGTAATCCCAGCTACTTGGGAGGCTGAGGCAGGAGAATTGTTGAACCTGGGAGGTGGAGGTTGCAGTGAGCCAAGATCACGCCATTGCACTCCAGCCTGGGCAACAAGAGCAAAACTCTATCTAAAAAAAAAAAAAAAGTATTAAACTGAGTCACATATGGGAAAAAACATAACTAATAAAACAAACTTACATTTGTGTTTTTAAATTAATTTTACTTTTTTCTTTCTGTATTTATATTTATTGGAGTTTTTTTTTTTTTTTTTTTTTTTAGATGGAATCTCACTCTGTTGCCCAGGCTGGAGTGCAATGGCGGGGTCTTGGCTCACTGCAGCCTCGGCCTCCTGGGTTCAAGCGATTCTCCTGCCTCAGCCTCCAGAGTAGCTGGAATGACAGGCGCATGCCACCATGCCTGGCTAATTTTTGTATTTTTAGTAGAGACAGTTTCTCCATGTTGGCCAGGCTGGTCTCGAACTCCTGACCTCAGGTGATCCGCCTGCCTTGGCCTCCCAAAGTGCTAGGATTACAGGCGTGAGCCACTGTGCCTGGCCTTAGAGTTGGTTTTTAAAATTTATTTATTTATTTATTTAAGACAAAGTCTCACTCTGTTACCTAGGCTGGAGCGATCTCAGTTCACTGCAGCCTCTGCCTGCCTGGTTGAAGCGATTCTCATGCCTCGGCCTCCCGAGTAGCTAGGCTTACAGGGGTGTGCCACCACACCCAGCTAATTTTTGTATTTTTAGTAGAGACGGGGTTTCACCATGTTGCGCAGGCTAGTCTCGAACCCCTGACCTCAGGTGATCTGCCCACCTTGGCCTCCCGAAGTGCTGGGATTACAGGCGTGAGCCACTGCACCCAGCCGGTTTTTTAAATTTAAATTTAAATGTATTGTTATTATTATTTTTCGAGACAAGATCTTGCTCTGCTGCCCAGGCTGGAGTGCAATGGCACAATCATGGCTCACTGCAGCCTCAACCTCCCTGGCTCAAGCAATCCTCCCACCTCAACTTCCCAAGTGACCGGGACCACATGCGTGAGCCACCATGCCTGGCTAATTTTTAAAAAATGTTTTGCAGAGGCCGGGCATGGTGGCTCACGCCTGTAATCCCAGCACTTTGGGAGGCCGAGGCAGGTGGATCATGAGGTCAGGAGTTCAAGACCAGCCTGGCCAAGATGGTGAAACCCCATCTCTACTAAAAACACAAAAAATTAGCCAGGCGCGGAGGCAGACGCCTGTAATCCCAGCTACTGGAGAGGCTGAGGCAGGAGAATCGCTTGAACTCGGAGGGCGGAGGTTGCAGTGAGCCGAGATCGCGCCACTGCACTCCAGCCTGGGCGACAAAGTGAGACTCTGTCTCAAAATAAATAAATAAATAAATGTTTTGCAGAGGCCCAGCACGGTGGCTCATGCCTGTAATCGTAGCACTTTGGGAGGCTGAGGTGGGCAGATTGCCTGAACTCAGGGATTTGAGACCAACCTGGGCAACATGGCGAAACCCTGTCTCTACTAAAAATACGAAAAAAAAAGAAAAAAATTAGCTGGACGTGGTGGCGCACACTTGTAGTCCCAGCTACTCAGGAGGCTGAGCCACGAGAATCGCTTAAACCTGGGAAGTGGAGGTTGCAGTGAGCCGACATTGTGCCACTGCACTCCAGCCTGGGCAACAGAGCGAGACTCTGTCTCAAATTTAAAAAAAAAAAATGTTTTGCTGACAGGGTCTCCGTATGTTGCCCAGGCTGATCTTGAACTCCTGGACTCAAGCAATCCTCCTGCCTTGGCTTCCCAAAGTGCTGAGATTACAGGTGCACGCCACCATGCCTGGCTAAATTTTGTGTTTTTAGTAGAGACGGGGTTTCACCATGTTGGTCAGGCTGGTCTCGAACTCCTGGCCTCAGGTGATCCGCCTGTCTTGGCTTCCTAAAGTGCTGGGATCACAGGCGTGAGCCACCACACCCGGCCCAGATCTTTATAAATTTTAAATAGTGTTTAGATTGTTTATATAAATAACATATCTATATAAAATATGGAAAAGATTTAACATAATTAAAATTATGACTGGCCAGCCATGGTGGCTCACACCTGTAATCCCAGCACTCTGGGAGGCCAAGGTAGGAGGCTGGCTTGAGCTCAGGTGTTCG